>NC_056058.1:104922695-105280195 GCF_016772045.2 Ovis aries
ATTTAGCCTAAGGAAATCAAATCTTCAAAAAATTTAAATCCAATTGCTTAAGAAATCCAGAACTTGTGACCTGGTAATTGGTCGTGCTGGGATGGGAATCAACACATCTCTGACACAGAAGCTACCTTGCTCAACCTTTTGACAAGAATAAGCACTAAGAGGTGTCATTGGTTCCTTTGTCTGACCTGCCGTCCTAAGGGAAGGCATCAGTCACTTCTCACAAGAAAAACATGTCCCTTAATGATAGAACAGAACACAGGAGTATCAAGGAGTTCCTAAAGTACGTTGTTTATTCTTATCCCACCTCTAAGTATAAAACTATCTGATGTTCTCAAAAAACTCCAGCAGTGGACACGGTCACTATTTGAAAGAAAAACAGAAACACTTGGCAGAGAGATGAAGGATAGTATGTAGAGAAGACATGCTTCTTAATTTTTTGAAAATTATCAACAAGATATCATAAAAAGGGTACATATGAAAATATATTCTTCTGCTAGAAAACCACTGAAATTTATAGGCATTATCATTTCTAATGGGGAACAAAAGGAAAGAGTCAAAGTATTCAGCAATACTGAAGTCTGTAGAACAGAATATGTGATGTACCTTTTTGAATTAAAATGTATGTCTTCAGAAAACTAAAACAGAACTGTCATATGAGCCAGCAATTCCACTGCTAGGCATTCAGTTCACTTCAGTCTATCAGTCGTGTCTGACTCTTTGCAACCCCATGGACGGCAGCACGCCAGGCTTCCCTGTCCATCACCATCTCCCAGAGTTTACTTAAACTCATATCCATGGAGTCAGTGATGCCATCCAACCATCTCATCCTCTGTTGTCCCCTTTTCCTCCTGTCTTCAATCTTTCCCAGCATCAGGGTCTTTTCCAGTGAGTCAGTTCTTTGCATCAGGTGGCCAAAGTATTGGAGTTTCAGCTTCAACATCAGTCCTTCCAATGAATACAGGACTGATTTTGCATAGGATGGACTGGTTGGATCTCCTTGCAGTTCAAGGGACTCTCAAGAGTCTTCTCCAACACCACAATTCAAAAGCATCAATTCTTCAGCACTCAACTTTCTTTATAGTCCAACTCTCAAATCCATATATGACAACTGGAAAAACCACAGCCTTGACTAGACAGACCTTTGTTGACAAAGTAATGTTTCTGCTTTTTAATACGCTGTCTATGTTGGTCACAACTTTCCTTCCAAGGAGTGTCTTTTAATTTCATGGCTGCAATCACCATCTGCAGTGATTTTGGAGCCCCCAAAAACAAAGTCTGACACTGTTTCCCCATCTAATTGCCATGAAGTGATGGGACCAGATGCCATGATCGTCGTTTTCTGAATGTTGAGCTTTAAGCCACTTTTTCACTCTCCTATCTCACTTTCATCAAGAGGCTTTTTAGTTCTTCTTCACTTTCTGCCATAAGGGTGGTATCATCTGCATATCTGAGGTTACTGATATTTCTCCCGGCAATCTTGATTCCAGCTTGTGCTTCTTCCAGTGCAGTGTTTCTCATGATGTACTCTGCATAGAAGTTAAATAAGCAGGGTGATAACATACAGCTTTGATGTACTCCTTTTCCTATTTGGAACCAGTCTGTTGTTCCATGTCCAGTTCTAACTGTTGCTTCCTGACCTGCATACAGATTTCTCAAGAGGCAGGTCAGGTGGTCTGGTATCCCATCTCTTTCAGAATTTTCCACAGTTTATTGTGATCCACACAGTCAAAGGCTTTGGCATAGTCAATAAAGCAGAAATAGATGTTTTTCTGGAACTCTCTTGCTTTTTCGATGATCCAACAGATGTTGGCAATTTGATGTCTGGTTCCTCTGCTTTTCTAAAACCAGCTCGAACATCTGGAAGCTCACGGTTCATGTACTGCTGAAGCCTGGCTTGGAGAATTTTAAGCATTACTTTACTAGCGTGTGAGATGAGTGCAACTGTGTGGTAGTTTGAGATTTCTTTGGCATTGCCTTTCTTTGGGATTAGAATGAAAACTGACCTTTTCCAGTCCTGTGGCCACTGCTGAGTTTTCTAAATTTGCTGGCATATTGAGTGCAACACTTTCACAGAATCATCTTTTAGGATTTAGCTCAACTGGAATAGTTGAATAGTTGGAATTCCATCACCTCCACTAGCTTTGTTTGTAGTGATGGTTCCTAAGGCCCACTCTAGGATATTACTCAGCCATGAAAAGGAATAGAATTCTGCCATTTGCTACAATGAGAATGGCCCCAGAGGGGCTATTTTGCTTGGCGAAATAAGACAGAGAAAGACAAACACTCTATGTTATCATTTACATGTGGAATCTAAAAATATAAACAAATGCCTATAACAAAACAGAAGCAGACTCACAAATATAAAGAAGAAACTAGTTGTTGGCAGTGTGAAGATGGCAGAGTGGGAAAGGACAGGACAGGGGTATGGGATTTATGAGATACAAGCCGCCATGCATGGAATAAATGGGCAACAAGGATACACTGCACAGCACAGGGATATGTAGCCACTGTTCTGCCTTAACTTTAAATGCCATATATCAAGAAAAACACGGCATCACTATTTCTGAAATCAAAATAATAGTGTAAATCAACTCTACTTCAATTTAATTTTTTAAATAAAAAATTTTAAAGGAATGATAGACAAATAAAAATATATGTATACATATTTGCATGTACATTAAAAGTTCTCCAAAAATAATTGTCAGATGGATTAGCAGGAAGTTTTCATTTTGTACTTTTCTATACTTATAGAATTTTTTAAACGTGCATGAATATTTTTTCTGACAACAAGGGTTATTTAAGCCTCTTATATTTCTTAGTATTTTGTAAGATCCTCTCAAATATTCTTTTAATTACAGTTCACTTTCAATATTACTAATAGTGTAATAGATAAATGACTATGGGAAAAGTGTCACTATTCACTTAATATAAGACTACCACTTTTACATAAACTGCCTGAGGTAATGGGCTTCCCAGGTGGCGCTAGTGGTAAAGAACCAGTCCACCAGTGCAGGAGATATGAGAGACACAGGTTCAATCCCTGGGTTGGGAAGATCCCCTGGAGGAGGGCATGGCACCCACTCCAGTATTCTTGCCTGGGAAATCTCATGGACAGAGGGGCTTGGGGGGCTATGGTCCATAGGGCTGCAAAGAGTCAAACACAACTGAAGCAACTTAGTACGCATGAGTGTTCAGTACAAATGACCAAACACCTCCCAGGGATTTTCCCAAAGTCGCTCAACTAAGATACAGAATCCTTATATAAACCTGAAAGTGAAAGTCAAAGTGAAGTCGCTCAGCCGTGTCCGACTCTTTGCGACCCCATGGACTATAGCCCACCAGGCTCCTCAGTCCATGGGATTCTCCAGGCAAGAAACTGGAGTGGGGTGCCATTTCCTTCTCCAAGGGATCTTCCCCACCAACAGATTGAACCCGGGTCTCCCGCATTGCAGGCAGACGCTTTAACCTCTGAGCCATCAGGGAAGCCCCATTATATATATATAAACCTATAGCTCCCTAATTCAAACCTCAAAGCACTTTCCATTACACCATACTGCCTATTCAAAGACAAAGGTGTTTTAAAGTTAAAATAAATTCAGTTTGTATTTAGGTATATCCCTCCTCTTTCCAAAAAGGAATTGAGACAGTTCGTAGAAATTCACCCTACAGGAGAAAAACAAGTAGAAACTGAGGCACTGGAAAATGAGGGTTAAAACGAAAAAGTTATTCTATAGTAAAGAGAGAAATTCTGAGTGCTTTTACATCAATTACTATGTTTCTTGATTTCTAAGATATCAAAGAAAAGAGGGAAATGAGGCCACAATATCATTCATAAAATTCACAGTAGTAAGTCATAAAGGAAAGCAATTACTCAGAATCTAGCTATCCCCAGCATCAAGCCCAGAGAGACTATATAACTGAGGGTTCTAATGAGGGAGGACTCTGTGTGATAGAGATGGCAAAGTCCTTACAAATATACTAAATAATTAAAATAAACAAAATAATGCCAAAAACTCAATTCATAAGATTTAATTTTTCAAGTACTGCTACCCATATACTATTACAGCTCAATGGAACAAATCTAACAGCAAAGTCTTCTTTAAAAGCTAGCAAGTCATTTTAATGAATATACCATGTTTTCTTTGTGACCCCATAGACTGTAGCCCACCAGGCTCCTCCCTCCATGGGATTCTCCAGGCAAGAGTACTGGAGTGGGTTGCCATTTCCTTCTCCAGGGATCTTCCCAACCCAGGGACTGAACCTGGGTCTCCTGCATTCCAGGCAGTTGCTTTAACCTCTGAGCCACCAGGGAAGCCCATACCATATACTAGCTCCTTTTAATTTTAATCTTCAAAATATTTCACCTTAGTTTGATAACTAACTTAGAGGCTATCATCATTAGCAAAAAAAAATCTAAACACCATTATTTTCATATTCTTAAAATGTAGTTTTCAATATGAGAAAGGCTGAGTCCAAGCTCTAACGCAATGGCCTTGCCGGGGCAATGGTACTGTCCTCCCCAGTGGGCTCATCCACAGGTAAACAGGATGGAAAGAAACTGCTCATGTTACCTGAGCTACTTTATAGTAAGCGGGCTGGCACAACCCAAGGAAACCTGGATCTAGAAGCACAGGGCAGTGTGTGTGGTTGTTTGGTTGCTAAGCTGTGTCCGACCCTTGGGACCCCATGGACCTTAGACCACCAGGGCTCCTCCGTCCATGGGATTCTCCAGGCCAGAATACTGGAGTAGGTTGCCATTTCTCCAGGGGATCTTTGCAAACCAAGGATCGAACCCACATCTCCTGCAACAGCAGGTGAATTCTCTACCACTGAGTCGCCAGGGAAGCCCATGTATGTGGTTATCACTCAGTAAACACTGAATGAATGAATAAGTGAATGGGAGGAGACTGGACTTATGGAAAATAATTGGTCCACGTAGTGTACAACCATGAAGGAGCGAAGGAAAACATATTTTCCAGAATTACACCACTCGTAGCTTTAGCACTATTAACCTGTTAGCTTCCAGGCTTTCAATGTCATTTTCTAGGGTATAAAATGTCATTCCACCCTCTAACCTTCGCCTCTAATTTTAGCTTCTCTTTCCCCAAATACTATAAATCAATGTATTTAATCAGTTTTTTTCCAATAAATTACCTAAATGATTGGTCTACACTGAGAACAACCAAAGGAACTAGACCAAAACTAAGCCACCAAATCTTCCTGAAGCTATCTGACACTTCTAAGAAGCAGGCAAGGGATTTACTGCTCCACTTCTTCAGGTATGCCTCACATAATAAGACAGTGAACAAACCTCAACGGAATGAATTGCATGCAGCTTCTCAAACTATAACCCTAAACACTTAATGCCAGCTGTATTTATCACTCAAGCAATCTCACTAAGATATACTTTAGGGAGCAAAAAAAGACAAATCAACACTCAATGTGGACACCTCAGACTCCTTCATAAAGCAAAGAAGCATAATTCACGGAACAAAAAACTCCCTTTTAAATTCAAATTACATTAATTTGAAATTACCTCACTATCATATTATTTTGAATATATAGACACAAATATATATATTACATATGTATTTATGTATAAGCACACATATATGCACACATTTGAGATCGCCATTTAGACTGAAACTCTCTAAAAGTGGAAACTGGTACAAAAATTTATTCCTATTCCACATTCTTACAGATAGGATTGGTTGCAACTTCTTCAAAGGAAAAAATGTGTGGCAATCAAAGTTGAAATGTGCTAATGTGACCTCTAAAAACATTTTATTAGTTAGCTCACTCAATATTTACATATCTTTAAACTGACTATTCCTAGGTATACAGAAAATACCTGTGTACTGAGTATGAACAATTCCTAGGTATAATCAACCATATTTGCAAAAATATAAAGGCAGATATGAATATATATATATCTTCACCACCAGGGAAGCCATTCTACAACCAAGTAACTCTAAAATCACCGGAGGCTTCCCTGGTGGCACAGTGGTAAAGAATCCACCTGGCAATGCAGGACATGGTTCGATGCTTGGGTCAGGAAGATCCCTTGGAGGAGGAAATGGCAACCCATTTCAGCATTCTTGCCTGGGAAATCCCATGGGTAGAGGAACCTGCTGGGCTACAGTCCAAAGGGTCGCAAAGAGTCTAGACACGACTAAGCACAAAATCAAAGTCTTAAAACCAATATAAATATTTAACAAGTTTTTATTCCCTCAAAAGTTATTATTAAAAAGTCATAATATGTCTAAAAGTCAAAGAAATTGAGTATAATCATCTTATTCTTATGAAAGATGACAGTGGTTGGATTTATTAAACTACCAGTGACATACTCTAAACTGGTAAGTAAAACATAAAGGTCATTTGGTAAGGTTAAAATTCACTTACCTCCATATCAAATTAGTAATTAGTTAGATAATCCTGACAAACTACCACTACCACTTAAAAAATAAATGTTCTAACCCATAAATCAAGTAATGGGAATTGCTACAATTGCAGTATATCAAACCTAAGAAGAAAAGAACTCATTTTCCACATTTAGGAAAACAATTTATAAATGGAAGTTACAAAATCCAAGAGACCAACATGGAGCCACTGAACCTTCCATCTAACAATCTAAAAAGAACATAAAAATGCAACAGAAAATATTTTAAAAATTAGATTTAAATAGTATCAAGTTTAAGATTAGAAATATACTTTCCTTAGATTAATTTACTAAATTATATCACTCTTAGGTAATATGTTAAAATTTAGATGGTGTAATGAGTCTGTAGTAAGATTTCTTAAATTTTAAAGTTTCAAAAATAGAAATAGAATATTAATTTAGAAGACATTTTATTCCAAATGAAATTAATCAAATAGAAATTTATGACACCTGACTCAATGCCAATATTAGAATTCCTAAGTCAAATTACATACTGAAAAAGGAGACCCTGAATGAAGAAAGGAGATTTGTGTTACCTAATTATCAAAAACAGACAAAAATGAAACTTTTGGCAAAGATAAGCAGATAAATTATTAGATTAAAAATAACTTTTTAAAGGCTGTAAATTCTCATTTGAAGACAAATGACTGCTAACTATAAGCCTGGATGAAATTCAGCAGTATTTAAAATACCAAAAATTGGACAGTGAAATCTATTAGCAGTCAAATCTTCAACCTTAATGTGAAGAAAAACTGAAATTTTTAGAAATATGCCTCAATTGTCAATTTATCCATATAGAAAACTAACGGAAGATAAAAATATCATCCTCTTCCAGACTTTTGTCACATACCTACAAAGATGAAAGGGCACAGAAGAGAACCACACATATAAAACCTCAGGGACTGTCTCATTAAATTTTCTTTCAAATAATTTGGTTAGAAAGGGTTACCTTAAGACAAAATACAATAATAATTTCTAATAATAACAGTAATAATTTTCCCACTAGGGAGAAAGAGTGAATTCAATTTTTTTTAATTACTTAGTGAAGTTACTTTTGAAATTTTACCACCGTAGGGTCCTACTATGTGCTATGCTTAGCATTTGTTATATACCATTATAATTATATAAATGTTCTGATTAGTTCTAGTTAGATGTTTGAAAGAAAGAGTTTCATGACTTCTCAGCCTGTAGTATACTATATTGAAACCTGCTTGTTCATTAATACTATCTCTAAAGAAATACTGATAACAAAGTTAGTAGGGGTAGGTCATTATATTCTACAGAGAATGACTCTATAATGTCTAGATAATTAAAATAAATCATTTAAACATCTAAACTGCTCAAGAACTAGGATGTAAAACTCTTCTGCACTCCAGTTAAGCTTCCATTCTGACTTCTAATTCACTGTACATCAAAGAAAATCAACTTGCCCTGACACAGAAAACTATCCCCTTCAGTGATCAGGCAGGTGTTGAGGCCAGAAAGAGAGCCTATTTTCCACAGCCCTTTACCTTGTTTGATCACTGGTTACTTTTGATCTGACACTGCCCTCTCTCTAGTAATGACTTCCCCCTCGTAGACCCTACCTCACATCTGTCAGAAAGAATAAAGAGCATCAAACTGAGAGCTGACAACGCCTATGGGCCAAGCGATGGGCTGCCAACTGAATGCTCCCCAGCTCCCACAATTTCCAATTCAGCTGCTTTTGTTCTGGAAGGTACAGGGTTAGGGTACCAATGACAGCAGAAAGGATTATGCACCAACTGTGAAACCAAGCCTTCTTGAATATGTATCTTTTATCTCTGCTTCTTCATCTTCTTAAATGCTGCAAACTTCATGGTGCTTACTATGAAATACATATTCAACAGGTTCAATAGAAAGTTTGTTTAAATCCTTTTCCAGGAGAAAACAAAGGACACAATGTATTGTAATTCAACTATAAAGCTTTAAGGAAAAAGTTTCAAACCCATGGTGTGAGATTAATAAAGGCCAGCTGTCAAAGAGCATGTTAATTGTAAATGAAATCACAAAAGTTTTACCAGGACCACTACTTAGCACCATACACCACCTAAAATGGGAAGGTCCCCTAAAACAATGTACATATTCAGAAGAGGCAAGGTTTAGACTGTTAAATTGTGGATTCTCATACTAATTTGGTACTAATCAGTACTGAAAATAAGTTCCTCCAGTTTTGTTTAAACAATGTGGTGAGTATATGTAACCTTTAAGGCAGTAATAGCAATAACTTTAAATGCCAGAAATTTAAAAAATTTGGTCAAATACCACTTTGATACCATTTTGTTAACAAATTTTCAACTGTCATTAGAATATTGCATGAGTTCTTATATATTCATTAATAAATAACCTTCACACACACACACAGAGCTCATCAGGCATGCAATAAAAGGATTTGCAGAAAGCAGGTTTAGAGGCTTTCTAAGATCACTTTCAAGGTTAAGTCACTTATTTTTTTTTAAGAAAGGAAAGGTCAGAAGAAGGAAGTACTTGATCAATAATATACCCATGCAAACTTAATATTATAATGCATAAAAACAAATAACTAACTTTAGACATGGATAAATACAAAATCTCAAAGGTGAGGAGTAAGCATTAAGGTGATTACAAGTTAATTCCAATAACTGGAGAAATTAGTATGTACAACAGCTAAAGAAAGATATGCCTTGATGGAGAGAAAGGGGAAAGGCTCTCACATCTGGAGAATGAAACTGTGCCACTGGGCAAATCCATACACCAACTGACAATGATTTACACCTTTGAAAATGACTGTATCTGAAATATCTCCTATACTAATACTGACCAATAGTCAGCACTATTTTACTCTTCTTAAAAAGAAAAAAAAAAAAGTCTATCTTGACTGTAGTAATCTAGAAGTATCATAAAGTATATTATTATAATGTGATGGTTTTAAATAGACTCTAACATATAAAAACAGATGATGCTTATATACACAGTTGGACTGACTTTACAGAAGAAAGTCATCTAAGTACACCAGAAAAAGGTAGCGCTTCTAAACTGAAAAAGCACAATTTAATCCAAGGATAAACAATACAGCTTGCTGAGCCAATACTTGCCCAATTTTCTCCTTAAGTTTTCCAAATGCCACTTAATTCTCCAAGAAAATGAAGAAATAAACATTTTTCTAACAAGATACCTATCTATGCTTCTTTTGCTGTATTCTTTCCCTAATTTTTGATTCTATAAAACTATTCGGACATATTAAAGAACCAAAAGATAATAACACAAATGGAACCAATTCATGATACTTAAAAAATAAGAATATAAAGTATTAAAAATTGTCAGTGTAATCTTCTGCAAGGTATATAATGCTGAAAGCATGCAATGTCAATATTCTAATTAAATTTAATGCCAGATATGTTTGATACATTTTCTGGGTACTATGCAATCAAGATATGTATCAAATATTATACTTATCTCTTTCTAACTGCAACAATAAAAGCAAGCTCTTCTAAACAAACATAAATGCAATCTGTTAACTTTCATCTTTTTAAGAAAAATCAAGTGATTAAAAATGACAACAGAAAGAGGACCACAACTCTAAGCAAGCTCAAGAGATTTGTGTTAGAGTTTTCTGAAAGCAAGGAAGGAAAATACACTGGCGAAAGCACTGAAACAACTCAAATATCCTCAGTGGGATGCAAACCAAGTATCTAACAGGTAATCTGCAGTAAAACAGAAAACAACTTTAAAGTCACAAGCCTTGATTCAGTTTTTAAAAATCAGTTCTTAAAAGCTACTTAATTCTTGAGGAGGACATACCTCTCTCTTATCTTTGAGGAAAGATTTTACTTCCTCAAAGTATGACTGCCATTTTTCTGGGAAGAACACTAATGAAAATTACTTGACACCACTACAGAATAAATATATTTTACCAGTTTAGCTGTTAATAAAAACTGAACCTTTTATCCTAAAAGGTATATTATATATATATACTAAAGTAAAAATAACCATACTTAAAGTGACTGACATGTGCCTCATTAAAGATATTAATCTTTAAGATCTTTCTTTTGGGCACAAAAAGAATCTTTCCAGAAGAAAACCAAATGGACTTCAGAATAGAATGGTTCATCTTAACTAACTGTCCTCTTCAGAAAATTTATAATTTTTAAGTATAAAAAGATTACTTTTTAATCATTTAGTCAAAGCATTAACAAATATACAGTCAGTTACTATATACAAATTTAAAAAAGACATCCCCATTTTTAAGAAGCTTACATGATTAGACTGAAGCCTTGAAACCTACAACAAATTATCAATGGATTAATAAGAAATAATAAAGGAAGCTGACAGAGTACTAGAAAATAATAAATGTGATTGAATTCTTAAAGAATATTTAACCAAAAAAATCATCGTTTGCTCAGCCTGAACACATCCCAGAAGAAAGCAAGATGGCAACAGAGAATGTAGAGTAAACAGACTAGCTGAGAACATCATGAGAACAGAGACAAGTAACCGGAGAAATTTTTGTAGTCGACCCCCACAAGTTCCTGAAATGATGAATACAGTAGTTTAGCAAGAGTATTTCTGAGTTGTAGACATAAATAATACCAAAGCCAGCCTTTAGAAATGTCTTAGGCCATGACAGAACCCAGTGGAACACACAACATACCATTATCTTTCACACTGTTTCCCTTTAAGTTCTTCACTCATAAGCTTGAAACAATCATAGTTTATGAAAATATACCATAGATTATACGATGGAACTGACTACAATTACATATGATTAAAAAGTACTTATTAATATATCAATATATGTGTGTGTTTAAAATTGTGTCCTGCAAGAACTTAAAACATATAAACTATCAAACTATCTATAAGTGTTGGTCGCTCAGTCGTGTTTTACTCTTTGCAACCCCATGGACTGCAGCCCACCAGGCTCCTCCGTCCATGAGATTTTCCAGGCAAGGATACTGGAGTGGGTTGCCATTTCCTTCTCCAGGAGATCTTCCCAACCCAGGGATTGAACCCGGGTCTCCTGCACTGCAGGCAGATTCTTTACCGACTGAGCCACAAGGGAAGCCCCCAAACTATCTATGTGTGTGTGAAGTCGCTCGATCGTGTCCGACTCTCTGCGACCCCGTGGACTGCAGCCCGCCAGGCTCCTCTGTCCATGGGGTTCTCCAGGGAAGAGTACTGGAGTGGGTTCCCATTTCCTTCTCCAGGGGATCTTCCCAACCCAGGGATAGAACCCAGGTCTCCCACATTGCAGGCAGACGCTTCATCCTCTGAGCCACCAGGGTCAAATATTTAAAGTTAGCATTAACCTAGTAAACAGGCATGGGACTGTATTTTGGTTCCCACTCAGTGAACCTACAAGTCACGGCTTAACTTAATTATACCTTGTTCTCAGAGGAGTCAAAGCAAAAAACCAGCATTAAATGATGAAGACAATTTCACAATCTGTAGTCATTTGATAGGCATTTTAAAAACAATGAATTTAAATATACACCATCCTCTTTGTTTTCTCAGAGATACATATTCAATAAGCGGAAAATACGACCCAGGAATCGAACCCAGGTCCCCCGCATTGCAAGCAGACGCTTTAATCTCTGAGCCACCAGGGAAGCCCAAAAAATAAGAATAATCACCCAGACACAGTTTAATTAGGAGTCTGATATATAACTATTTATCTTTGGATTACAGATTCTCAATATATTCACTTATGTATCACATTACAGTGAATGGTAAATACCTAGACATTATGCTTAAATCAAAAACAGTCAATGAAAACCTGACAATGGACTCCACAAAGTTTCTACTCCCGAGGACTCTCCTGGAGTAACTGATTTCTACCACAGTTTAGAAACGAACAACAGTGAAGTAGAGGACTCATTAAAGAAAAATACAACATTGGTCTTTTCTGCAACCTAAATTTTACGTGGCTACATAAAACAGGAAGCAATTGGAGGGTTAAAAAATAAGCAATATCAAAACAGTACATATTTCATCTGGCCTCAATTTCTCAGCTACTAAAAACCAGAAGGTACAGTCCAAGGAAAAGATTTCACCCCAATACTCTCATCTGGGTAATTCATTCTAGACCTTTAATATGAACATGAAGAAAGATAGCAAAAAGAAACAATATAGGTAGTAGGGATAAGCAAACTCTGCAGCAGAAATAGGAACAGTCCTTACCACAGGACGTCTTAGATGCACTTTCACGACAATGCATCTTTTGATAATAACTATAATAAAATACTTGAACCATCTTATCACCTGGTAGCCAGATTCAACTACAGTTTATAAAAGACCTTCCGAAAGGCACATTTTAGAG
The DNA here is from genome assembly GCF_016772045.2 of Ovis aries. Lineage (NCBI taxonomy): Eukaryota > Metazoa > Chordata > Mammalia > Artiodactyla > Bovidae > Ovis > Ovis aries. The sequence goes on from NC_056058.1 coordinate 104,935,448, forward strand.
AAAGGGAAACTCTTCTCCCCTAAAGCCTAATCACAAAAACAGTAAATGGAATTAAGTCTTGTGCATCTTAATACACCAGCACCTCTGTGACAGCTAGCTATAAGCCAAAACTTCTCAGCAGATCTAAGCACCACATCCCGCTTGTTGACTGACAGCCTAGCAAGGTAACTGAAGAATGGTGCTCATAAAAGGCAGACAGAAGGCACTCCCAGCATTCCACTGCCATTTAGCCTTATACAGTTTCTATTTGCTAAGTCTAATGATTTGGCTCTTTATCTCAACCCACTTGCCAGCACTTGAGCACAGAGACTGAGACAGTACTTTCACATTTATATTTGAGAAATAATTTGATTTGTTCCAAACCTCTTTCTGATTTTTTAACATGCACTCCTAGAAAATGTAAACAAAAACTAACAAAAAGTAAAGTAAACTAAAAAAAAAAAAAGGATATTAACTACAGAGTATGTAAGTGGAAAATAACACCAGTAAAAGAATTGCAATACTAGGGATAATCTATCAACTATAAATTTTAAACCCAGAATAAATTTATTTTCAGTAATCTAGAATCTGATCAAAAAAAAAAAAATTTAACAATATGCAAATACTGAGTCTCCTATTCTGAGTTTCCCTAGTGGCTGAGTGGTAAGGAATCCGCTTGCAATCGAGGAGACGTGATGGTATCCTCAGGTTCGACCCCCGGGTCAGGAAGATCCCCTGGAGAAGGATATGACAACCCACTCCAGTATTCTTGCTTGGGAAATCCATGGACGGAGGAGCCTGGTAGACTATAGTCCATGGGGTCGATAAACAGACACAACTTAGCAACTAAACAACAATAAAACTTTTAGCTATAATAAATTCTTCATTATCAATACTGGAATATCTGTATCAGTTTTTAATACCAAGCTTACTTCAACTTGTGATTCTGTTTGAATCTGAGGAACTCCTATCATCAGCTGATGGGCCCCCAAAAAATCTGTGAACTAAATTCAATGTCATTAAATTAATACAATTAGTTAAATAAACATGCTGGGTAAAAAAGAAACAAAAAACAAAACAGATACAATCCAAAGAAAACTTATTTGGATGTTATGGAAGCTGCTGCCTGCCCTCTACCACACGGGCACCCAGGAGAAGAGAGACACACACACGCACGCACGCACTCTTTATGTTTTCTATGCCTTTAAAATGAAGGAATACAGTTCAGTTAAGTCCTTACCAAGATACCTGACAAAAAAGATACCCACAGAAGGAAAACAGAAAAGCAGTTTTAAAAGAGAGACGGTAAGTTCAACCAAAGAAGGTATGATGAATAAAAATGCATTCATTCTGCAGATTGAAAAATATGCCAAGTAACATTGTAACTTTTTTTCAAGTTTGCCAAATAACTCTAGCTTTTAATTAAAGTAGATCTTCTGAATATCACTGAACAAAATAAAACCAATTTTATTAATGGTAAGAAGGTATGAGTCAATGTAATTTTGACAAGGATAAAATTATATTCTAGTTCAGCAGAATGGCATGTTGTTAAGAAATATTATCCCAGAAAATAATCCTTGAGAACATTAATGACTTTGGCTAGGTAAACTTGATACATGAAGAAGAGCATCATTAATAGAGTAACTAGATCAAAGAAATTTACTTACTTGAAAAGTCAGAAAACCACTGACTCTCCATCTTTAACCTATTTTTCAAGCTTTTATTTAAAAGCTTAAGCCCAGCCACTTTTTAAAGCATGTTCCCAAAATGCTAGAAGAAATACCTTGAAAAGTATATTCAATACAACAGTAAGCCATTAGTCACTAAACCAACATTTATTATCTACTATGTGCCAATATGTGGGTAGATGGGATAAAAAGGAAACATGGTACTCTTTACCCTTAAAAGAGTTGACAATCCATCAGCAAGATACACCTGTAAACCATGATTTCAGTTACTCATGAAGAGCAATTTGACATCATCTATCAAAAATTTCAAAATGTATCTGATATCTTAGCTCCCTTTAATTACATTTGTAGACTAGCTCCCAGAGAAATTCTCATAGATAAGCCAAGAGATTTACACAAAGCTTTTATTGTTAACCTTACCTATAAAGCAAAACAATAGAAGCAATATAAGGGTCCCTTAACATGAATGGATAAACAGGAGACACATTCATACATAGAACACTAAAAGTTTAAAAGAAGGCATTACATACTCATTAAGCTAGATACCAAAAACAACTTAAAAGTAAACAAAGGAGACTGTAGCCTGACAAACTGCGTGAGACCAGAAGTTGGCCAGATAGCATCAGACACAAACTACTTGGGGCCACACACTGAGCAAGACTAGATTCTTACTTGTGGTATCCATCATGTTTGCTAAAGCTGTTGGTTTTTTAAGTGTTTTAGATCATCACAGTAGTTACCTTTAGAAAGAGATAGTGGTAACATGGGATGTAAGACAAGAGACTTCAAGTTTATTTGCTTTATTAATTCAAGAAGAAACAACTTTAACAAAAAGGCTAACAACTGTCGATGTCTAGGGGACGGGCATATATTACAGATGTTATTACTCTTTTCAGTATTTTGAATGTTTTTAATTTCCTAAAATTAGAAAACATACAAGACTGAAATATTTGACCACATTTCAAACTAGAAATCTCAAACTACAATCCCAGTTACCAAGAGATACACAAATTTCTTAGCATAACACTCAAGAAACTTAACAACCTGGTCCCTACCTTCCTTCACAGACCCAATTATGATAAAATCCTAATCTCACTTTGACCCCACCTCTAACTGGACATGCCACATGTCTTCCTAACGCCTTGTTCTGTCAGTGCTATTTCCCAGAGCTGCAGTTTCCTCACAGGAACGTTTGCTTGCATCATAGTCACCACATCGCTAAGCAGCAATCAAGACCCCATTCAAATGCCACCGACTATTTATAGGGTTTCCGGATTCCTCCCTGGTCTCTCACATAAGTACTTATTTTGTGACTGGCATTTCCACAGCACTTATCCCTAGAAAAGGATACCCTTTCTTTGGCAGTATAACTTTTTAAATTCCTTAACACTATTTGAGTGCCTGGCACACAGTAGGTATTCCATTTTTAACTGCACCAAATCAACATCTGAAACAGAGTTAAGGGATAGAGTGGAAAGCTATCAGTTCATTAACTCATTAGAATTTTTATTAAATCTATTAGACAAAAATGAAATAGTATTTAGCTTCTAAACACAAACTTCATAAAAAATACATTATGTTTGTGGAAAGTAAAAAACGTTGCATGAGTGCAATTCTAATAAAATTACGTTTATATTTATACAGGATTAATATCAACATTGAACACTCTCCAGAAGACACTTCTTCTCTTTGACAATTTTACTAATTTTCCTAGAAAAGAGTTCAGTGTATCTCTATTAGTATTAGCAGCTCCCCCTAAAATCAGTTATTATTCTAGCAAAAGGATCTTCTGCTCATGCTAACAATTAACTTCCTCCTTTGATGGCTTACAGCACCTGTCAGTAAATGTTTTAAGAGGGATAATGCCTTTTGGAAATTACTGCTTGGTTCAAAGACATATAGATTTAGCTCTATCTGTGATGTATCCAGGCAACCAAAGGTCTTGAAGACAAATGCTTGGGAATCCAACAGATCTGGGTTAAAACCTTGACTGTGACATTTATCTATTGTTACTTAATCTTTCGAGGGCTCAATTTCCTCATCTGTAAGATGGAATAAGTGAAAATTAATTATGTAAAACTACATTGCGCCCGGGTACATGATAAACACTCAGTGAGAGAACCACTACTAAGTCTTTTTAAACATCAAAAATTGGAAGCAAAATTCTGAAATGCAGTGACAAAGACAAGGTGAAGTGGAATAACTAATGTCGCCTTCTCTAGAATGCCGCACTTGTGCATCACTGTTCACTGGAAACTACCACTCTTGATGCAAGTGAGTGTTTTGTCCATTCAGAGGGGAAAGGCAATGAAGATGAATATCCACCCTAGGAGACTTTGGAAGCCAAAGTGAGTACTTATAAAATGGAATCCTTCATAAATGTACATCACTTATGTCTGGATTACAAGTAAACTCACTTCTCAAAGAGTATTTGAGGAATACGACAACAAAAATGTAGTGGGGGTATTGGAGAGTAGCGGGGACCAAATCCCTTAATATATTCACTCTAAGGTGAAAAGAGTCAGGAAAGACAAGCCTTAATAGGATGCTGAATTAGTTACTGCTATTTAAGCTTTGATGCAAATGTTTACCTTACTTACCCTAGTTGATGATAATATGGCTACCAATCTACTCACTTAGCTGCTTCAACAACCTCAAATTACAGCAAGCAGCAAAAATAAAGAATTAAACTGTGGGTAACTAATGGATGAAATTAGAAACAGTCAGTGACAGTAGGCACTGACAACAGCCAGTGCAAACTGGCAGACTCCAGAAAGTGAACTCCAATCGGGAGAGGAAGAAATAAGTTTTTAATAAAGACTTCTGCATTTGGAACTATATACAGCATATTAAGAAGCAGAGACATTACTTTGCCAACAAAGGTCCATCTAGTCAAAGCTGTGGTTTTTCCAGTAGTCATGTATGGGTGTGAGAGTTGGACCATAAAGAAGGTTGAGCACTGAAGAACTGATGTTTTTGAACTGTGGTGTTGGAGAAAACTCTTGAGAGTCCCTTGGACTGCAAAGAGATCCAACCAGCCCATCCTAAAGGAGATCAGCCCTGAATATTCATTGGAAGGACTGATGCTGAAGCTGAAGCTCTAATACTCTGGCCACCTGTGAAAAACTGACTCATTCGAAAAGACCCTGATGCTGGGAAAGATTGAGGGCAGGGGGAGAAGGGGAAGACAGAGGATATGGTTGGATGGCGTCACTGACTCAATGGACATGAGTCTGAGTAAACTCCGGGAGTTGGTGATGGACAGGGAGGCCTGGCGTGCTGCAGTCCATGGGGCTGCAATGAGTTGTACACAACTGAGCGACTGAACAACATTCTGTACTTCACCTCAACCTCTTTTAGTCTGATCTGCCTAAGAACAAGTCTGAGGTAGTATTATATCCTTTCTACAAACAAGGAGATCAAAGTACAAAAATTAAGATAATTAACTGCATCACATGATTAAGAAACAGCTGGATCATGGGATGAATTCATTTCAACTCAAACTTAAGTGTTTGCTTCATTCATTCCCTAAAATGCTTCCAGCCTGGAAGAAGGAAACCGAGAGGTAAATCTAGAGCCTACTTCACACATGTAGGCCTCCAAAGGATACAGCAACATCAAAAACAATGTCACAAATAACGGTACAGCAGGGGCCAAAGGAGATGGTGCAGAATCATAAACCAGCAAAAGCATTTACCAGGGGGTGGAAAACAAACAGTCGTAACTACCTGACAGGAAATCAAGTTTTAACCAGGAAACATTCGTCATTTCTCGAAAACTTTCTAGAATCTACTCATAATATATTACTAGTTTCTTGGGTAACTCCAAAATCTATACTAGTTTATAACTCAGCTCTACAAAGTAGAAGATCCTAAAAATAAGCCAAATAAGTATAACACATATATAGTAAATATGCTGACCCTAAGCCTTAGGATAGAAACCATTTTCAAAATCATAAAACTTTAAGACATCTTTAAGACATAAGTACTTCAAGACATCAAGTTGGATAGCAAATGTAGACAATCTATCTGACCCCATCATTTTAAAATTAAATGAAAAGGAGCCCAAAGAACGTCTGTTCAAAATGTAGAGAAGCAGAATCTGGAGCAAGGAAATTAAAAAGCAGAGAAAATGCACTTACGGAAGTTTCTAGATCATCAATAACTATATACACAAACTAAACACGGCTTTAGAATAATTCTGTAGCCAGTACTGCACAGAAGTGACATTAATGCTATAGCTAATAGACAACAGATGGCTGTATACAATATGCTAGACACCCGTTATAGTGGTATTCCTCAGATCTGTTTTTATAATCTATACAACATTTTATAGAAAATGCAAGATACATCCAATCTAGGTGCACGGCACCTGTCTCATTCAAAAAATGACTAAAACAAAAACTCATTATTTGAGGGGGAAGATTTTACATCTAAGTCCTCAATTCTTTGCTCCACCATCAATCATCTGAATCCAAAAATGTCCAGTCATTGTCCTCACTTGACGCCTGCATAAAGCTCCCTCTGGTAAATAACGAATCCCTTTCCCCATTCTAACGTCTACCTTACTTACAGTGCCACAAATAAGCACACTTAAATATTCTGCTACTTTGGGTAAGATCGCAAGTTCACCATGTAACATTCAAGATAAAGCTGAGCATTTCATGTTTTTAAAGAAAATTTCCCTAAAATCATTTAAATGACAAAATTAAAAATCAACCATAAATATCTGCAAAAACCCATGTACAAGCATTTTATCTTTACAGTTACATGAAGGACACAAAAGCTATGTCAGTGAAATACACAAAGACAATGCTGCCATCTAAAGGCCAAGACATAATATTAAAAACGGTATATACTTAGTCAAATACTCAGTGTATATAAAAGCACACAGTTTGACATTCTGAAGTCAGCAAGCTTTATGCTTTGGAAAAGCACCACACTGTGACTGTTTTCAGGCCACACAATGAAACTCTAACACTCTCGAGAAGGTTCTTCCTAAGAAGACTGATACAAGAATTAGCAAAATAATTGGGCTAATGATCAATATCTATCTGTACAGGTAAAGTTCTGCTGGCATCCTTTCAAACACAATATTCTCCTAAGTATCTGTATTAGTTGTTTGTTCTAGTAAATGACATTTACTGTCCCTGTCTATAATTAAATATACAGTATAATTACATATCCACATATATAAATATTATTTGTCATTAACCAGATTATTATTTCTACTTACCCTGTTTAAAATATTTGTTGCTAAGGAACTAATGATAATATATCTCAGAGAGAAAAAACCCAGACTACTTAAAATTGCAGCTTTGCAAGTAATTCAAATATTTCTCCTTATTCATAATTCCTAAAAATACAAACCAAAGTTCCTATGGGAGATGAGTTAACAACAGCTTAACTGTCCAACAGAAAGAGTTCAAATGATTCTCAATTTCTCTTTCTAAATTGAAAGAATTTCATTGAACTAAACTATAGGAAAAATTACTTCAAATTTACAATGAAATCAAAATGTTTCCTGAATAACACTACATAAAAAACTTATTTCCTTTAGCATCTAAGTACATAATATCTTTCTAATGGACCATAATATCAAGGACATTTGAATATAACTAGAACCTTCAAAAAACATGGTCAATTCCTTTGAGAAACCACTGACCAAAATTTTTCACTGAAAGAAAGCTGTTTTGAGCGTCTTCTGTATGTGGGATTCTATGCTCGGGGCAGGGTTTCAAAGCTGTAGATCAGTCAGCTCCTTGGTGGCTGAAATGTTCCTGGACTCAGTGGCTCACAGACGGCTACATTTCAAGAGACAGGTAAAGAAAACTGGCCTGGGTGCAGAGGTGCCACCTGTGTATTTTGTAATGTTGATTTGGGACATTAAAAGTGAACAACCAAACAAACACGACTTTGATCAGGCAGGATTTGTTTTGCCCTTTCTAAATGTCAGTTTTAAATTTCATTTTATGTTGTTTTCTCTAATTAATAAAAGGTTTTCACCCTAAAGACAAATTAAAAAATAAAAATGTTTCTCTGGTTTTGCTCAACAAGAAAACAAATATTAATCAGTCAACAAATGTTTCCATTATGGGAGAAATATAAAAACTGTAAGTTGGGATTACCACCTTTTAATTTATCTTGAGTGGAAACTGGAAACAGATGACAAACACAGTCAAGATCTCATAAAAACCACTAGTTTTTTTATGTTTCCTATGAGTCAGAATTAATACTGCACAATTTAAGGACATTATGCCATTTAATCCTCAAAACCACAACCCGCAAAAAGACAAATACTAACAGTCCAATTTGCAAAAGACATTCAGAAACCCTAAGTAGCCTCCCCAGGGTCACAATGTAGGATTCAAAAATTCACTCTCTCTGACCCGGAAGACCTTACTGTCTCCAAAAGAACATAAAGACTCAGGAGTGATTATTAAAATTGTATTAAATGTAAAGAGGAATAGGAAGTATTTTTATTATGTAATTTTAGAGAAATATATAATACTATGTGTTAATAAAAGCATATACTTTTAATTCACAGTGTTTCAAATTTTTTCTTACTATAATCTTTTTTTTAAAAAAAAAAAAAAAGCACGATGTTACTTGAAGTGCTGATGTTTCTTAGAGACTTTTCAAAACTTACCTTAATACGTGAGAGGTATTTACTAAATTTTGTAAACTAACTCTAGGGGGGAGGGGCAACAAAAAAAGATCTCTTAATTTTGTAGATACAGTTAAAAAGCACATCTTCTTTGTAAATCTGATACATGGTCAGGACCATCTTGCCTACATTTTAATGCAGAGTATTTTTTCAACATCAAGAACTCTACTAATGCCTCTGCAGTGACAACTTTTTCTGTTAAAAAGTTTTCTTTTTCTACATTGCATACTCATCAAATCAAAGTTAAATGAATTTGGAATATTATTCAGCTATAAAAAGGAATGAAGCTCTGATACATGCTACAACACAAATGAACTTTGAAAAAATATGGTCAGGCAAAGAAGGTAGATAAAAAAGACCACATATTGTGTTCTGTTTACATGAAATGTCTGGAATAGACAAATCCATGGAAACCAAAAGTGGATTACCAGTTGCCATGAGCTAGAAACTTAGCAGCAGCAGCAGAAGGCGGAATGAAGAGGGACAGCTAATGGACACAAAGTTTCTTTATGGGATAATAAAACCATTTTAGAATTAGTGATGATGACTGTATAACTTTATGAATATACTAAAACATACTGAATTGTACATTTTAAAAAGGTAAATTTTATGATATGTAAAGTATATCTCAAAAAGAGAAAATTACATGGTTTTAAATATATTTATAAAACAGTGTGTATGCTTCTCTACACATGTGCTTAAAATATAATATAAATTCTATGTAACACTCTAAAACCTATGTAACTACCAAGATTATCTGTCTCAATTTACTGAATTCCATTTTACGCCATACAAAGTGAAAGGGTCTATTTTACAAATGTACATCTTCTTGAATATTAAAAATTTCTAACTATCTAAAATTACTATAATCCCTAGGGGAACCAGAAGGAATGACAACTACATACTCATGTTTGGCAGCCAAATTTCATTTTTTCCAATTAATTTTTACCACTGTCACAGTTTAGAAAAAACACATTAGCACATGCTAATGAAGAATTTTTAACATGTACGTACCACATACAAGCAAGCATCCACATGACTATAAAATCAAATTATAAACACTGTTTTAAGAAGATTTTTGAAGTAGAATTTGCCTCTAAACCACCAAAAGAAATCAGCAGAAAAAAACTGATAACACTGAGTTATAAGGAATTCAAGAGTTAAATGAAAAACAGAAGGATGATAAGAAGTACTTACTAGTTTGTTTTCCTGCATGTATATTCTCTGTAATTTCAGACAGCCCTTAGCTATGACGATCATGCCTTCATCTGAGATCTTGTAACACTGGCCGAAATGGATATCTTTCAGTTCTCTGCATTTCGACCCCAGCTGTAAATAAAGAGATTTCGCTGAATGGTCCAAAAATAACAAAGTCAACATATTTCTAGTGGGATTTCCAAATAACTTTTTAAATAGCTATACCAAAGTTAAATAATTATTTATCAATTCCTCTTAAAATAGAATGCAGGCAATCTCTCATTTAAAATACCGCTGTATAAACCCTGCGACCTTCTAATCATTTCCTTGCTTCAACTGCCTCACACTATCCATCCACGAAGAGGCCTAGGTTCCCTAACACTTCAAATTTGTATCTTTATTACTCTTAAGTCTTTTTATCAGTCATACTGTTAGACTGAAAGGAATAGAGGTCCAAGGGATAAAACCAAAGTCCAAGAAGTGAAACATGATACAGTGAGTGAGTGAACGAGGGCTTAATTCATGAGATTCTGCTTCTAGCTCTGACTGCCCTCAACGTGTCCTTTTTCTCCATCGGCCCATTGACACTGTGACAGAGAAAAAAGACTGAATGTGCTAGAGCCAATATTCCAGTTTACACTTATTTACACACTTATTACAAACACTAAAAGAAAAGGGACTAGTGATTTCCTGATTACTTTCCTCAACTGTGCATTTAAAAGTTACAAATATAATGTTCCCCTTAAAAAACATTAAACACCATATAGAACAAATTACATACATTCCTTTCCAAAATCTAGAGGAGAAATTAGATAATTAAAGCAAATGATAAATAAACATTGTTTTATGAGTATCATATATGAAGAAAGTCATCTTAGATAAAATGAGAAAATTTAGTAAAAATCTATAAATCAAAAAGTATCTAAAAAGTTACATTAAAACAAGAAACCCAGTGCTGACAAGAGTTCAAAGTGTATAAATTATTACTAAAAATCATGGAGGATTTAGAAAATTTTTTTAATTTTATAAAATTTGCCTGAAAATTATACGACTCAGCATCTAAATATCTACCAAAAAATGTAAGAAGAATGGATAACTGACTAGATGTACAGTAAAGTCAACACACTAAAAGTTAATTATACAAACTGCATAGTGGGTATTCAGGTGTCCACTTTAAAATTCTTTCAAATTTTCATGTATTTAAAATTATTCATAACAGATTATTGAAATAATTAACTAAAGGTGTTTGGTAAGAGTTAGCTACAAGAAATTAGCACAAGACATTTTTAAATAGTAAAACAGAGAAAATAACTTAAAGTTACAAATTATGGTGTTTGCATAAAATTGAATATTAGATAACCATTAAATTGAAATAATCTTGGTTCATTTCCAAGGAAAATCATTCAATATCACATTAATTGAAGTCTATCCCCAACCACTAGTGCCAAAAAAACTGAAGTTGAACAGTTATTATGCAGACCTAGCAGAAGTAGGTCTAGTTACTTCTAGAAGTAATGACAAAAAAAAGATGTCCTTTTCACCATAGGGGACTGGAATGCAAAAGTAGGAAGTCAAGAGATACCTGGAGTAACAGGAAAATTTGGTCTCGGAGTACAAAACGAAGTAGGTCAAAGGCTAACAGAGTTTTGCCGAGAGAATGCACTGGTCATAGCAAACACCCTCTTCCAAAAACACAAAAGACTACACATGGACATCACCAGATGGTCAATACCAAAATCAGACTGATTATATTCTTTGCAGTCAAAGATGGAGAAGCTCTATACAGTCAGCAAAATCAAGACCGGGAGCTGACTGTGGCTCAGATCATAAACTTATTGTCAAATTCAGACTTAAATTGAAGAAAGAAGGGAAAACCATTAGGCCGTGCAGGTATGACCTAAATCAAATCCCTTCAGATTACACAGTGGAAGTGAGAAATAGATTCAAGGGATTAGAACTGATAGACAAAGTACCTGAAGAACTATGGATGGAGGTTCATGACACTGTACAAGAGGCGATGATCAAAACCATCCCCAAAAAACAGAAAGGCAAAAAAAAAAAAAAAAAACAGCTGTCTGAGGAGGCTTTACAAATAGCTGATGAAAGAAGAGAAGTGAAAGGCAAAGGGAAAAATGCAAGATATACCCATTTGAATGCAGAGTTCCAAAGAATAGCAAGGAGAGATAAGAAAGCCTTCCTCAGTGATCAAGGCAAAGAAGTAGAGGAAAACAATAGAATGGGAAAGATTAGAGATCTCTTCAAGAAAATCAGAGATACCAAGGGAACATTCCATGCAAAGATGAGCACAATAAAGGACAGAAACAGTATGGACAGAAGCAGAATACACAGAACTACACAAAAAAGATCTTAATGACCTAGATATCCACGACGGTGTGATCACCCACCTAGAGCCAGACATCCTGGAATGTGAAGTCAAGTGGGCCTTAGGAAGCATCAAACAAAGCTAGTGAAGGTGATAGAATTCCAGCTGAGCTATTTGAAATCCTAAAAGATGAAGCTGTGAAAGTGCTGCACTTTTCCAAATATGCCAGCAAATTTGGAAGAATCAGCAGATGCCACAGGACTAGAAAAGGTCAGTTTCCCTTTCAATCCCAAAGAAAGGCAATGCCAAAGAATGCTCAAAGTACCACCCTATTGCACTCATATTGCATGCCAGCAAAGTAATGCTCAAAATCCGTCAAGCTAGGCTTCAATAGTACATGAACCGAGAACTGCCAGATGTACAAGCTATTTCAACAAGGCAGAGGAACCAGAGATCAAACTGCCAACATCCCTTGGATCATAAAAAAAGCAAGCGAATTCCAGAAAAACAGCTCCTTCTACTTCATTGACTACACTAAAGCCTTTGACTTCAGGCAGTTCTACACTGACTAGTAATTTCTACCAATGAGTCCAAAAGGAAATCAGTCCTGAATATTCATTGAAAGGACTGATGCTGAAGCTGAAGGAAGCTCCAATACTCTGCCTATCTGCTGAGAAGAAATGATTCAGTGGAAAAGACCCTGATGCTGGGAAAGATTGAAGGCAGGAGGAGAAGGGGATGACAGAGGATGAAATGGTTGAATGGCATCACCAACTAGATGGACATGAGTTTGAGCAAGCTTTGGGAGTTGGTGATGGACAGGGAAGCCTGGCGTCTGCAGTCCCTGGGGTCGCAAAGAGTCGGATGTGACTGAGCAACTGAACTGAAAGCCTATGACTTTGTGGATCACAACAAACTGGAAAAGCCTTAAACAGAGTGGAATACCAGATCACCTGACCTGCCTCCTGAGAGACCTATAAGCAGGTCAAGAAGCAACAGTTAGAAACAGACATGGCACAACAGACTGGTTCCAAATCGGGAAAGGAGTACGTCAAGGCTGTATACTGTCACCCTGCTTATTTAACTTCTATGCAGAGCACATCATGAGAAAGGCCAGGCGGCATGCAGCACAGGCTGGAATCAAGATCGCCAGGAGAAATATCAATACCTTCAGGTATGCAGACGATATCACCCTTATGGCAGAAAGCGAAGAGGAACTAAAGAGCATCTTGATGAAGGTGAAAAAGGAGAGTTAAAAAGCTGGCTTAAAACTCAACATTCAAAAAACTAAGATTATGGCATCCCATTCCATCACTTCATGGCAAACAGATGGTGAAACAGTGGAAGACTTTATTCTGGGGGGGCTCCAAAATCACTGCAGATGATAACTGCAGGCATGAAATTAAAAGACACTTGCTCCTTGCAAGAAAAGCTATGACAAACCCAGACAACATATTAAAAAACAAAGACATTAATATGCTGACAACGGTCCATAGGGTCAAAGCTATGGTTTTTCCAGTAGACATGTACGGATGTGAGAACTGGACCATAAAAAGGCTGAGCGTTGGAGAATTGATGCTTTTGAACTGTGGTGTTGGAGAAGTTTCTTGAGAGTCCTTTGGACTGCAAGTAATATTAGTCAGTCAGTCCAAAAGGAAATCAACTCTGACTATTCATCATTGGAAGGACTGATGCTGAAGCTGAAGCTCTAATACTCTGGCCATCTGATGTGAAAGGCTGACTCACTGGGAAAGACCATGGTGCTGGGAAAGATTGAAGGCAGGAGGAGAAGGGGATGACAGAGGATGAGATGGCTGGATGGCATCACCGACTCAATGGACGTGAGCTTGAGCAAGCTCCGGCAGATGGTGAAAGACAGGGAAGCCAGGCGTGCTGCAGTCCATTCGGTCGCAAAGAGTCGGACACGACTGAGCAACTGAACAACAACAACAACAAAACTGAAGTAAACACTTGACAAATAAAAGGTAAACTGTACATGTTTTATATATAAATCCACTAATTATGAACATCTCTGTGCACATACACATATTTAAATGTATGCATATGCATAGAAAGGAGATGAAATATACTCCCAAGTGTTTACAGTAGTTATTTCTGATCGGTACAATAATGGGTATTGGGGTTTTTTTCTCTTTTTTACCAATCTTCTCACATCTTTTTGCAAATAAATCATTTGTAAACAAAAACTTTCAAGTTTAGTTTCAAATAAAGTAAGAAAGATACACAATTTCAACTATTTTTCTAGGAATGGTGATATACACAAGGCATGTTATTTTAATCTAGGTAACACGATAACCAAATATATTTCCACTGGAAATATAAACTCCATGAAGACAGAGATTTCACTAATGTAACCATGGTGCCTGTGTCTAATAGTCAGCTGATACTTAGTAAATATTTGTTGAATGACTGAAAAGGTTGATCAGAGTTTTTCACTGTAAAGAAGTCTTTCTGAAAAATGGACAAATAAAGGGATCCATGATTATGGTCCCATATACTACCATGTTCTATTTAATTCAGCAGTTCTAAATTGGGTCCACAGGTGGAAATCAAGGATTCCAGGTAAATGCATCAGGGGAAAAAGAAAGGTACATTTTTATTTACTTGCTGTTCTCTAATGAACTTTAACCTCTCCTTCACTTACTAACAGACAATCCGAGTAGTTTAGCAGTATGCATAACTCTGTAAACAACAGGAAGCAAAAATAATCTCATGTAACATCACCACTGTCGCAGATTCAGTGACAGCATTTTTTGTCATCAGTTTTCATCATGTTCGTTAGATGTGCTCCCAGATCTCACAATGCATTAAAAAGGCACATATATTTCTAGAACAAACATACACTGGCATGTTACTCAGACCAGAGAAAGCCGAACTGAAAGTCAGTAAGTGAAGAAAGCAGAGCAGTAATATCTTAACTGACAACCAAAACACCCAATAAGCTCACATGTGCAGAGGCGAGGGCAGGGCTGATGTGGAGGGCGCCAGGGCTCCTGAGGCGTCCACTGAAGAAGCTGCCAGCCCCTCAGAGCACCCCCCACCACTGCAGAGCCCGCCCCTGCCCCTCTCAGACAGCAGGGAAAGAGCGCAGTTCACGGAGGGCCCTGCACCACAGTGTCCTCTGACAGGGGTAGGCCACGGACAGATGAGAGCAAAAGCACACTTCTGAAAATGGGAGGATGATGGTCTTCACAGTGAAAATGGAGGAATTAAAAGAAATAACTCCATAAAATGTTCCAGGATGAGAGGATATTGACTTCCAGACCAAAAGGACTCACCCATACGTCCAACCACAAATGACAAAAGTAGCTCTATGCCAAGGCAAACCATCATAAAGTTTCATAGCTATGGGTATAAAAGTATTCCACAGACTGCTAGGAAGAAGCAGATTTCATACAGAGGACTAAAGATGAAAATAGCATCAAACTTCTTAATGAGAACACTGAAAGAAAGCAACAGAGCAACGCCATTAAACACTGAAGGAAAATTATTTCAAATATACGATTCTATTAAGTGTGAGAGGTAGAAAAGAGACATTTCCACACATGCAAATTCTCAAAAAAGACTTATGTCCCATATATTCGTACATCCCATACAGGAAGCGATCACAGTCTGCCCTATAAAACAAGAGACTACATCCTGAGAAAGAAGGCATGACATCTAGGCAACAGAACATCTCACAGAACAGCGAGAAGAGAACAGTAAGAATAACAGCGAAGGTAAGACACTAAGATGACCATTAATGCAAAAGTACACATTCAAGAAGTCCAGACTGTTGTCTGCTTTAAGAAAATAAATTTAACTAAGTATCTATGTATAGATACTAAAACAGGAAGGGGGAAGCTGTGGGCTCCATCACTGTTGAGATATAAAAACTAGTAAAGTAAATGAGGACAAAAGGTATTTACACAATTATAAAATGTAAATACTGAATACTTATTTAATCAAAATTAGAACTATGTTGATACTATGAAGAGATAGGAAACAGAAAAGGATAAGTGAGCTAAATCCTCATCTTTCCATAGCAAGGAAACAGCACAGATGTTCTAAAATGAATAAATCAAGAAAACACACACAGAAACAGACAGGAAATGCTTCTCTACTATTGCGTCCTTCCTGTGAACTCTGGTCTAACTCCTGGTCTCTACAAGGATTATTAATTAGCTTACATTAATAAGCTGAATATGTTCAGTTCATCTCTGTTCTTTTGCTCCTTGAGAATAAACTGCCCACAAGGAGCAATCTACTTCTACATTTGCAGGACACTGCTGATTCAGCCTAGTGAATGATGACTGCGCCCACTGACCAAACTAGAGCGTTTGCATTAACAGATGTATTCAACTCTATTAGTAAGCAACATTCCCAATCTAGCCTGTGTATTAAAGCTGTTTTCCCTCTGCCACTATTCCAACGTCTTATTTGTCAATTTATTCAGATACTGAGCAATAAAGAGACCTCAACACTTAGTGCACCAGTCAGGATTAGAACAGAAATCTGAACAGAATCTGGATAAAAGGAGTAACAGGTATCTACAAGACTCTTAGACATCAATGTCTGTGGACAGCTTGGTAGAGTCTCATGTCAAAATAGGTAAGTTATACTGCTGCAAAGGTCCATCTAGTCAAAGCTATGGTTTTTCTAGTAGTCATGTATGGATGTGAGAGTTGGACTGTGAAGAAAGCTGAGCACCGAAAAATTGATGCTTTTGAACTGTGGTGCTGGAGAAGGCTCTTGAGAGTCCCTTGGACAGCAAGGGAGATCCAACCAGTCCATCCTAAAGGAAATCAGTCCTGAATATTCATTGGAAGGACTGATGCTGAAGCTGAAACTCCAATACTTTGGCCACCTGATGCGAAGAACTAACTCATTGGAAAAGACCCTGATGCTGGGAGGGATTAGGGGCAGGAGGAGAAGGGGATGACAGAGGATGAGATGGCTGGATGGCATCACCGATGCGATGGACATGAGTGTGGGTAAACTCCAAGAGTTGGTGATGGACAGGGAGGTGTTGGGAGCCAGCGTGAGGAACTCCGCCCATGGCAAAGGCCATGAGGAAGGAAGCTTGGCATATGCAAAGGCGTGATCAAGCCTCAGGAGACCCCCTGTTCCCGAGCATCTACCCCCAAAACCAGAGTACTTTATGGGGAGCTCTTCCCCATAACCATTTCTCTCAGAGAAGGAGTTAACTTGCAACTCCAGTTAATAAAAATTCCTGGGCGTGACAAGAGTGTTTCAACTTACGAACTCTGGAGGTTCTCTGGCCAGCCTGATCAGGCTCGTCCAGCCGCATGTGATTGTTTACAGCCTCCCAACTGTGAGAGGCACGGGATGTTTTAAAACTTTCTAAATACAGACTCTTTTGAGAAGTTAGAAGATTATTAGTATCGCATTAGTAGGTTGATTAGGAATTATATTGGTGAAGGGTTTTTTCATTTGTCCTGCCAATAATTACTGCTAATTCCCTGCCCTGGGTGTGACAAGGATGTCTCAGGTCAAACCTCTGCTGACAGACTAGCTTGTGTGACAGCCTCTCAGCCATAAATAGCACAGAGAGTTTGGAGTATTAGCATAGGGCTTTTTTCATTGATGAGTCAATGATTGCCATCAGGCCTCCATATCCTTAGGCACCTGGGAATATATTAATCAATGTATTTGGAATATAGAAAAGGAAATATAGTAGTTTTTTGATGTTAGCAATACTAGACTTTTTGAGTTAATGAATCTTCTCTTTTGTTATAGATCACTGTACTTTGTTATAAATCACTATAAATCACTATGCTATGTAACTTTATCACTATCTTAAGACAAAATAGATCTTAAGGGGAACATTGGTGAAGGGTTTACATTTGTTGAGCCAATACTTGCTGCTAAATCTCCATATTCCTGTCCTTATAATGAATATAACTAGCATATAGGAGAAATAAGTATTAACCTTTAAGATTAATCATGTTAAACCTTAGGTTAAGTAAATTCCTTTCTTGATTGTAACTCACTACACCCTCACCCTATAGGAATGCAACTTTATTTGGAGGGTGGCGCCTGATTTAAGAAAAAATCACCCCTGGAAAAATAAGTTTTCTGGTTAACTGACCGGTATCAGAAAGGGCCATAAAATGTCAGCAGACCTCATGGCTAAAAGATGATGAAACTCATAAGACCTTTGTATAATTTTATATGAAGCACCTGATTGTGACAAGGGTCAGGTCTGCTGACCCCCCGCGTGACTCTGTATTCATCCCTATGTATAACAAAAAGGTATACAAACAAACCTGAAAAATAAAGAAATCGGATCAGTTTCTGGAAGACTGATTCCCCCGTGTCGTTTCTTTCTTGCTCTCCGCTTTCCTGGCTGAATTACCCTCTGAAATGTGGGTACTCACCAAGCCTGCTAATTCTGCCTGGGTTTCTGAGATCGGACCGGGGAGGCCTCAGTGCCTCCTCTCCTTCGGGAGAATGGAAAGACTCCTGTGGCCTACGTAGGTGGTGATTGATATTCCATGTAAACCAGTTATTCAGCCTCTTTTCTCCACTAATTCTCCTACTACACTATCTGTTTCTAATCTCCCTCTATATCTGTAATTAAATAAGTTTTTTCCAGGACGCCAACTCCGTCCCCACCTTTGAATCACCCTGGATCCACTGGGGCTGGACCCCGGCAGGGATGCCTGGTGTGCTGCGGTTGATGGGGGGGTCGCAAAGAGTCAGACACGACTGAGCGACTGAACTGAACTGAATACTTCTGCAGTCTGGAAAAGATGTTTAAACCAATTACATGGTGTTTTGACCTTAGCAAGTAGCTCTGATGGCTTTATCTATAAACAAGTGACTGTGACTTTCCATAGAGCAAACAGCCACATGGGCAGCATACATACATAAGAACCACTGTAATGGTCCCAGCTGATATTAGCAGCACGGGACCCTAATAACTTACTAGGGAAGAGCATTTCAAGGGACAATCACCATCATTTAGTCTCACTGAAGAAACTGATGTTCTGTTTTAGACAGCCTCACTAAACATACCAGGAAAGACTGCATCCGTGTTGGTGTCTATCTGTACTAGTCACTGTTACCCCAAATAAATGTTCTAAAGTTCCAGAAATAAATTTAATCAAGAAGGTAAAAGATCTGTACTCTGAAAACTATAAAACAATGATGAAAGAAACTGAAGATGACACAAATAAATGGAAAGATAAACCATTCACGTGGACTAGAAGAATATTGTTAAAATGACTATACTAACCAAAGTAGTCTACGTATTCACTGCAATACCAATGGTATTTTTCACGGAACTAAAACAAATCATCATAAAATTTATATGAAACCACAGAAGACTTCAAATAATCAAAACAATCCTTAGAAAAAAGAAAAAAGCTGGAAGCATCACACACTTGATTTCAAACTATACTACAAAGCTACAGTAATCAAAACAGTATGATACTGGCACAAAAGCAGGCACAGATCAACGGACAGAACAAGGAGCCCAGAAGTAAACATACACACACACATTCACACCCAGCCTGCCCTTCAGTGCTGTTTGCATCTGACATGCCAGGCACAATCTGAACTCTCATTCTTCACCAAGTAAATGGTCTTAGGTAACAAAGACACAGAACCCCAGTATGTCATTTAGGAGGCTATGAATCTCTATCAATTCAAGTCCAGTATCTGGTTCCCTAGGAAAGGTGCAAGTCGAATGAGCAGTCATAGAAACTCTCCTCCAACTCTCATGTGTCAAGGGCACCCATCAGTCAGCTCTGAAGGAAAGCATTTAATACAGAGGGTGTTGGCACTTAAATGAAGCCACCTATTCATCCATAGTTCACTTTAGCACATAATACCAGTTAGAACTATAAACAGACTAAATCAATATAAACAGGATTATCCTTGACTTATTCTTTTCCTCTTTATAACAGTCATTTAAGATTCTTTTCCTCTTTATAATAGTCATTTAAGATTAGTCACAGTTTTGCTCAAGAACCTTGGGTGTTAGTCACTCAGTCATGTCCAACTCTGTGATCCCATGGATGTAGCCCACCAGGCTCCTCTGTCCACGGAATTCTCCAGACAGGAATACTGGAGTGGGAAGCCATTACTTTCTCCAGCGGGGGAGTCTTTTCAACTCAGGGATCAAACCCAGGTCTCCTGAATTGCAGGCAGATTCTTTACCTTCTGAGCACCAGGGAAGCCCTTAGAACTCCAAAGGTACTTTTCAAAATTTTCTCTAAAATACCTGGAGATGATTTTCCCTGAATCTCAAAATTTAACTAAAATTTTGCACACTACCCTTAAGAATTTACAAAAGAGAATATGTTTTAACGAGCTATTTGCTGTTACTGGGTCACTTTTTAAATAAAACAAATGCCTTAGGAAGCATATAATTCGACAAAGAATCGAGATAACTGAAACCACAACACAGACTGCACTGGGATGAAGTGAGATCAGGTTTCCAAGGTCACAGGAAGGGGTCAAAACCAGTAGTGAAAACATATTCTTAAAACATGAGGCATGCTTTCAACAGAAGAGGGGATTTGTTCCTCCTTTCCATTACTGCTGTCTCACCACTGTCACTATTACACACAGACAAAAGAAAGCAGCGAGAAACACCCAATCCGTATCTCACAGTAACTCCGCCCAACTACACTAAACATTCATGTTTGTGAAATCATAAAAATAACAATTTCATAATTTGATTCAGTAGTTTCATCATAGGTAGTAGAGGAACACAAACAATGAGATATCAGAAAGCAAAGCAAATTTTTCAAACTGCCACTCATCTGACCCACTTTAAGGACTCAAAGTTGAATCTTTTTCCTAGATTTATATTGTTTGACTTTACAAACAGTGAAAACATTATGCAAGTTATAAGCCAGACCCAGAAGAGTTAGAAGTGTGTGAGTCCACTCAATGAGGCAGCTAGAATAGGTCCTGAAAGTATGCTGATTAGAAATCAGGATAGAGCCCACGACGGTCACACAACGTAGTGAGCGTCCGTGATGCCACTGACTTGCACACGTAAAAGTTGTTAAAATGAAAACCTTGCTAAAATAGTAAATATTATGAAGCGTCTACCACAGTAAAAAAAACACCACCACCACACTGAAAAAACAAATGCCAGTAAAACTTGAGATTAAAAAAAATAATAAGTCAACAGGAAGTGATGTTTCTTTCCAAACCTGTTTTTTCTAATTATAATTATTTTAACATAATTACAGTATATATTAAATAAACTGACTTAAATGAGAAAGAAAAAGAATGCTCATGCTATAAAAAGTAGGTTGAATGTTCTACATTCAATGAGAACAAGCCATGAAAACATGCCAATAAATTAGTTTTCAGTAAGACACTATAAAATTATAATAACACGGGGAAAATCACAACCTCAAAGAAGCTGCACCCATATTCCTGTCCCACTTCAATTCTTAATAAAAACTGAAAGTCAGCAGCACCACATCACTGTTATACTTCAAATAAAATTTATCCATCCATCACACACTCAGTCACGTCTGACTCTTTGCAACCCGATGGACTGCAGCCCACCAGCCTCCTCCGTCCATGAGATTCTCCAGGCAAGAATACTGGAGTGGGCTGCCATTTCCTCCTCCAGGGGATCTTCCCGACCCAGGAATCAAACCTGTGTCCCCAGCATTGCAGGCAAATTCTTTACCACTGAGCTGTGGGTCAATCTATATAAGTAAAAGAAAGTAAAACTCTATCTCTAATTCAAGAAAAACGCCTTGACTCTATATCAAAAGATTCACTAAATGAATCTACAATTATATAGCACTTTTAATTTAAATGTTTATCACACATATTGATTTTGTGATTCTATCATTTAACTGAATTTCAGTTAACTGACCAACTTCCATTCTCAGGCCTGTTAGGTGAGAAGATTTACACTGAATTTTTTTTTTCTTTAATTTTAAAATCTTTAATTCTTACATGCGTTCCCAAACATGACCCCCCCCCTCCCACCTCCCTCCCCACAACATCTCTCTGGGTCATCCCCATGCACCAGCCCCAAGCATGCTGTATCCTGCGTCAGACATGGACTGGCGATTCAATTCTTACATGATAGTATACATGTTAGAATGCCATTCTCCCAAATCATCCCACCCTCTCCCTCTCCCTCTGAGTCCAAAAGTCCGTTATACACATCTGTGTCTTTTTTCCTGTCTTACATACAGGGTCGTCATTGCCATCTTCCTAAATTCCATATATATGTGTTAGTATACTGTATTGGTGTTTTTCTTTCTGGCTTACTTCACTCTGTATAATCGGCTCCAGTTTCATCCATCTCATCAGAACTGATTCAAATGAATTCTTTTTAACGGCTGAGTAATACTCCATTGTGTATATGTACCACAGCTTTCTTATCCATTCATCTGCTGATGGACATCTAGGTTGTTTCCATGTCCTGGCTATTATAAACAGTGCTGCGATGAACATTGGGGTACATGTGTCTCTTTCAATTCTGGTTTCCTCGGTGTGTATGCCCAGCAGTGGGATTGCTGGGTCATAAGGTAGTTCTATTTGCAATTTTTTAAGGAATCTCCACACTGTTCTCCATAGTGGCTGTACTTACACTGAATTTTAACAATGCATACCTGTACCTCACTGGGTTGTGGAGGTTTTTTTTTTTAATAACACAATTAGAAATGCGTATTGGCACACTGAAAAGCATATGAAAGTACTAAGTAAACATCTTATACATTATAATTACTATCAATGGGTAAAGAAGGAAGCTATTAGAACACTATTCACTAGGATTTATGAGAAGAAAAAATTTTATAAGTACTATAAATTCCCATGAAGAGGGCTTCTTGAATTATATGAAGCCTCAATACTCCCAGCTACAGATGGAAAATATTTTCTATAGTCATTGAATTGTACATCCCAGCTTAAAATCCTATATATGGTCTCACATGACAAGATTCAGAAATCAAGCAAAACAGAAAGAGAATATTGGCTCCATAACTTCCCAACTATGTGAACATGGGTAAGTTATTTAACTTTCAAAAGATTCAATTTTTCATCCTGAAATACTTCAGGGCTACTGTGAAGCTTAAAGTGGATAACAAAATATGAAAGCACAAAATACAATGCCTGTCACATAAAAAGCACCCAAAATACATTTACTCCCCATTGTCAACTGTGATGCTAATTTAGAGACAGAATGCTTAAAACACTCTTAAAACTACCTAACTATAAAACATTTTGATAAAGAATGCTTCTCAAGATCTCTATTTTCTCACCCTCACTGTAAGTAACAATCATCATTACAGGGACAAAAAATGGGTGTTTGGCTTCCCAGGTGGCACCGGTTGGTAAAGACTCCACCTGCCAATGCAGGAGACACAGGTGCCATTCCTGGGTCGGGGAGATCCCCTGGAGAAGGAGATGGCAACCCATTCCAGTATTTTTGCCTGGAAAACTCATGGGGAGAGGAGTCAGGCAGGCCACAGTCCGTGAGGTCACAAAGAGTCAGACACGATTAAGCAGGCATACAAGGATGCCATGTGCAGAGGGAAGGAAATGAGCTAAATGGGTTGAGTATGAACTCAAGGCACCTCTGGATATGAATGCCAGCCCTATCACTTACTACTTTATCTCAGATAAATTACTAACAGCCTCTCTGTAACAACTTACTCATCTATAAAAATGAAATAATACCAATCTCACAGAGTGGCAGTAAATCAAGAGAGAAGTTAAATGTATGAATATACAGTCAGAATATATGAACAGTGGCTGACACATGGCAGAGCACCGAAGAACTGATGCTTTGGAACTGTGGTCCTGGAGAAGATTCTTGAGAGGCCCTTGGACTACCAGGATATCAAACTTGTGAATCCTAAGATAAATCGATCCTGAATATTCATTGGAAGGACTGATGCTGAAGCTGAAGCTCCAATATGCTGGCCACCGATGCGAAGAGCCCACGCACTGGAAAAGACCCTAATGCTGGAAAGACTGAGGGCAAGAGAAGGGAGCGACAGAGGATGAGATGGCTGGATGGCATCACCGACTCACTGGACATGATTTGGAGCAAACCCCGGGAGATGGTAAAGGACAGGGAGGCCTGGAGTGCTGCAGTCCATGGGGTCACAAAGAGTTGGACACAACTGAGTCACTGAACAGCAACACAGAGGTTACATACCTGCTCTTTATTTAACTGACTATCACTAGAGCATGTAGAGATAGATTAGATGAGACTGAGTTTCCTTTATCTCATAGAAATTCGGCATTTCTCTCTTTCCTTTATTGTGGTAAAATGTATGTAACATCAAGTCGCTCCTTTAACCACGTTTAGGCACACAATTCAGTGGCATTATTTCCATGGTGTTGTGCAGCCATCCCCACTATTCCCAAAACTTTCTCATCCCCTCAGACAGAAACTGCCTACCCATTAAGCAACAAGTACCCATTCCCGGGGCTGCCCCAGCAGCTCAGTGGTAAAGAATCCACCTGTCATGCACTAGATGCAAGTTTGATCCCTGGGTCAGGAAGATCCCCTGGAGGAGGGCATGGCAGCCCACTCCAGTATCCTTGCCTGGAGAATCCCATGGACAGAGGAGCCTGGCAGGCCACAGTCCACGGGGTCAGAGTCGGACACGACTGAAGCCAACTGAGCACCCATTCTCCACTTCCCCTACCCCATGAAACACTCTACCTGCCATCTGTCTCTATGTATTTGCCTCTAGGAGGTAATTTATAGGGCTTCCCCGTTGGCTCAGCAGTAAAGAATCTGCCTGCAAAGCAGGAGACCCAGGAGACCCAGGTTCAATCCCTGGGTTGGGAAGATCCCATGGAGGAGGGCATGGCAACCCACTTCAGTACTCTGGCCTGGAGAATCCCAAGGACAGAGGAGCCTGGCAGGCTACATAGGGTCACACAGTCAGACATGACTTAAGTGACTAAAACAGGTAATTTATATAAGTAGAATCTTACAGTATTTGTTCTTTGTGTCCAGTCTATTTAACTTGGCATGTGTTTTCAAAGTTCACTCATACAGTAACAGGTACAGCATTTCATTCCATTAGAAGGCAATGGCACCCTACTCCAGTACTCTTGCCTGGAAAATCCCATGGACAGAGGAGCCTGGAAGGCTGCAGTCCATGGGGTCACTAAGGGTCGGACACAACTGAGTGACTTCACTTTCACTTTTCACTTTCATGCACTGGAGAAGGAAATGGCAACCCACTCCAGTATTCTTACCTGGAGAATCCCAGGGACGGGGGAGCCTGGTGGGCTGCCATCTATGAGGTCGCACAGAGTCGGACACAACTGAAGTGACTTAGCAGCAGCAGCGTAAGGCCTAATAGTATTTCATCACACATACATACATTTCATTCACTCATTCACCTCAATGGACACTTGGGTTGTTCCTACCCTCTATTATGAATAATGATAAATGAAAACAAGTAAACAAGGATCTATTCCAGTCACTATGTATTTAGGGAAGAATTACTGGGTCATATGACCAACCTAGATAGCATATTGAAAAGCAGAGACATTACTTTGCCGACTAAGGTCCGTCTAGTCAAGGCTATGGTTTTTCCTGTGGTCATGTATGGATGTCAGAGTTGGACTGTGAAGAAAGCTGAGCGCCGAAGAATTGATGCTTTTGAGCTGTGGTGTTGGAGAAGACTCTTGAGGGTCCCTTGGACTGCAAGGAGATCCAACCAGTCCATTCTAAAGGAGATCAGCCATGGATGTTCTTTGGAAGGAATGATGCTAAAGCTGAAACTCCAGTACTTTGGCCACCTCATGCGAAGAGCTGACCCATTGGAAAAGACTCTGATGCTGGGAGGGATTGGGGGCAGGAGGAAAAGGGGATGACAGAGGATGAGATGGCTGGATGGCATCACCGACTCGATGGACATGAGTCTGAGTGAACTCCGGGAGTTGGTGATGGACAGGGAGGCCTGGCGCGCTGTGATTCATGGGCTCGCAAAGAGTCAGACATGACTGAGCGACTGGACTGACTGAGTGACTGATGATAGTTCTACATTTAATCTTTTGATGAACCACCAAATTCTTCCACAGCACATGCAACACTGTTTCTGTTCCTGATCTTAGGGGAAAACTGTTTAGCTATTCACCGTTGAGTATATCAGCTGCACTTCAGTCACATATCATCTTTATCATGTTGAGAAAGTACCTTTCTATTCCTATTTCATTGTGTGTTTTATCAAGGAAAGGGGTTTGACCACCAAATGCATTTTCTGTGCCAATTAAGATGATTATATGGGTGCTTCTTCCTTCATTCTGGTAACGCAGTGCATTACATTGACTGATTTTTGTATGTTGAGTCATCCTCCCATTCATGGGATAAATTATGCTCGGTCATAGTATATAATCCTTTTAACATGTTGTTGAATGCTGTTTGCTGTATTTTGTTGCAGATTTCTGCATCTATAGCCATTAAACATATTAGTCTATAGTTGTCTTTTCTTGCAGTGTCTTTGCCTGGCTTTAGAATCAGGGTAATGCTGGCCTCACAGAAACTACCAAGTGTTGCTTTATTTTAAATATTTTGAAAGAGTTTGAGAGACAGATCGGTATTATTTCTTCCTTACCTGTTAGACCAAATTTAACAGGGAAGTCATCTGATTTCAGACTTCGCTTTGTTGAAAGGATTTTTACTTCTGATTCAATCTCCTTACTTGTTACAAATCTGCATTCAGATTTTCTGCTTATCTCCGCATCAGTGTTGTAGCTTGTACATTTCTAGGAGTTTACCCATTTCATCTAGGCTATCCAGTTTTTGTTGTATATAGTTGTTCATAATTTTCTTATATAATCCTTTTTATTTCTATAGTTAGTGGTAATGTCTGCTCTTAAATTTCCCATTTAGTAAGTTGAGTCTTCTTTTTTACTTAGTCAATCTAGTTAAAGGTTTGTCATTTTTGCTGGTATTTTCAAAGATATCAGTTTTGGTTTCATTGATTTTCTCTATAACTTTTCTGCTTTCTAGTTCATTTTTCTGTGCTCTGATCATCATTTCTTTCCTTCTGTTAGCTTTGGATTTAGTTTGGTCTTCTTTTGTAAGTTCCTCCAGGTATTAAATTACGCACTTCAGTATCCTTCCCAGGTTGGACAGAGGAGCTCAGTGGGAGTCCATGGGGTGGCAAAGGGCTGGACACAACTCAGCAACTGAGCAACCATGCCAAGTGCCCAATTAAGTTCTCCAGGTGTGCAGTTAAGTTACTTATTTCAGATTTTTCTTCTTTTGTAAACATAAACTTTTACAATATAAATCTCTCTGAATACTATTTTTATTGCCATAATTTTGGTATATTGTATTTTCATTTTCATTCAATATATTTTCCAATTTCCCTTGTGATTTCTTCATTGTCCCATTGGTTGTATAGGAGAATATTATTTACCTTACAGACATTTGTGTATTTTTCAGTTTTCTTTCTGTTATTGATTCTTAAATTCACGTCACTATGGTCAAAAAAGATTCTTGTATGGCTTCAATCTTGCCAAATTTATTAAAAGTTGTTTGTGACTGGAGATACGGTCTAACTTTGAGACTATTTCACGCACACTCTTTTGCTGCTAAGTGCAGTCCACTGTCTGCATCCGTCAGCAGATACATGCTGTAACTGGTTCACAGCACTGTGCAAGCCCTTTTTTGATCTTTTTCTGGTTGTTCTCTCCATTACTGAAAGCAGGGTATTAACATCTCCAACTATTAATGTGAAACTGTCTTTTCCTCCCTTAAAGTCTTTATATATTTAGGAGCATTTTTCCTTTATATATTTAGGAGCTGTGTTGTTTGGGTCATATGCTTGTAACTGATGTATCTTTCCGATGAATTGACATTTTTATCAATCTGTAATGACCTTCATTGCTTCCTGTAACCTTTTTAATTAAAATTTTTTTTCATAATAATACAGATCCTCAATTTACAATAGACTTAATTCCTGATAAACCTGTAAGTTGAAAATATCCTAAGTCAAAAATGCACTAATACACTAATCAACTGAACACCACAGGAGAGCCTAGCCTACCATAAACAGGCTCAGAAGACTTATATCAGCCTATAGTTGGGCAAAACGCCCTCACATGAAGCCTACTTTATAACAAAGCCTATAGTTGGGCAAAACCCCCTCACATGAAGCCTACTTTATAACAAAGTGTTGAGCACCTTGTATAACTTCACCAAAAGTGAGAGAGAGAACAGCAGTACGGGTACAGAGTGGCTGTTGCTGTGACAGCTGTCTACCCTCATGACTGTGTGCCTGACTGGGAGCCTCAGCCCACTGGCACTGCCCAAAAACCTGAGTGTCGTATCCCAGGAAAAGACAAAAGTTCAAAATCTGAAGTGCAGCACCTATTGAACACCATCATAAAGTCAAAAAATTATTCAGGCAAAACACCGTAAGTTGAGGAGCACTACAGCTTCCTTGGTTACTAGAGTTCGAGTGGAATAATTCTTTCCATTTTTGTTAACTTTCAACCTCATTGTGTCAATATCTAAAAGGGATGTTTTTTGGACTTTATATGCATGGTTGATTTTTTTTTTTATTCTGCCAATCTTTGCCCTTTAATTAGAGAACTTAATCCAATTATAATCAAAGTAAGTTCTGCAGTCATGAAATTAAAAGATGCCTGCTCCTTGCAAGGAAAGCTATGACAGACCTAGACAGCTTATTACAAAGCAGAGATATCACTTTGCCAACAAAGGTCCATATAGTCAAAGCTATGTTTTTTCCAGAAGTCATGTATGGATGTGAGAGCTGGACCATAAAGAAAGCTGATTATCCTAATTTTACAAAGAAATTCTCTCCTTGGCTTTTTCCTCTCAGGCCTTGTGTGATCCAGTGCATGATTCAGCCATAATCTTCTGCCCCAACGACTGCAGATTTTTGTATTTGCTTACAATACCCACCCTGAATATATTTTGAATTAGGTGAAACAAACATGAGCATCATACATGAGTCCTTTAAGAAGCTCCCAAGCGGGTCAGAACACACACACACAGTGGACTGTGAATAAAGTCTGCTCTGCTCTCTGTGGAACTAGGGACATACACTGGGAGCTCAGGCTATTTCTTCGGTGCTGCTGCCAAGCCGGGGAAGGCAGGAGGCGCAGACAAGCAAAGCGTCACAGAGCTCTGTCACTGTCTTTAAACTGCCTTTCCCTGCCAGCGTTCACTCTGCTGTCAAACACTGTTTTTCTGAATTCTGGCAAAGTTGGTTGTGATGATTTCTGTTTGTTTTCAAACGTTTCTATGGAGGAATGGGGTTTGGGAGCTGTCCACTCCATCATTCTGCTGATCTTACTTTACATATTCATTTTTAAAGGCCTAAAAACCCGTAATAGAGCAAGACCCAAATTTACCAACACAACATCTATTATCTTGTACATTTTAACCTAGGAGATGCCTTCAGTGACTATTTCCAGAATTTCTACAGAGATCCATTAACTGGATTGAGGGGTTAAACTGTTGTAATCAAATACGAACAGTCACATAAAATATTAACTTAATGGATACAATTTCTTAGATTTCTTTGAATACTTTCACTACTCTGCTGTCTCCTGTTTGCTGTGACGTGCTAGATAGGAGTAAAATACTAGAAAAACATACACAGCCTACTATTCTTAATTAAATAGCTCTTTTCCCCCCTAAATACGTGATTTTAGTTTTACAAGATATATATAAATAATTGAAATATGGTAATGATAATTTTAATAGAAATAAGAATATCAGGATTTCAAGGTGGTATTTCACAAAGAACAGAGAATATGGCAAAAAAAAAGCTTATCAGGTATTTCACCAAAAGTTTAAGAAATATTGTGAGGTGAATGCAATACTTAATATATTAAATTTTAGACCCATTACAACTCCAAACTAAAATGATTTACATCACTGCTTTTATAAACTTAAGTCAAAAAATACATTCAAACAGATGGAGAGATACACAGTTACTTGGATCGGAAGAACCAATATTGTGAAAATGACTATAGTGCCCAAAGCAATCTACAGATGCAAGGCAATCCCTATCAAACTACCAATGGTATTTTTTCACAGAATCAGAAAAAAAATAATTTCACAATTTGTATAGAACACAAAAGACCCCTAATAGCCAAAACAATCTTGAGAAAGAAAACAGGAGCTGGAGGAATTAATCTTCCTGGCTTCCCACGTGGCTCAGTGGTAAAGAACCTGCCTGCCAATGCAGGAGACGCAAAAGACGCAGGTTTGATCTCTGGGTCCGGAAGATCTCCTAGAAAAGGAAACGGCAATCCACTCTAGCACTCCTGCCTAGAAAACTCCATGGACAGAGGGGCATGGCAGGCTACAGTCCATGGGGTCACACAGAGCTGGACACGACTGACCACACAGCACGACTTCAACTATACCTCAAAGATACAGTCATCTAGACAGTGCAGCACTGTCACAGAAACAGACACGAAGAGCAACGTGACAAGACAGAACGCCCAGAGATAAGCTACACCCCCACGGGCACCTTACCTTTGACAAAGGAGGAATATACAGTGGAGAATACAGTAAGAATATATAATGCAAGAATATACAAAGGAGAAAAGACACCCTCTTCAATAAGTAGGGCTGGGAAAACTGGACACAGCATATAAAAAAATGAAACGAGAACAACTCCTAACACTATACACAAAAACAAACTCAAAATGGATTAAAGGCTTAAATATAGGTTCAGAAACTATAAGCTCTTAGAGGAAAACATAGGCAGTATACTGCTTGACATAAACCACAGCAAGATCCTCTATGACCCACCTCCTATTTATAGAAATAAAAACAAAAATAAACAAGTAGGATCTAATTAAACTTAAAAGCTTTTACAAAGCAAAGGAAACTATAAACAAGTTTAAAAAATAACCCTCAGGATGGGAGAAAATAACAGCAAATTAAACAACAAAGGGTTAATCTCCAAAATTTACAAGCAGCTCAGGCAGCACTGGAAAAAACAAACAACCCAATCAAAAAATGGGCAAAAAACCTAAACAGACGTTATTCAAAGACATACGGATAGCTAATAAACACATGAAAAGATGCTCAACATCACTCAGTATTAGAGAACTGCGAATCAAAGCTACAATGAGGTATCACCTCACACAGGTCAGAATGGCCATCATCAGAAAATCTACAAACATAAATACTAAAGAGGGTGTGTGCTCTTGCATTGTTGGTGGGAATGCAAACTGATGGAGAAGAGTATGGAGATTCCTTAAAAAACTAGGAATAAAACTACCATATGACCCAACAGTCCCACTACTGGGCACATACCCTGAGGAAACCATAACTGAGAGAGACACATGTACCCCAGTGTTCACTGCAGCGCTGTTTACAACAGCCAGGACATGGGAGCAACCCAGACGCCCACCAGCAGATGAATGCAGAACAGGCAGAGGCATAGACACACCTGGAATAGTGCTCAGCCACCAGGCTGGAGTCAGTTCGAATGAGGTGGATGAACCCAGAGCCAATTATACAGAGTGAAGCAAGTCAGAAAGAGAAAAACAGATGTCACAGATTAACACATATATATGGAATCTAGAGAGATGGTACTGATGACCCTAGTCGCAGGGCAGCGATGGAGGCAGACACAGAGAACAGACTTGTGGACACAGCAGGGGAAGGGGCAGGTGTGAGGACTTCAGAGAGAAGACGGGAACACATACCCTACCGTGTGTGAGACAGCCAGCCGGCGGAGGCTGATGTATCATGTAAGGAGCTCAAACTCGGTGTTTCACAGACAGCCCAGAGGCGTGGGACAGGGTGGGAGGCAGGTTCAAGACTGAGGGGACATATGTACATGTTGATGTATGGCAGAAACTAACATAATATTGTAAAGCAATTATCCTCTAATTAAAAATAATTTTTTTAAGAAACACATTCATATGGTATTTGCTAAAGTCAACTAAAATTATAGTAGTTATGATAAAAATATATTTTTAAAGATATTATCAATAAAATACATGTATACCATTCTAAAACATTTGTCAGTTTTTACTAACAGGAAAATATTCCTAAAACTTTTTAACTTGATCTGTAGAATAAACAGTTTAATTGCTATGTTTATGAGTAGAAAAGAAAATACCAGGAAAATTCATCAATTATGAAAGTTCCATCCTAGGCCTTTGAAACTTTATTATACATTTTTAAGTTGTTAATTCACTAAAACTGTAATACACTCCACAGCAGAGCTTATCAAATACCAATGAGAAATTAATTTACTGAGGGAATCAAGATCAATATTTATTCAACATAATAGTATAGAACAGAAAATTGCTTCATGAAACTTTTACTTGTATTTTATGTATACATGAAAAGCCATTCTCTACTATACTACTCCACAACACTATTTCATCAGAACAAAGAGGCTAAAAGGGGACATACACCCCCGACCTTAGCACAGTCTTAAGCATAGGAAAGGATTTCTCACTGAACTGCAGTGAGGTTCAGATGCAATTACTTTGAAAAATTACTTGGGATGAACAGAAACTCAGAGAACAGATTCATATACACAGCGGCGGGGGGTGGGGAGTGAGCAGGAGAGGCTGAGAGAATTGAGAGAGCAGTACTGAAATGCATACATTTATCACGTGTAAACAGACAGCTAATAGAAAGGTGCTGTATAACGCAGGGAGCTCAGCCCAGCACTCTGTGACAACCCAGAGGGGTGGGATGGGTTGGGAAGCGGGAGGGAGGTTCAAGACAGGGGGAACACATATGTATACCCATGGCTGATTCACACTGATGTACGGCAGAAACTAACGCAGCCCTGTAAAGCAATTATCTGCATACTAAAAATAATTTTTAAAAATATTGAAAATTGAAATACTGAAAATATTTAAAATTGAAAATATTGATTTTTTTAAAAGAAAAATATATAAATTTTTTTAATTAGGATGAAAAAGATTTAAACTATTTTATTACTTTTATCAGGTTATTTCTTCATATATAACTAATTCATAATTCAGAAACCATAAAAATCTGAAGCAAACTTCTAATCAGTCATAAATTTTCAGGTTTCAAAACATATCACATCCTAGGAAAGATTTACATAATTAGTCTCAAAGCTGTAAACATCAGATAAATTCATACCACTTAAGTAGCATATTAAATCTTGCTCCTTAAAGAACTCTCTAGTTTCCCTCTATTTCAACCATAAATATGACTTTACTCTACTGTAAGGTATGCACCATGGCACTCTGCTCAGCTGGCACCTATTTGTGTTACATCAGATTTAAATATATAACAAATTTAATCCATTTCTTAATAAATACACAGACTTTTTAAAATGTTTCACTGCAAAGTATAATTTGCTGAGAAATTTCTAATCACAAAAAAAAATCACATCATGTCTACAAAATTTATAGTTCACCCTAAAGATTATTTCAATAGACTTAACTGTGTAAAATGCTTTGCTAGTGAGTAATCCTGTAGATAGCAGAAACTGTTACTGCACAATTAGTCTTTGCAGACAAAATGAATGAGTGAATGAATGAATTCACTCAGTCGTGTCCGACTCTTTGCGACCCTGTGGACTGTAGCCTGCCAGGCTCCTCCATCCATGGGATTCTTCAGACAAGAATACTAGAGTGAGTTCCCATTTCCTCCTCCAGGAGATCTTCCCGACCCAGGGTTCGAACCCGGGTCTCTGGCCTTGTAGGCAGACGCTTTACCGTCTGCACCAGGGAACTGAAGCATTCGTAATGTGTAAATTGGATTGACAAACCCAGTACTATTTAGGACAGACATTCCAAATTTCTTCTAGTACTGAGTTTTCAGTTAATCCATATATAATGTCTAAATTTAGGGATATACATGTTATTTCTGGTTTCATCTGAGATGAGACTTAAATCTAGGACTTCACTGATATTCTGCTTTTACTAGGAAGTACTGGGACTACATCTCAATTCTGAATTTAAAAAACTGTTCTGACAAAGTTCTTAAACGGAATTATTAATAATTGATTCTTTTTTTCAACAAATGCTTGCCAAGGGCACTGTGTGTAGAGTGGTAAATGTGCATAGCTTCTGCCCTCACGGAGAGGCTCCCTTATTTGAGGTCTAGGAGAGTACAGTCGATTGGCATGGAAAACCAGAAAGATAATAAGGCGGCAGGGCTTCAGGGAACCCAGGCTTTCAGTCCCAGGTCCACTGTCTGCCGAACATTAGCCAAGTTTCTTAATCTCTCTAAG
This sequence comes from Ovis aries, assembly GCF_016772045.2. Taxonomy (NCBI): domain Eukaryota; kingdom Metazoa; phylum Chordata; class Mammalia; order Artiodactyla; family Bovidae; genus Ovis; species Ovis aries. Next base: position 104,969,515 of record NC_056058.1, read on the forward strand.
ACTTAATCTCTTCCTTTACAAAATGAAAATTAAACAAAAAGTTCAATATCAACAACTCCCACAAAGTTACTTCAAGGGCTAAATATAAAAACACAAAAAGTGACCAGTACATTAGTGGTAATATTACTAAATACTCAAAACATTCACAAATTCAGGGACTGGCACATAGAATCCATTCAATATTCACCCTGAGACAAGAAACTTTAAACACCATTTCCAAAGAAAGTGAATCAACTAGAAAATACACGATACTGTATTTAAACCCAACTACTGTGCCTAATATAGGCAGTTACCATCTTTTTCTTCATTTTATACTCCTTAAGGTGGAGTTGCATTTAAAAGATATTTTAAAATATGTAAGCATTCACCTAGTAACATAAGAGAGGAATTAAAAGTTAATTTTTAAAAGCTCATGCTAACCCAAACTGCATACTGTTGTTACATGAAGCAAGTGAAAGCTGCTCAGTCGTGTCCGACTCTTGGTGACCCCGTGGACTATACAGTCCATGGAATTCTACAGGCCTGAATACTGGAGCAGGTAGCTGTTCCCTTCTCCAAGGGATCTTCTCAACCCAGGGATCAAACCCAGGTCTCCCACATTGCAGGCGGATTCTTTACCAGCTGAGCCACAAGGGAAGCTCAAGAATACTGGAGTGGACAGGCTATCCCTTCTCCAGAGGATATTCCCGACCCCAGGAACTGAACCAGGGTCTCCTGCATTGCAGGTGGATTCTTTTAACAACTGAGCTATCAAGGAAGCTCCTACATAAAGCAAAATTTAGTACAAAATTTAAGTAACAAAAGAATACAGAAATAAAATGGCTGGTCAAAAATATTCAAGCACTCATTAAAACACCCAAAGAAGTTAATTTGTCCATTACAGCCACAGCACTCTAGTTCATGAACCCAAATATTCATGGATACATAAAAAAATGACTTATTCTCTGAGTATTACTTTTAACATAAAAATCTTTCAAAGTGACACTGCAAAAAAACACATTAATACATGCAAAACCATCTTGTAGATTCTAAAATTTACCTGTTTGAGTCCTTCATCAGTCAGTTTGTCCTGGTTGCCTACATGAACTTTCTGAAGTAAAGGACAGTGAGAGGCAACTGCAATAATAGAGGTGTCAGAAAGCTGTTTACACCTGTAAGCTGTATACCTAAGAAGTCCAGGACATTTAAATGCTAGAACACATACGCCAGTATCAGACATACTGCGACAATCAGAAATGTTGATTTCAATTATATTTTGACCTCTTGATGCAATTTTTTCCAATAATTCATCAGTGACCTATGAGAGGGGAAAAAAAAGCAATAAATTTAAAACTTTGCTAAAAATGGAAACTTACTTTCTATTCTTTCATTTTTTTCTAATATATAACAATTAGATTATAGCATGAAAACCATAATCGAAAAGCTTAATATTAAAGCATAATAAGAACTATCATATAATTTTAAAAGTATATTTGTTCTTTTGTCTCCAGTTTCTAGAACAGAGCTCCTAAAGTCCAAGGAATTTCCTGAGTGATGGGAATGTCTTTTGTTTTCTTTAGTTAGCCCCTTGTGACCATGCCTGAGTTTACAGTAATGAAATGACCTAAGTTGGGGCCCCTAGAGAGCTTTAGGATGGGTGCTGGTCACGAGAAAGACCAGACACCATGTAATTAGAGTATGGAAACTTCCAGTCCCATCCTCTGAGTTTCTGGGAAGAGAGGACAGCCGAAGATAGGTGATAAAAACTCTTGAACAATGAGATCTGGAGGGCTTCTGAGTTGGTGAATATTAAAGTGCTGTGAGGGTGATATGCCTTTAGAGGACAGGGAAGCTCCATACCCTCTCCCTGAAATCTTGCCCCTGGCATCTTTTCCATTTGTTTGGTCTTGGGTTATATCCTCTACACTAAAAGAGTAAACAGTATTATCCTGAGTTCTGATCACTCTAGCAAATTATCACCTTGAGCAGGGGACATGGGGAACTTCTAGTTTTAAAAATGGTCAGTCAGAAGTATAGGTGGCTCCAGACTTCCATGGTGGCTCAGATGGTAAAGCGTCTGCCTACAATGCGGGAGACCCAGGTTCGATCCCTGGGTCAAGAAGATCCTCTGGAGAAGGGGATGGCAACCCACTCCAGTACTCTTGCCTGGAAAATATCATGGACGGAGGAGTGTGGTAGGCTACAGTCTATGGGATTGCAAAGAGTCGGACACAACTGACTGACTTCGCTTTCAGGACTTGTGGCAGGTACATTGAGCAGGGACAGGCATGGGACTGAGCCCGTAAACTGTAAGGTCTGCACTGACTCCAGGAGTTAGGGTCAGAATTGAACTGAATTGGTGAAAAAGTTGGCTTGAAGCTCAACATTCAGAAAACGAAGATCATGGCATCGGGTCTCATCACTTCATGGGAAATAGATGGGGAAACAGTGGAAACAGTGTCAGACTTTATTTTTGGGGGCTCCAAAATCACTGCAGATGGTGACTGCAGCCATGAAATTAAAAGATGCTTATTCCTTGGAAGGAAAGTTATGACCAACCTAGATAGCATATTCAAAAGCAGAGACATTACTTTGCCGACTGAGGTCCATCTAGTCAAGGCTATGGTTTTTCCTATGGTCATGTATGGATGTCAGAGTTGGACTGTGAAGAAGGCTGAGCACTGAAGAATTGATGCTTTTGAACTGTGGTGTTGGAGAAGACTCTTGAGAGTCCCTTGGACTGCAAGGAGATCCAACCAGTCCATTCTGAAGGAGATCAGCCCTGGGTGTTCTTGGGAAGGAATGATGCTAAAGCTGAAACTCCAGTACTTTGGCCACCTCATTCGAAGAGTTGACTCATTGGAAAAGACTCTGATGCTGGGAGGGATTGGGGGCAGGAGGAAAAGGGGACAACCGAGGATGAGATGAACTCCGGGAGTTGGTGATGAACAGGGAGGCCTGGTGTGCTGCGATTCATGGGGTCGCAAAGAGTCGGACACGACTGAGCGACTGAACTGAACTGAAAGTTAGAAAGGAAGAAGAAAAGAATTGGGGCATGTTGAGGAGTACAAGGAGTAAGAACCAAGGCTGAAACCAGCTTTGTTTCTACTTGTTGGAAACAGTGTGCCTCTTTCTCTATTTTCTTTTCTTTTTTTTTTCAAACCTCCAAACCTAACTACCAGGAGAGGAGAAAAGCTATTAGTCTGAGTTTGTAACAAATAGCTGGGATATTCAAGACTAAGGAAGTTAAAACCCAATGGATTACTTCACATTACTGCTCTCTACACGCTCAGCCGCAACTAACTATTCACCATTCCCCCAGGATACAAACTTCATGAACTCAGGCAGGTAAACACTGTATAACTGTCTTACCCTTACCAATAAGGCAGGAAAACAAAAAGGAAACTTAAAAACAAATGCTCCGGAAGTTGTTTATTTTTTTTTCAGGGCATGTGTTATAAACAGACACACAGGCTACCCGTGGTATGCTGGAGTTGGCTTGTACCAAATCAGGCAGTCTAGAGTATGTATCCCTTTCCACATCAGCGATAGCATCACATTCTGTGACATCACACTTTTAGCTTGAAATTGGTCATGGTGAGAGTATCTGTACCACAAAAACTGGAAAATGTAACAAATCGGGGCTTTTTCTTTGTTCATTTGTTTTTGGAAGCCAGCTGTTAAAACATTCACCAGTGCATCCCTACTAACAAGATCATGGATGGTTTCCAGCAGGTGTAGTACTCCAATAAAATCATATTTTCAAGTACTGACAACCAAGGAAGAATTTAACAAGTCCAACCAACTGTCTGTAATAAGGCAATATAAAGTACTTTCTTTCTTAAATGACACCGCCATATAAACATAATGGGCAGCTGGGCAAAGGGGAGGATTGGAAAACTCATCAAAGTGAAAATTAAAACAAAGTAAGTTATCTTATTGCATTTTGCTTCCATTTCTTCACACAAAATAACATTATAGGAATACTATTATCAAAAGTATAATAATTATTATATTAATAGGGATAATGATAGTAAGGTTGTGTATCAAATGAATATACATAAAACTCACAGAACTGTACATACATGGCAAGTCAGCAGTACTATTTAGGTGTTTGCCATCGCTGTCTATTAATTCTCTCTCCAAAAAATGAGAAGTTTAGTAACTTTTCAAATGTAGTAGAAAAAAATAATAATATGGTGGGGGAAACAAAGAGGACCACAACAAAAAGGATTCAGAAGCAACCCCAAATTGCCAATCCAAACTAAAAGATATATCTATCACAGAAACCTAGCTTCAACTTGAATTTGAAAAAAAAATAAACTATTAAAGCACAGAATTACAGATTTTAGTCATTTGAACTATTCTGAAAAACTACAGTGTGAAAGAAGTGATTTCTAAGAAGAAAAAAGATATTTTTTGAGTAGGTCAAATTGAGTGTTTTTCTAGTATCAGAATCCATACCTGCTGACGACTACTAAGATCCAGCTGCTTCCAAAACTGGAAATCTAAGCAAAGGTCACGCCAGTACTTGCAAACCAATGATGCAGAAAGGCAACGTTCATCCAGAGATAAATTGGAAAATATCTGTGAATAAAAAAGGAACCACATTATATGTGTTAAACATTTTAAACGCAATAAAAGTTTTTACCAGTTAGAAAACATTAATCTTTTTTAAAAAGTGTATCCCTCATATCAAGGACTGATCACAGCAAGGGAGCTGCTCCACTACATAAGAAACCCCGAGCACACTGTCTGTAAATGGCTGAGCACCAGGTTCCCCACAAATGTGTGCTGTGTGACCCCACAAAAATGTGGGTGAGGGGGCAGCCATCCTCCAGCCATGAAAAGTTACCTTTTTAAAGCAGAAAACCATTCTAGTACAAGTGCCCATTACTGAAAGAGTCACTATTACGGACTGTCCTAAAGAGGAAGCGTGACATGCAGTAGCTAAGGTCACAGCCGAGAAAGGAAAAAAGGACACTCAGTCTACTAAAACCATGAATACAAAGAGATATTATTACCAACATTACAGAAAAAGAAAGGATTATAGGGGAGTATTATCAACAATTGTCTGCCAACAAATTAGATAATCTAAACGAAACAAACTTCTAGATATATACAAACTACAAAAAACTGATTCAAGAAGAAATAGAAAATTTCAGTAGACCTATAATAAGAGAAAATGTTGAGTCAGTAATCAAAAACTTCCAACGAAGAAAGGCGAAGGACGAGACGGCCCTAACAGTGATACATTTAAAGAACAAACAGAAATCCTTCCTAGATGACTCCCAAAACTGAAGTTTAAGGGAACTCTTGCTAATTCTATGAGGTTAGCATTACTCTGACACTAAAGTCAAAGACATCACAAGAAAACTATACACCAATGTCTCCTACCAATTTAAATGCAAAAAATCCTTTAAAAGCCTACTTGGCCCTTGGACAGCGTAGGGATTGGGATGCTGACCCTTCATGCAGTTGAAATCCAAGTGTAACTTCATACTCGGCCCTCCCTATGTGCAATTCACCACCCATAGACTGAACCAGCCAAGGACCACATACTATCACAGTGCTTACTGTCGAAAAGAAACCTGCGTGTAAGACCTGCATAGTTCAAATCCATGCTGTTCAACAGTCAACCATATCACCAAAGTAAGTCAAGCAGGGTATTAGAAGGATCATATACCACAGTCAAGTGGTACTTATCCCAAGAATACAAAAATGGTTCAACAGGCAAAAATGAATCCATTTAAGACACCACATTAATAAAATAAAGGTTTAAAAACTCAATCATTTCAATTAATGTAGAAAAAGCATTTGACAAAATGCAATACCCTTTCTTGGCAAAAATACTCAGGAAACTAGGAATGAAGGGAACTTCCTTAATGTGATAGACGGCATGTGTAAAAATCCTGCGATTATTATTATACTTAATAGTGAAAGACTGAATACTTTCCCCTGAGATGAGGAACAAGACAAAGATTTCTGCTGTTTCCACTTCTACTCAACACTATACTAGAGATTCTGGCCTGGGCAATTACATTAGGAAAAGAATTAAAGGGCATTCGGATTAGGGTCATGGTGGAGAGGTCTGACAGAGTGTGGTCCACTGGAGAAGGGAATGGCAAGCCACTTCAGTATTCTTGCCTTGAGAACCCCATGAACAGTATGAAAAGGCAAAATGATAAGATACTGAATGAGGACCTCCCCAGGTCAGTAGGTGCCCAATATGCTACTGGAGATCAGTGCAGAAATAACTCCAGAAAGAATGAAGGGATGGAGCCAAAGCAAAAACAACCCCCAGCTGTGGATGTGACTGGTGATAGAAACAAAGTCCGATGCTGTAAAGAGCAATACTGCATAGGAACCTGGAATGTCAGGTCCATGAATCAAGGCAAATCGGAAGTGGTCAAACAAGAGATGGCAAGAGTGAACGTCAACATTCTAGGAATCAGCAAACTAAAATGGACTGGAATGGGTGAATTTAACTCAGATGACCATTATATCTTCTACTGTGGGCACGAATCCCTCAGAAGAAATGGAGTAGTCATCATGGTCAACAAAGGAGTCCGAAATGCAGTACTTGGATGCAATCTCAAAAGCGACAGAATGATCTCTGTTCGTTTCCAAGGCAAACCATTCAATATCACCGTAATCCAAGTCTATGCCCCAACCAGTAACACTGAAGAAGCTGAAGTTGAACGGTTCTATGAAGACCTATAAGACCTTGTAGAAATAACACCCAAAAAAGATGTCCTTTTCATTATAGGGGACTGGAATGCAAAAGTAGGAAGTCAAGAAACACCTGGAGTAACAGGCAAATTTGGCCTTGGAATGTGGAATGAAGCAGGGCAAAGACTAATAGAGTTTTGCCAAGAAAATGCACTGGTCATAGCAAACACCCTCTTCCAACAACACAAGAGAAGACTCTACACATGGACATCACCAGATGGTCAACACCAAAATCAGATTGATTATATTCTTTGCAGCCAAAGATGGAGAAGCTCTACACAGTCAACAAAAACAAGGCCAGGAGCTGACTGTGGCTCAGATCATGAACTCCTTATTGCCAAATTCAGACTTACATTGAAGAAAGTAGGGAAAACTGCTAGACCATTCAAGTATGACGTAAATCAAATCCCTTATGATTATACAGTGGAAGTGAGAAATAGATTTAAGGGTCTAGATCTGATAGATAGAGTGCCTGATGAACTATGGAATGAGGTTCATGACATTCTACAGCAGACAGGGATCAAGACCATCGCCATGGAAAAGAAACGCAAAAAAGCAAAATGGCTGTCTGAGGAGGCCTTACAAATAGCTGTGAAAAGAAGAGAAGTGAAAAGCAAAGGAGAAAAGGAAAGATATACACATCTGAATGCAGAGATCCAAAGAATAGCAGGAAGAGATAAGAAAGCCTTCCTCAGTGGTCAATGCAAAGAAATAGAGGAAAACAACAGAATGGGAAAGACTAGAGATCTCTTCAAGAAAATTAGAGATACCAAGGGAACATTTCATGCAAAAATGGGCTCGATAAAGAACAGAAATGGTATGGACCTAACAGAAACAGAAGATATTAGGAAGAGGTGGCAAGAATACACAGAAGAACTGTACAAAAAGATCTTCACAACCCAGATAATCACGATGGTGTGATCAGTCATCTAGAGACAGACATCTTGGAATGTGAAGTCAAGTAAGGCCTTAGAAAGCATCACTACGAACAAAGCTAGTGGAAGTGATGGAATTCCAGTGGATCTATTTCAAATCCTGAAAGATGATGCTGTGAAAGTGCTGCACTCAATATGTCAGCCAATTTGGAAAACTCAGCAGTGGCCCTGGGACTGGAAAAGGTCAGTTTTCATCCCAATTCCAAAGAAAGGCAATGCCAAAGAATGTTCAAACTACAGGACAATTGAACTCACCTCACGCGCTAGTAAAGTAATGCTCAAAATTCTCCAAGTCAGGTTTCAACAATATGTGAACCGTTAACTTCCTGATGTTCAAGCTGGTTTTAGAAAAGGCAGAGGAACCAGAGATCAAATTGCCAACATCTGCTGGATCATGCAAAAAGCAAGAGAGTTCCAGAAAAACATCTATTTCTGCTTTATTGACTATGCCAAAGCCTTTGACTGTGTGGATCACAATAAACTATGGAAAATTCTGAGAGAGATGGGAATACAGACCACCTGACCTGCCTCTTGAGAAATCTGTATGCAGGTCAGGAAGCAACAGTTAGAACTGGACATGGAACAACAGACTGGTTCCAAATAGGAAAAGGAGTGCATCAAGGCTGTATATTGTCACCCTGCTTATTTAATTTCTATGCAGAGTACATCATGAGAAACACTGCACTGGAAGAAACACAAGCTGGAATCAAGATTGCTGGGAAAAATATCAATAATCTCAGATATGCAGATGACACTATCCTTATGGCAGAAAGTGAAGAGGAGCTAAAAAGCCTCTTGATGAAAGTGAAAGAGGAGAGTGAAAAAGTTGGCTTCAAGCTCAACATTCAGAAAACGAAGATCATGGCATCTGGTCCCATCACTTCATGGAAAATAGATGGGAAAACAGTGAAAACAGTGTCAGACTTTATTTTGGGGGGCTCCAAAATCACTGCAGATGGTGACTGCAGCCATGAAATTAAAAGACGCTTACTCCTTGGAAGAAAAGTTATGACCAACCTAGATAGCATATTCAAAAGCAGAGACATTACTTTGCTGACTAAGGTCCATCTAGTCAAGGCTATGGTTTTTCCTGTGGTCATGTATGGATGTCAGAGTTGGACTGTGAAGAAAGCTGAGTGCCGAAGAATTGGTGCTTTTGAACTGTGGTGTTGGAGAAGACTCTTGAGAGTCCCTTGGACTGCAAGGAGATCCAACCAGTCCATTCTGAAGGAGATCAGCCCTGGGATTTCTTTGGAAGGAATGATGCTAAAGCTGAAACTCCAGTACTTTGGCCACCTCATGTGAAGAGTTGACTCACTGGAAAAGACTCTGATGCTGGGAGGGATTGGGGGCAGGAAGAGAAGGGGATGACAGAGGGTGAGATGGCTGGATGGCATCACGGACTCGATAGACGTGAGTCTGAGTGAACTCCGGGAGTTGGTGATAGACAGGGAGGCCTGACGTGCTGTGATTCATGGGGTTGCAAAGAGTCAGACATGACTGAGCGACTGAACTGAACTGAACAGTTACAATTATCATGATCTTATATAGAAAAATTATACACAAAAAAATTTAGAGCTAAGAAGCAAATATTTGTATACACTATCAATGAACAATTCAGAAATAAAATAAGGAGGGACTTCCCTGGTGGTGCAGTGGATAAAAATCCACCTTCCAATGCAGGAGACATGAGTTTGAAGCCTGATCCAGAAGGATTCCACATACTGAAAAGCAACTAAGCCTGTGCGCCACAGCTACTCAACACTCAATTTAGAGCCTGTGCTCTGCAAGAGAAGCCTCCACTCACTGCAACTAGAGACAGCCTACACAATCACAAATAAATAAATACAACTGTAAGAAAGGAAAGCACTTCTATTTTTAATAGCATCAGAAAATGCTTTTTTACAGTTTCCGTGTCTTTATATTGAAACTTTCCATTCTTCGGGTCAATGTTATATTCTCTTATAATTTGAATAATGTTTCCTTCCAATCTTTAACATGTTTATTATAGTTTGAAGTTTTTATCTCCTAAGTCTAATATCTGTGCTCACTCAATTTCTATTAACTGTTTTGTTTCCTCTCAGTATAGGTCACTTTTTCTCTGTCTCTTTACATGTCTCATAATTTTTCATTCAAAACCAGACATTTTAGGTAACATACTGTAGCAACTCTGGAATTTGATTTACTTCTCTGAAATCTGTCTCAACTTTAATCTCCCTGGTGTTAAATGGTAGGATCTGAAGTTTGAATGTTTGTTTGCATGTCTCTGCTCAACTTTTAATTCTTATTCATATTTCTTTAGCGTAGCTTCCCTGTGTCTACATTTGGGCAAAAAAAAAAAAAAAATGCTCAAATACCTCGAGGCTGCCCTTCAATCATTCTCAAGGTTGCTTTGGCCCTTGCTTTCTGCTAGATACTCTCAAGTCTCCCCAGGACATGTGCGTAGTTTGAGTAAACCAAGAATACGTGAAGAGCTTATTATCCCTTTATGGGTCTCTCATTTCCAAGATCCGCTGGTTAAATTCCTAGCTGATCCCCACCTCATCCGAACTGGCACCACAATATGAAACTTGAAAATATGTGGGTTTTAACCATTTTCTTCCTACAAAGTTCATCACGTTTAGCTGACAGATACAGGTTGTTATTCATTGCCCCTAACTGAGTCGCTGATGGCATCACCAACTTGATGGACATGAGTTTGAGTGAACTCCGAGAGTTGGTGATGGACAGGGAGGCCTGGTATGCTGCGATTCATGGGGTCGCAAAGAGTCAGATATGACTGAGCAACTGAACTGAACTGAGTTACCCTCTTAAGACACCAAAACAGCTAGTTGTTGCTATTCAGCCACTAAGTCTTTGTGGCCCAATGGATTGCAGCACACCAGGCTTCCCTGTCCTTCACTATCTCCTGGGGTTTACTCTAATTCACGTGTATTGAGTCAGTGATGCCATCCAACCATCTCATCCTCTGTCGTCCCCTTCTCCTCCCACCTTCAATCTTTCCCAGCATCAGGGTCTTTTCCAATGAGTCAGTTCTTCGCATCAGGTGGCCAAAGTATTGGAGCTGGGGCCTCAGCATCAGTCCCTCCAGTGAATATTCAGGACTCATTTCCTTTAGGATTGACTATTGCTGTTAGGGGTCTCAATTCAAGAGTGGTATAGGCTTCCACTATTCTTACCTGAAGCTCTAGTAGTTTTCCTAAGAATAAATACATATCAATTTTTTGTCTGCCTTTGGTCAATTCCCAAAGCCCTAATAGTTTAGGACAATTTCGCCCAGTTATTTACATACATGTGTATATGGGTATTGATATGTGGGTATATACATATATGACATATGTCTGTGTGTATATATATATACATATACTGTTTGCAGAGAGGATTCACCAAACTTTTTATACAGCCAAAGTTAGAAGTTCCTCTCTGGTAGGTTTTTTTATTCTTGTTCTCCACATTTCACAGACAAGAAAATAAAAATTTAGAGAAACTAAATCATTTGTTGAAGGTTAAAGGACTACATGATTTTAAAGGGCTAACTTGTCCCTTAGCAAACAGAAGATGTCTGGCATATTCTGGAACCAAGAAACACCTTATTTAAAATATGTGTGACTTTGGATAGCACCTTAATTGGACCTTAATTTGTTCTTTTGTAAAAGTAAGATGATTGTCACAACAGATAATTGACTAAATCTAGGTAGATTTTACTCAGGTGAAAGGAAATTCAATGAGTGAGTGAAGGGAAGATAACACCTGTACCAGCAAAGACGGATTTAAAAAAAAAAAAAGCAAAATTGAAGCTGAAACACCAGTGCATATTTAACAGATCTCTGCATATGGTTTGTTGTAGGTAACCTATAAAATGGCCCTCAACGACCCCACCTCCTGGTAGTTACACGTGTGTAAGCCTTTCCTCATGAGTATAAGCAGGGTTTGTTGGCTCACTTTTAATGAAGAGTACGGCAGAAGAGATTGGGTTAAGAAAACTGTGGCTTCTTATTTTGGGTGCTCTTGACTCTGCTGCTGCGTGTGATTAGCCCTTCGGAGAAGTCTCAAATGGCATGGCAAGGGACTGCAACATCTGTCCAACAGCCAAGCAAGACCTGAGGCCTGCCAACAACCACGCGAGTAAGCCTGGCTGAAACCTCTCACGCCCCAGCCGAGCAGCCCCAGCGACATCTTGATCATAGCTTCATGAGAGACCTTGGATCAGAGGGACCCAGCAAAGCTATAAAAAGATTCCCACAGAAAACATGAAATAATAAACGTTTGTGGTCTTAAACTGCCGAACTTGTTAAACAGGAATAATTAACTAACATATGTTTTAATATACCGGCTTTTCTTAACAGCCATTAAAATGCTATCTCGCCCATACCCTAACTTCTCAGAAAATAACGACTCTGCCCCATGGTGTTTCTCTTAATTCATTTAACAAGCATGTGTGCACATGTACCTGGGCTTCTATGGGAGACACTAAGGTATGAGGTTTGTTCACTGACCTCAAAATTATATATTCAAAGACATGTCTGAATTATCTTTGGATAAGCTGAGATTGAAGAGAAAGAGCATTTCAAAGGGTGCTTTGAAAAAAAGAACATAAAGGACTGACCTGGACCAACATTTCTGTTAAATAAGAAAGAGGAAAAAATGACATCGGAAAAACTGAAATGGCACTTGGATCAAGCCAGGAAGTTGCTTACGTTAACACAGTCTTGTTAAGAACAGCCTGAGCATGGCAGAAGTCCACACCAAGAAGGCATTCTAAGGCTGCAAAAGACGAGGCATGGGTCATCTTGTATTTGCTGCTCACTGTCCTAATATACAGGGGAAAATGAGTTACTCTTTTAATCCAGGTCATCTAGCCCTGCCTCCTGAAAAACCTGTATGCAGATCAAGAAGAACCGTTAGAACTGGACATGGAACAATGAACTGGTTCCAAATAGGGAAAGGTGTATGTCAAGGCTGTATATTGTCACCCTGCTTATTTAACTTATATGCAGAGTACATCATGAGAAATGCCAACTGGATGAAGCACAAGCTGGAACCAAGATTGCCGGGAGAAATAACAACCTCAGATATGCAGATGACACCATCCTTATGGCAGAAAGCGAAGAGGAACTAAAGAGCCTCTTGATGAAAGTGAAAGAGGAGAGTAAAAAGGCTGGTTTAAAACTCAACGTTCAAAAAACTAAGATCATAGCATCCAGTCCCATGACTTCATGGCAAATAGATGGGGATACAGCAGAAATAGTGAGACTTTATTTTGGGGGGTTCCAAAATCACTGCAGATGGTGACTGCAGCCATGAAATTAAAAGATTTGCTTGTTCCTTGGAAAAGATATGACAAACCTTGACAGCACATTAAAAAGCAGAGACATTACTTTGCTGACAAAAGTCCGTCTAGTCAAAGATATGGTTTTTCCAGTGGTCATGTATGGATGTGAGAGTTGGACTATAGACAAAGCTGAGCACTGAAGAATTGATGCTTTTGAACTGTGATGTTGGAGAAGACTCTTGAGAGTCCGTTGGACTGCAAGGAGATCCAACCAGTCCATCCCAAAGGAGATCAGTCCTGGGTGTTCATTGGAAAGACTGAAGCTGAAGTTCCAGGACTCTGGCCACCTAAGGCGAAGAGCTGACTCATTAGAAAAGACCCTAATGCTGGGAAAGACTGAGGGCAGGAGAAGGGGATGACAGAGGATGAGATGGCTGGATGGCATCACTGACTCGACGGACAGGAGTCTGAGCATGCTCCGGGAGATAGTGGAGGACAGGGAAGCCTGGTGTGCTGCAGTCCGTGGGGTCCCAAAGAGTCCGACATGACTGAGCGACTGAACAGCAAGCAGCCCTGGAAAACAGAAGAGGAAGCAGAGGGCAAGCGGCTGACTTTCACAGGATGACTTGGAAGATGTAGACGTTGCTTCTGCTCCCACTCTATTGCCTAATATTTCACAGCCACCCCTATCCATGAGAGGTTAAGAAACAGTCTCTGGTTAGAGCCCATGTGCCTAGCTAGAACACGGTAGGTTCTGTTACAACAGCAATATAAAGGGAACGATATCGGGAAACAGCGATGACTTCTAGTCAAGACCTGGGTTGAAAACACGCTAAGTATTCCTAGATCTTTAGGGGCAGATCTGGACAATGCAACTAAAGTATTAATTACCAGAAAATGTACAAGTCATATTACTGATACAATCTGAACTAACCACTACCAAGCCAATACCCAAGTACTGTCAAGCCTTGAAGATTCTACTTTTGACTAAGGCATCACTATAAGTCATCAAAAGATACTTCAGACTAAAGAAACTTCCAGAGAACGTACTGTTGCTTAACATTTGGGCATACATATCCCACAGACCTTTAAAAATTAACCATGTGATACCTATATTTGGCCATTTCTTTTCTTAATGAAGAGATCTTACCTGCTATCAGACATTACTACAAGATGGAGATAAGGTTTATAAGCAAGCAGGTTGCATGCAAGTTATAGAAAGAAAAGAAGTAAATGTGTGTAGCAATTTCAGATTGACTATCTCCTCTGTGTCAGTTCAACTTTTCTGGTCTTTTCCATTTTTTTCCTATGAACATCATATATTGTCTCTTTCTTAAATAGTCTACTTACAACAACTTGCCGAAAGCTTGAAAGAAACATTTACTAACTAGTCTGTTGAATAAAGCACCACTTAGAAAAACAGAGACACAAAATATATTTCTTATATTTTTCCTTTTTTTTTAACCTGCACTGTGCAGCTTGCAGGGATCTGAGTTCCCCGACCAGGGAGTGAACCCGAGCCCCAGCAGTGAAAGCATGGACTCCTAACCACTGACCTCCAGGGAATTCCCTTTCTGGTATTTTTCTAACCATACAGCCAAAGGGAAGTCATAGATTCTAAAACTATTTCCTCATCTATAATCAAAATAAATTCTCATAGTTTAACCTTTAAAATTTAAAGCACAGCAAGCCAATAAAACCCCATCTATGACTACACAGAGTGTCAGTCTATAGTCAAGTATTCACAGAAGAATAAGTTTTATTCTAAAGCAAGTCACCAAATTCAATAAAACATGACTCCTTAAGTATTCGGGAGGAGACTCTATGAAACGATGTGCCCTCTGACACATCTCCAGGACTCTGAGCACTTCCTTGTGTTCCGGCACAAAACAGTCTAAGCTCATCGTGTCTTCCTTGTCCCAACTCTGGAATCAGTCACTTCTCCAAGAACACTGATTCCTTTTCGCAAAGAATGGTATTTAGAAGCTAAGATACGGACACTAAGCATGCTCACTGTTTTGGGCACTGCTGCTCAGATTCTCTCAGGGCAGAGGAAGGCACCGCATCCATGAACGCACACATGAGCCCATCTCCCAACACTGCTCCTAGCTTCTCCCACCACCCGGGTGTCCTTACCACGCCACCGGGGCTCCAAACTGGCCAACAGCTGCGCAGGATTCGCTATTTCTAATTGAAGTATGGCTGATTCACAATATTATGTTAGTGTCAGGTACAACATAGTGATTCAATGTTTTTACAGATTATACTCCATCTGAAGCCATACAAAATAATGGCTGTATTTCCCTGTGCTGGACACTATGTGCTTATTGCTTCAAGACTCTTGATAAGCATAAAACAGGATATTTAACCAAAGGAAAATAACTTTTTAAGAAAGTATTATTTTAATAGTAAATGCTTCCATATTTGCCTTCACATATCTTCCCTCACATTCCCTATCATTTATAGAACCTGACATCTTAAGCTGATAAAGAACAGCTCAAGTTTAACTCCCTTGAACAGCTACTCATTACAAGGTACAAAAATTTACAGGCTTCCCAAAATGAGAAGAAAACAAGTCTCACCTTTTGGTAGCCTGATTTAATTAAGTTATCCAAGATTTCCAGGCATTCTCCAGCCAAAAGATATCTTGAACCTGACTTCCTAAGGACACTTCATTTCAGCACTGGCTAAGATCATCCCTGGAACTCTAGAGACATACCTTCTAGAATTTATGTGGTACCGGAACCTTAGGTCAAAGCATTCACAAAAAGCTACACTAACTTAGTTCCTCTTACCCACTACTAATCTACATTCAAAGCTTTAAAAAGTTGTATTTACTCATTTTCTTTGACTTCCATTTTCATTGCTTTTTTAATATCTGAAAAAAACAGATTGGATACATAAGCTTTCCTCCAGAACACATTTCTCTTGTAAAACTCTTCCTTGATCACTAAAGCAACCTGTTGGTAATAAAGCTATAAAAATACAGATTTAATTAACTACTGACACACTATCAGAGACGCATTCATGGTAAAGTGGTTTTCTAATGGTGGTGATGGATTTTGGATCTCTTACCCGGTTGGCTTGGAAAAGAAACAGTCCGCTGACAGAGACCAAGGTATCTAAATATATAGCACACAAAGCCTCTGAAATTTAAATATAGATTCAAAATACCCAGTTACTCAAATAGCAACTACTTAAAAATGTTCCACTGCTGTCATTTGATAAAACTGCTATAGTGATTCTACTATATAAAAACCTAAACCTAACTGTGATATCAGTAGGCAAGATCGCTTAAAGTTTTAAAGGCAACAGGTACCAAAGACTGAGGCTACCTTATCTGATCTAAAAAAATGCATTACCAGTTCAAGATCAAACATAATGGGCTTAATTAAGTGTTCAATACCTAAGAAAATGATATCCCCATAGTTGAACTTTGAAGGGCCATTCCCTGCTTCTCAAAGTTCTTGTATTTAAAAACAATTCAACCCCAAAGACCCAATTATAAAATTAGCCTCTGACTCATACTGGTTAGAAGTTGACTGGTGTTAAGTTTCCACCTATCCTCCAATTAAGGAATTTCTTTCATAAAATCTCTGAGAGAAGGTTAATCAAGCCCTTTCACACCGTATGTTGAAAAGACCTCACGACCTGGAAACACTGAACTGAGTTCTAGCCCAGGGTCTGCCATTCACTATCTAAAATGCCCTGGGGTAAGCCATTTCACTTCTCCAGGCCTGCTTTTTTTCATGCATAAGGAGTAGGGAGTGATCAAATGACCTCAAAGGTCTCTTCCTGAAGTTACATAATTACAATTCCCAGTGAAGCTCACCATTTCAAGAAAGAATTCATTTTTTCACAGCTCCCAGGAGAAGGGGGAGACAGAGGATGAGATGGTTGGATGGCATCACCGATTCCATGGACATGAGTTTGAGTAAACTCCAGGAGGTGGTGATGGACAGGGAGGCCTGGCATGCTGCAGTTCATGGGGTCACAGAGAGTTGGACACAACTGAGCGACTGAACTGAATGTCACACTATATTGAAATAAATACAGTCTGGCATAATAGTATGGGATACGACACAACTAAAAAGAATGAAGGAAACCATATACTAACAACAAAAAACCTCCAATTCATACGGTTAATGAAAAAAACTGAACATGTACATTTTTATGCCATTTGTGGAAAAGGCTATGAAGTTTTACATAGGGCTTTCTACAATGAAGAAAATATTCTGGATATGCATAGTCCAATACAGTAGCTACCAGCCACACATGACTACTGATCTCTGAAATACAGTTACTGTGACTAAGAAGCTCAATTTTAAATTTTACTTAATTTTAACTACTGTAAATTTAAATAGTAATCAGTTCACTCAGTTCAGCCGCTCAGTCATGTCCAACTCTTTGGGACCCGAAGGACTGCAGCACGCTAGGCCTCCCTGTCCATCACCACCACCAAGAGTTTACTCAAACCCAGTGTCCATTGAGTCAATGCCACCATCCAACCATCTCATCCTCTGTCATCCCCTTCTCCTCCTGCCTTCAATCTTTCCCAGAATCAGGGTCTTTTCCAATGAGTCAGTTCTTCGCATCAGGTGGCCAAAGTATGGGAGTTTCAGCTTCAGCATCAGTCCTTCCAATAAATATTCAGGACTGATTTCCTTTAGAATGGATGGCTGGATCTCCTTGCAGTCCAAGGGACTCTCATATAAATAGTAATATGTGACTAGAAACTACTGTACCCCACAATACAGGTCTAGAAAAAAAATCTAAACTGGTAGTGGTAGTTAGTGACCTCTGGAGAAAAAACTAGATGGAGGTAGCGGTGAACCAAGGCAAACTTTTGCTTTCCCTGCATTATGCGAACTTAAAGCAGGTAATACTCACTACTTACATAAAAACAAAACTGAAAAAGACCTATTGATATTGAGTCAAAAATTTGACTGAAGCAGAGTAGAAAGAATTGAGTTTTTTCTCTTTTGCTTTTACCATACCTGGGAAAAAGTCAACAAGTATGGTAGTTTGAGTCAACTTCCCTAAAAACATCTTTAAATCATATCTCGTCACATCTTTCTCCCAAAATCTCTCCCCTCCACCTTCCCATTCTCTGTAACTATAGTAACTTCTGGTACAAAGGACTCAGCAGTACAATTTTAGAAGTTATGGCCCATTATCAGGGAAGTTGGGCATACTTTCTAATGGGGCTAATGGATTTCTGCCTCTATAAGCACAACCCTCTGGTACTGTTAAGAAAAAAAAAGTCATAGCTGCCTAAGTCTTCTCTTCTTCAAGCCATAAGAGAGCCAGAAACTCTTCACCATCCAAGGCCCTATTGTGGCTCAAAACAACTCAGGATAGAAACACTTCTTGGAGACTTCCATTATTGGCATGGTGTATGTTCACTCAGAGTCTCAACCCAGACTTCCTAAAACACCTGGTCATTCGCTCCTTCATCAATATTTACTGAGTGCTGTTAAATGCCAGGAACTGCACTTAGGGGAGGAGACAGAGCAATGAACAATATTTAAGCAGAAAGAGCCTCTGCCCTTCAAAGCTTGATCCCCAAAAGTTAATTGGGTTGCTAAACACTAAAAAACTCTAACTTCAATTCATTCTAGACAGTCCAACTCATGCTTATGCTGAATACCACGGGGACCATGAAAACCACACAGAGTAGCTCTATCCATGTTTCTAATACAAGTAATGGAAATCTACATAACATGCGTAAATACTGCAACACAACAGGGGAAGTCCAATGAATAATTTCCCCAAATGTTCCTTAGAACAAGTTTTCGACAGTCCTTAGCAAAAATGTGGAAAAGAACAATGTTGCAAATAAACTGATTGTATTGGAACTCTCTTTATTATGAAATCATGTCCTTCCTCCTTTCTTTTATTTTTGTTTTTGTATTAAAATGTCCTCTACCTCATGAAATAATGACAGTTTAGGTAGAAAGTGGGAAGTATCTGCTTTTTACTTTGTTTTTAAACAGTCTTACTTACCAAATAACAAGACAGCAATCAAACCTCTATGCCAAATATCTGTGGATATTTCATTTGTCCATGTTGTCCACTAAGTTAAAAGATTCAAGAACATTCCCTCTGCCCTAAAATGCACAGCCTGAACATACAGAGGCAGTAATTACTCCTTCAAAAATACACTACTGAAAGGTAAACAACTTCAGTTCAGTTGCTCAGTCGTGTCTGACTCTGTGACCCCATGAACCACAGCACGCCAGGCCTCCCTGTCCATCACCAACTACCGGAGTTCACTCAGACTCAAGTCCATTGAGTCGGTGATGCCATCCAACCATCTCATCCTCTTGGACATGTGGAAAAGTTAAGCTTTCCCAGTTCTTTGCTATATTATTTACAAAAATATTAATATCACAGTAAAACAAATCCAAGCACACAGGATTATAAACATGCAAAAAGTCCAATCAAAGTATATTGTTCAGAATAAAAATTATAATTGATGACAGCTACTTCAATAACAATAAAACTAGCCAAATTCTTATCTAGGTTTTTCTAGTTAGTCTTAAATATCATCCACAGTGATAAAGGGGGTTTATATTTATAAGCTCCAGAAAGCTGCAGTGTGGGGGTGAGAGAGGAGAGAAAATGAACGGAAAAGAAACTTTTTAATACTAACTTACTACAAAGTATCACGTACTTAAATTCATCACTGCTGCTGCTGCTTGACAAAACTGCAAATTTTACTTGGTAGCTGAAAGTGGGACCAGGTTTCCACGGGATATCTACCTCTTCCCCACACACGTATCCCCCCAACAAAAAATACACTTGTCCTTACCGTCTGGTAATCTGTCTGCATTACCTAAGATAATAGAACATAGCATAAATAAAAGGGTTTTCAAGTCAGACAGGCCTAAACTCCGCAGATCTGTCTGTGTGTGACCTTGGGCAAGTCATTCAGCCCCTTGAAGCACCGCTGGCCTGTAAGCTCCACAGGAACACACACCACGTCGGCCTGACTTTCGACTGTAGGCACTTGCGCTGATACATCGGTTTCTTCTTGTGTAAAGATGTTAACAATATTTCTTTCATGGCGTCAACTGAAGGATTCGGTGAGATATTATGTATATAAAGCTCTGGCACTGTGCCTGATCATCGTGGTCAAGTGCTCGATAGATAAAAGGTAACTGTTTTTTGACATCAGCTAGCAGTTATCAAATCTGAAATTACTGTCTGAACACTTTCCAACACTAATATACAAGTCTTTACTCGGTTAAGTGCAAACCGCTCAAGGGATTAAAAAAAAAAAAATTTTTTTTTTCTTTTTTTTTTTCACAGAAAACCTACAGTTTCTACAACAGTGGGCTTGGGACTCTCCTAGGTGAACCGGGATTACGCGCAGCAGACCCAAGCGATTAAAAGGACCTTCAGCGGACTCCAAGCCCCTGCACCTGAAATAACCGGGTGTCAGGGAGGCCCCCCCGCGGGGCGTGCAGCAGAGAGAACCCCCGAGCGGGCCCGGCGGGGGGTGGGGGGCACGCAGACCCACCTTAAGCAGGATGGAGGGCGGCAGCTGGTTGATGTCCGGGGCGTCGGGGGGCGGCTCCCTGTGGCAGTCGCACGGCGGATCGGGGCCCTCCGGACAGTCGGCGTCGCCGCACTCGTGCTGCTGCTGCCGGGCGACCGAGGGGGCGGCGCCCCCCGCTCGGACCGCGTCCCCGCCGGCCTCCGCGGGGGCCCCTCCCGGAGCGGCGGGGGAGCGCGGGGCGCGGAGCGGCGGCGGGGGGTGCTGCTCGGGGCCGCCGCCCGCAGGCCCGCCGCCGCCGCCGCCTCCGCCGCAGGCGCCCCCGCCGCAGCGGGGCTGCTTACAGGGGGTGCAGGCGGGGACCCCGGCCCCCTTCCGCTTGCACACCATCTCGGGGGGCGCAGGGGGCTCGGCCGGCGGCGCCCGGAAGAGCCGCGAGGCGGCGGGCGGCGCGGGCGGACGCACGGGCCCCGCGCGGGCCCACAGGAGGCTCCGGGCCGGCCGCTCCCGGGCGGCGGCGGCGGCCGGCCCCAGCTCCCCGCGGCCGGGGGCGGGCGGCGCGGCGACGGCGGCGGCGGCCGAGAGCAGAAGGCGGCGCGCGGCGTCCTCAGCGGCCAGGCCCGCGCGGCGCCGCGCCGGGGGCTGTGAGGAGGCGGCCGCGCCGTAGGCCCCGAGCGGCCGCGGCGACGACAGCGGCGGCTCCTCCTCCGGGCCGGCGGGGGCGGGCGCGCCGGGGCCGTGCACGACGAGGCAGAGCATGCAGGGCCCGCGGAAGAGGCAGTCCCGGCCCCGGGGCGCCGCCGCCGCCTTGGCCGGGGCCCCGCGGGGCCACCTGAGGAGAGGCCGGCGGCGGCGGCGCCACCAGCTGCCGCAGCGGGGCCGCTTCTGGCGCGGGCGGCGGCGCGGCTCCTTCGAGAGCAGGAGGCCCATAGGGGAGGCCCCGCGCAGGGGCCGGGTCAGGGCAGGCCGCGCGGGGGTCGGCCTCGGGCCCGCGGGCACACGCGGGCACACACACACACGGGCACACACGCGGCGCTGGGGGGCTACATGCTCTGCCCCGGGACGCCGGGAGACCACGGCGGGGCGCGAGCTCTTGGGACCCGACGGAGGCCGGCGAGCCTGCTGACCGCGCGGCTGCTCGCAGCCTGGGCCGCCGCCTCAGTTGGTCAGGGCGGCGGCGGGGGAAGCGCGGGGCGCGCCTCAGACCACTTTAACGGCGGCTCTGCCGGCGGCGGCGCGCGCGCCCGCGGCACAGCTCGGCGCGCCGGGAGCGCGCGGCCCGAGCGGGAAGGGGGCGGGGCCGCGGCGGAGGCGCGCGCGGGGAGGCGGAGCGGGAGCGCGCGGCCCGAGCGGGAAGGGGCGGGGCCGCGGCGGAGGCGCGTGCGGGGAGGCGAAGCGGGAGCGCGCGGCCGGATCGGGGAGGGAGCGGGGCCTCAGCGGCGGGGGGGCGGCTCGGGAGCGCGCGGCCCGCTCGGGAAGGGGGTGTGGCCGATCGGGAAGGGGGCGGGGCCTCGGCGGCGCGCGTGGCCGCTCGCCCCCTGAGGGCCGCTCGGCCGGGCCCGCCGTCACGGGTGCGGGCTCACCGCCCCCTGTCCCCGTCGCCCGCGGTCTCCCGGAGCCCACGCCCCCTTCGTGGGACCGGGGGGAGCCGCCTCCGAGCTCGTCGGGTGACGTCCGTGGGCACAGTCGCGCTGACGTCGCTAGGCGCACGTTCGGGAACCGCCATTGGCCGGGAACCGGCGCTCTCACCGCCCGACCGGACGCCGAGGCCGCTGAGGAGACCCGGTCCCGCCCGAGGCCAGCCCGGGTGCCCGGCGTGCTCTCCGCGAGAATGGTTCTCCCGCGAGGGACTCACGGGTGGACCGGCTCTGCCGTGTTTCTGCGCTTGTCTGCGGACACCTGTTGCTAGGGACGGACCGGCTTTCCCTAAGTGCATTTCAGGATAAACGCACTTATCAGGTAATTTCAATTCAGTCGCTCAGTCGTGTCCGACTCTTTGCGACCGCATAAACCGCAGCACACCAGGCCTCCCTGTCCATCACCAGCTCCCCGAGTTCACCTAAACCCATGTCCATTGAGTCGGTGATGCCATCCAACCATCTCATCCTCTGTCGTCCCCTTCTCCTCCCACCTTCAGTCTTTCCCAGCATCAGGTTATTTTCCAGTGAGTCACTTCTTCACTCAGGTGGCCAAAGTATTAGACTTTCAGCTTCAACACCAGTCCTTCCGATGAATATTCAGGACTGATTTCCTTTAGGATTGACTCGTTAGATCTCCTTGCAATCCAAGGGACTCTCAAGAGTCTTCAACACCACAGTTCAAAAGCATCAATTCTTCGGTGCTCAGCTTTCTTTATGGTCCAACTCGCACATTCATACATGACTACTGGAAAAACCATAGCTTTGTCTAGACGGACCTTTGTTGGCAAAGTGATGGCTCTGTTTTTTAATATGCTGTCTAGGTTGGTCATAGCTTTTCTTCAAAGGAGCAAATGTCTTTTAATTTCATGGCTACAGTCACCATCTGCAGTGATTTTGGAGCCCCCCAAAATAAAGTCTGTCACTGTTCCTGCTGTTTCCCCATCTGTTTGCCATAAAGTGATGGGACCAGATGCCATGATCTTAGTTTTCTTTCTTAGTTGAGTTTTAAGCCAACTTTTTCACTTTTTCAGGTTATTTAGACACACACAGATAAACACTTTCTCAACCCAGTTAGCCATGCAGCATCCCAGGCCGCACAGCTATGGAGGACTCCATCCTCTGCACCCATCGCTCCATCCATCACGCACAGGACTTTTAAAAAATGATTGCTTACTGCTTGCTCAGAGATAAAGGGCTCTAGGTGGACTTTGGAGATTCCGATTTCCTCAGAAAACTAGGAAATAGTCTTTGCAGACAGCCCTTTTGAAGATTTGACTGTAATGTGACCAGAGACATAAACCAGTAACTAGGAGTTGTACCTGGTGTTGAAAGAAGGTTAGTTTTCACAAGGGAGAAATTGGGAGTGGCTTTCACAAGGACCTGGACATGCTGATGCTGGGAGGGATTGTGGGCAGGAGGAGAAGGGGATGACAGAGGATGAGATGGCTGCATGGCATCACTGACTCGATGGACGTGAGTCTGAGTGAACTCCGGGAGTTGGTGACGGACAGAGAGGCCTGGCGTGCTGCGATTCATGGGGTCACAAAGAGTCCGACATGACTGAGCGGCTGAACTGAATGGAACCGAACTGGACATGCTGATGGGAATGAGCCAGTAGAAAGGAGGAGGTAGGGAAATACAAAGAGAGAATACAGCAAGGCCCTTGAGAAGATGAAATGGCAATCACCTGTGGACAGATACAGTCTTCATTGTGATTGGAAGGAAGGAGGCAGGGATAGATCAAGGATGACTGAGAAAACAGCGTTGCAACTTTCAAGGCCTATCTGCAACACTCAAGGCCTGTCTGCATAGAGGCCTTTGAACATTCCTGACTTCACCACCGCACTGGCCGGCCTTACCCAGTCTTCACCTGACCTGCCATCAGACTTTTGCTAATAGAGGCCTCCTTATCAGGAATCACTTTTATTTTAAGATCTCCCTTTCTGAGCTTGATCACAGTGAGATGAAATGCCAAGAAACCTACAGGCAGAGATTGATCAAAGGGTTTTACATAGGTTTCTTCCAAGAGACTGCCCCAACTGCATTCACCTACAGATATTATCCACACATCTTTTATCCCTCTAACTTTAAAGGAATTTCTCAGGGTTCCAGAGGAAAAAGGAATTTCTCAGGGTTCCAGAAGAAAGGTGAGGAGTGACATGGTTATCTGAGGCTTTTTAACAAGTTCCTTGGCATCTCTTCCAGGCTATGCTTTGAGCAAAAGGAGAGGGTATTCTAAGCTTTTTATTTCTCTATTTCAAAATTGTGGACCCATTAGTTGCATATGAATTAAACATACAACCCAGCAATCCCACTTACAGATATTTATCCAAGAAAAATAAAAGCATATACCTACAAAAAGACTTGTGTGGAAATATTCATAGCATCTTTATTCATAATAATCAAAATCTATAATCTAGATGTCCATCAGTAAAGAATGGCTGAACTGGTATACTCATTTGATAGAATACTACTCACAATTGAAGTGAGGGAGGTAAGCAACATGAAGGCATCTCATAAACTTTTGGCTGTATTAGACGCTGGAATTGGAGGTCCAGAATTCCTGATTTTAACAAGGTCCCTACATAATTACTAAAGAGACAGCCTGGCACCATGCAGACCTATCAGAACTACACGGAAAATCTACCTACAGCTTCTTGTTTTCAGAGAGAAGGCAAGTGACTGAGACTTCTGAAGGGGTTTCTGAAATTTTATAGCACTGGTTCTTCCTCCCAGTTCCACAGCCACTCAGCCACAAGCAGGTGCCTGCTATCCTGCAGCATGTAGCAGAGGGGTTCCTTTGTTTTAGTAAGTATCAAAGAGTCGGACACGACTTAAGCGACTGAACTGAACTGAAGCTACTACTATCGTCACCAGAGATAAATGAATTTTAGAATTCATCTCTCAGTAATACTGACAAGTATTTTAAATATTCAGGAAACAGAATTATGAACAAGAATAACAAATTGCAGTGTAGAGACAGTGATAGCACTGGATGGCTTTGTTAGTGAAAAAAAGGAAAGCAGCCTGAACA
Source organism: Ovis aries (assembly GCF_016772045.2). NCBI lineage: Eukaryota > Metazoa > Chordata > Mammalia > Artiodactyla > Bovidae > Ovis > Ovis aries. The sequence goes on from NC_056058.1 coordinate 104,994,608, forward strand.
ACCAGCAGCTGGCCTGGAACTCTTTGCCAGGGCTTGATGTTACTGGTGTTCTCAATTGAACTTGAGTGTTCTGTTGAACAAAACAATCTCACAAACATCAACATCGGACATGGCCACTCCGTGTGACTATGAGAAGAAAAAATAAGATGCCTCCATAATCATGTCCGGGACAACACACACAAGCACACTCCAAACCACAAAAATGACCCAACATTCTGCCTAATATGAATTATTATTACTTTTTCTTGAACAATTACAACCTGAGCCTTGCTTCACTCTTCCCCATTCTAGCTAGCAATTATTAAAATACCCAATCAGAATAACCTCTACTTCCGGAAAGCATCCAATCCAGAGGAAAGCCTTAAACCTTCCTCAGAAATCACCAAACACAAACCCAATCCTGCAGATCTTCTATGCCTTCTTACTGAGACTCTCCACAATTCCTCATAGTGTGCTATGTGCCTTTTGCTAACAGGTCAGTAAACCCAACTTCATTTAACTATGCATGTGTTCCTCTTGGTCTTTGGCTAGAGGGCATTAACATTTGTTACCACCTGATCAAATGTTACTACCGTATCTAAAGTTATTCCTTCCTTTTGCTGCATGCTTATGCTTACACTGTGTGTCAATTATCAATTAAACTGAAATAAAATAAATTACACCCGCCTTTACTTTTCCTCCTGCAGACCTGCTCGGTCATGTCCTGCTCTCTTCAACCCCATGGACTGCAGCCCACCAGGCCCCTCAGTCCATGGGATTTTCCAGGCAAGAATACTGGAGTGGGGTGCCATTGCCTTCTCTGCCTGCACTGGCAGGATTCTTTACCACTGCGCCACCTGGGAAACCCACTTTTCCTCTTATCATGCTTTCACTTTCTTTGTATTGCATTAGCACATGTTTGTTTTGTCTTTTCTTTTTTCACTTTTAATCTCTCCCACTAGAGTGCAAACTCCTTGAGGACTGGGACTTTGTTCAGTTTTTTAGGAAGATAATCTGGCAATTGTATAGAAAATGAACTAGAGTAGGAAGAGGCTCTTAGCAGTAAGACCACTTAGGAACTGTTCAGTGGATGGACTTTAAAAGCATGAATTAAGGTTGTCATGGTGGGGATAATGAAGTGTGGCATGGGATTGAGAAACAGAGTCTTCAGGATTTAGTAACTTATTTATGGATTAAGTAGAGAGAGGATGATGGATAGGGAAGAAATGAAGAGCCCAGGAGAGCAACTTGTACATTCATATGCCTTATTTCAGTGTAATAATGATTAATAGATTCTATAATACAAAATATTTGCATATTTGAATAAAATTCAAACTTGGGGTATGCTGGCTAAGAGGTTAAAGCATCTGCCTGGAATGTGGGAGACCCAGGTTCGATCCCTGGATCGGGAAGATCCCCTGGAGAAGGAAATGGCAACCCACTCCAGTACTCTTGCCTGGAGAATCCCATGGACGGAGGAGCCTGATGGGCTACAGTCCATGGGGTTGCAAAGAGTCGGACACAATTGAGTGACTTCACTTCACTTCATACTCAAATTCACACTAAAAACCAGTATCTAAATTTAAAATGTTTAAAACTTTAAAAGAAAAGCCTTTTCTTTCTTCTCTGGTGATACATGTACTCACTTTGAAGTTCACATTTGCCTGTAAAAACACACCCACAGACATAAATTTTGCACGCTTGCAGTTGGGTAACAATGGCTGTTAGAAATGGCCAAAACACCCTATGGCACCAGTGATGTAAGTAGAGCTCGGTTAATGTTCTGTTGGTCTCACTGGCTGTGGTAGGTACATTGGATGACCTACAAGGACACTCCGGAGGGCAGAAGACATGGTTTTATGCATCTGGAAATCATGCAACACCCCAAGTGTTCAATAAACTTAATTCATTACTCAATTGTGTTTTTGCTACACTACTAAAAGCCAAAGATGGAGAAATAGCCAGCTTTCAGGGGATTTCCTTCAGGAAGTGATCGGTTCTCTTGAAGAGTCTTTTCAGTTCAGTTCAGTTCAGTCTCTCAGTCATGTCTGACTCTTTGCGACCCCATGGACTGCAGCCCGCCAGGCCTCCCTGTCCATCACCAACTCCCAGAGTTTACCCAAACTCATGTCCATCAAGCCGGTGATGCCATCCAGCCATCTCGTCCTCTGTTGGCCCCTTCTCCTGCCTTCCGTCTTGCCCAGCATCAGGGTCTTTTCCAGTGGGTCTGTTTCGGGCACAGTATAAAGGTGTAGCAGCTGCCTCCCCTGTCTGCCCTCAGCTCACCCTGTGACTGAGTCCTGCTCACCTGCAGCTCTCAGCCCAGGCAACCCTTCCCTGGAGTCACACCTCCCTGTGCATCTCCTTTACAGCAGTTACCACCGCAGGCAGCTGTGGGGCCTGCAGGATTTGTTGACCATCGCCCCTGTCAGAATTAAGGCCTACTTTGTTTATCCCGAGCTTCTCTGGTGGCTCAGACAGTAAAGCATCTGCCTGCAATGCGGGAGATCTGGGTTCGATCCCTCAGTTGGGAAGATTCCCTGGAGAAGGAAATGGCAACCAGTTCTTGCCTGGAGAATCCCATGGACAGAGGAGCCTGGTGGGCTACAGCCCATGGGGTCGCACAGAGTCAGACACGACTGCGTGACTTCACTTTCACTTTCTTTTCTTTATGCTTGAATCACCAGCACCTGAAGTCACTAATCAGTTGCACTTTAAAGAGAAGTTATTCCAGATGGCCTGATGTAATGGTGGGAAATCTTTACAGACAGTCAGATGGTGAGATTCAAAGCAGCAGCCGTTGCTTCACTGTTGGCCTGGAAGACGCAGTCTCCCTTGCCGAGGAGGGCGCCGGGGCCCCATCCCGCAGAATTCGGGGTTCTGCGGACAGACTGGGGAGAAGGCCGTGGGCTCCAGGGAGCCAGGCCCTGCGAACCCCGGGACTCCAGCCCCCTGGGGACCGGCGCCCCGGCCAGGACCACTGACTACAGAGCTGTGAACAGTAAATCACTCCGCGTGTCATCATTTGTTATCGAGGGAATAGAAATGTTTTCACCAAAGAGGCCTGTGAAACTAAGCCTTCATGCAACTGAACAGGAGAAAAAGAAAGCAAAACAACCAATTATCACCCATAACTCTCCAAAGATAATTCAGGCTCATGAAAGGAAGCAATTAACCAAGTTTAAAACAGAAAATGCATTGTTCTCCCACTTTTATATAAGTTAATGTGGTAACTGAGGCAAATGCAGGGGCTTCTTTCCCTTTTGTTTAAACTTGAGGTTCACATATTCATCTTTTCTTCTGCCTGGTGATCAAACCCGTTCTCCTGTGTCTCCTGCATTGCAGGCGGGTTCCTAACGGCTTGAGCCACTGGGGAAGCCTTAAATGAAATTACTAAAGCACAAGGACGTTGTCCACTTGCTGCTGTTTACTCACTACGTCACGTCCGACTCTTGCAACCCCGTGGACTGTAGCCCGCCAGGCCGCACTGTCCATGGGATTGCCCCGGGGAGCATTCTGGAGTGGGTGGCCATTTCCCCACCCACAGGATGAACCCCGGCTCCTGCGTTGTCGGGTGGGTTCTACTGCTGAGCCGCTCTCCCTCAGCTCTGTGCCCAGCTTCTCTATCACAGCTAATACTTTTTCACTGTCAACTGGTGAAGTAGGACCTTTAGAAAGAATTAAGTTACCCGTGACTCCCTAACCAATTTAATGTTTTTCCCTCTTAAATTTGATAACATTTTTGTTTCTTATTACATAAATGTAGAAGAGTTGTACATTTGCTCACAGTAAAGAAATGACAGGTCCTTATAATTACTATTAAGTGACTCAGAGACGGCAAGCCACAATTCTAGACGTTGAGAACTGGTGGCATCAGTGTAGGAATCAAGCGTCTACACTCCAGATTTGTTTGCTGCGTTCCCGAATCACATCACGACTCTCAAGTTGCCCCTTCGTAACCTGTTCCCTTTTTACTAAGGGTTTTCTCTCTCCTTCCAGAGGTAAGGCAGTCATAACCAGCATCCGCAAACTAGAGGGACTGAATGGACCGTTCAAGATGTAACCCCTTCTGGGGCAGGTGGGAGACGGGAAGGTGGCCGAGAGGTGATGTGGGGTGACTCTCACCTCTGACTTCTGTCTGACACTGCTGGCTCATTAGCCACTGGATTATGAGATTTTCTTGTTTTATGTTGCCTCTTTAGCCAAGTGATAAGATGTTCTTTTTTTGCCATTCAGGGAGTAGACACTTCTCTTTGGATGTTGAAAGGGATGATAAGGTTCTTTTTTAAGTTATTTTTCTTTTCTAAAATATTTTTTATTTTTTCCAAAGATAGAAAGTTAGAGTCATACCCAAGTATGAAACAATGGAAGAAATGATTTTAGCAACTGTTCTCTTTAACCTCATAAACTACATAAATTCCCTCAACTTTCTGGAAGGACACACTTTATCGGTATACCACCTGTGTTATCCTGAGCAGCTTTGGGTTTCAGTTCTGTTCTGCTTGCTTTTGAATTGCACATTAATGTTTGCTGATGTTTAGTTTAGTTTTTTGTGTGTTTGTTCAGTTATGCCTACTGTATGTTGTGAAGCAAACAAATCAATCCTGTTTGGAGTCCATCATTTCCCACTAATTAAATGTTAAGACTAGGGTACAGGGATTAAAAATTATATCCTCTATAACCCAATTGTGAAGGCAGAGATAAACACAATCTCTTCTAAGTTTGGTTATGCAGCAACGCTTGCCATTCAGAGTCAGCTCTCGCACCTCCCACCTCCACCTAATGATGGGAATGAGGAAATAGGGTCCCAGGACCTTTTGCCCCCTCCAGGGGAATAGATCCAGAGAGCTGAGAACCACTGTTTTTCCAGTAGTCATGTATGGATGTTCGAGCTAGACCATAAAGAAAGCTGAGCACCAAAGAATTGATGCTTTTGAACTGTGGTGTTGGAGAAGACTCTTGAGAGTCCCTTCGACTGCAAGGAAATCCAACCAGTCCATCCTAAAGGAGATCGGTCCTGAGTGTTCATTGGAAGGACCAATGTTGAAGCTGAAACTCCAATGCTTTGGCCACCTGATGGGAAGAGCTGACTCATTAGAAAAGACCCTGATGCTGAGAATGATTGAGGACAGGAGAAGAAGGGGATGACAGAGGATGAGATGGTTGGATGACATCACCGACTCGATGGACATGAGTTTGAGTTAACTCAGAGTTGGTGATGGACAGGAAGGCCAGGCGTGCTGCAGTCCACAGGGTCGCAAAGAGTCGGACACGACTGAGCAACTGAAATGAACTGAACTGAACTGAGCTGTTATAGGAAGCACGCCGTTCTTTGTGACTTCTCTTCCTTTCACTTTATATATTCATTTCAACCTTACGTTGGAAGTAAGTGTGTGTGTGAGTGTGTGTATCTTGGGGAAGAGTATGGGGAAAGAGGACTTCTTCCCAATTCCTACAGCTCTGCCAATGATTTCCCCCGACAAATCAATGTATTTTCCTCTGTATTTGTAAAAATTGACATTCTTAAACATTCATGAATTGGATCTAATTGGAATAGTTTGAATCTTTATTGGGCTACAAATCAAAGGTGTTTACTTACTGACAGGTAGCAAAACTGAGATAGTGAAGCAAAGCCTTCACACGCTGTGGACCAGAGGCACTCTGTTTCTAAACTTAATACAGCTGTTTTCCATGTCAACCACAACATGACAAGTAACAATTTCTCTATGACCAACATACCATATACATTCTTATAAATTAAAAAATGAAAGAAGGACATTTATTTTGTGGTCTTAGGGGCATGTCAAGTGTGTCAGAATCTTCACTGAAAAGATGCGTGGAGCACATAGTCAAGTGACAAGAATAGGAACTGTAAGAAGATTTGTTATTTCAAAAGAAAGTTAATTCTAAGGAACATTAACCCTAAAACCTACTTTACATTGCATTGCCTATGTCATGCTGTTCCACCTGCTTTCATTACCAACCAGCCTCCCCTCGCCCCGAAATGCCGCATTTCTGAGTGTGGCTCTCTACTCCAGCCTACACCTCAGCAGTACTGAGATACGCTCCCAGAGTCTCTTCTTATAGATCAAGTTTTGGAGAATAGTCTACGGAGAAAACGAATCATTTGTTTCAGACACAGTATAAGGACTATTTGCTAAGATCAAATTGGAGAATGATTACACTGAACAGAAATTCCACAGGGTGGGTGAACGGGGGAATAACCATTTCTAAAGGAAAGTATGAGCATGGGACACATTTTCTGTGAAGCCATCAGTTCTTTGACTGTGAGATGCGTGTAGGTGTGTGTCTCTGTGCAAGAGAGAGACAAAGAGAGATAAAGCCACTTGTGTGTGCCCCCATTGATAATGATTTCCAAGAAATACCTAACAATCCCTAACTTTAACTTATTTTCTTACTTTGGTAGAGAAACTCTGATTCACACAAGCAGGTAAAAAATATCAGGAACATTTTGGCAACCTCTGACTAGACTGAGACAGGTATCATGCCTGGTTTATAATCTCAGCCCAAAGAGAGAAAACTTGAAAGGAGGAAACAAAAAGGCAATAGAGAAAGGACTTTAATGTTTTGGTGGGCTAGTGTATTTCTAATGGTACTTAGTCCAGAAACTTCCCTGACCCCTGAAAGATAGGGCTCCACACCATCATTCCTTGAGGCAATTCAAATGAATCTCACTGAGATACCGTCACACCTCTACTGGAATGACTAAAATTTAAATCATTGGCACAGCAAATGTTGGCAAGGCTGTAGAACAACTTAAAGCCTCATGTAGTGATGGTGGAAGTGCAAAATGGTAACAGTCATTTTGGAGAACATTCTGCCAGGTGTCTATGAAATAAAAGACACAATTACCATATGACCCAGAGATCTCAATCCTAAGTGTTTATGAAAGAGAAATGAAAACATATGTTTATATAAAAGCCTGTATGCAAATACGTATAGCAACTTTATTCACAGCTGTTAAAACCTGCACACAAACATTCTCCACTGGTGAAAAGATGATCTGTGGTACATCTACACAGTGGACGAATCTTTAGCACGTCACCCTAAGCGAAAAAAAGGCAGACTTAAAGGCTTCATCCCGTGTAATTCCATTTACATGACTTTCCCCAAATAGGCAAAACTGCAGGGACAGAAAATAGAACAATGGTTGCCAGAAACTGGCACGGGGTGGGGGGGGGGTGGTTTACTTTGAAGAGGCAGAATGGAACTCTGGTGGGGGAGTTAGAAGTATTCTATATCTTGATCCCGGCGGTGGTTACGTGACCGAATGAATTCATCAAAATTCATAGAACTATCCACTAAAAAGGATGAATTTCATACTATATAAATTATATCTTAATAAACCTGAGTTTAAAAGAAAGGAATATAGAACAGTAATTTATAAGACATAATAAACCAGACTTTTCAAAAATTCAGTCATTAATTTTAAAAAAAGGAAAGACTTTCTTTTAGTTCAGGTATCTGAACTAAACATAAAGAGACTGAAAAAGCAAAAATATCCAATGAAATATATGAACTTAGAATGGATTCTAGTTTAAAATAATGTAACAAAATAACCAAGATCATTATCTTTGTACAGTTGGGGATACTTGAATATGGACTGGATATTAGATAATACTACATAATTATTTTCAATTATCTTAGGCATTAAAAGAATATTACGATTACAAATTTTTGTTAAGGAGATGTATGCTAAAAGATTTAAGGTGAAATGTCATGGTATTTATAACTTACTTTCAAATGGTACTGCAAAAAAAAAAAAGGCAGGAGGGAGACATGAGAAATGCTGACCATTACTGAAACCAGCTGGAAGAATCTGTGGGCATAATGTCCTTACCACATAGTGTCTTTTCAGCGTAGTGATAAAACTCTGATACAGAACGTCACCTCTATTATATATCAAATGGCCGTGAGTGTTATGAGTAAAAGGAAAATTGTAGGCAAATATGTGTCACACAATTCAAGGTTTTTAGAATACACATGGGATTAGTATATTAGCATCTGTCTTTGCAGCAGCTAAGTCACTTCAGTTGTGTCCGACTCTGTGCAACCCCATAGACGGCAGCCCACCAGGCTCCCCCGTCCCTGGGATTCTCCAGGCAAGAACACTGGAGTGGGTTGCCATCTCCTTCTCCAGTGCCTGAAAGTGAAAAGTGAAAGTGAAGTTGCTCAGTCATGCCCGACTCTTAGCGACCCCATGGACTGCAGCCCACCAGGCTCTTCTTTCCATGGGATTTTCCAGGCAAGAGTACTGGAGTGGGGTGCCATTGCCTTCTCCACTGTCTTTATCAACTCCTAAATAATTTGGTGATGACACACATCATATTGTTAATAGTGGTACCCACTGGTAAATGAAGTACAGAATCAGAATTCAAGTAGAAATTTCATTTAGTACTCTACAGTTACTGCCTGATATACTTGATAAGGTTTTTGGATGATTTTTACTTTTCTTGTAGTAAAAGACTCAGTGTGGAAAGGAAGCCATCTAAAACTATCATTTTTAATCCTTAGTCTCATATCAGTACAATGAGACCAAAATTCTTCCCCAAAGACTTTTGATTCTTTCTAAAATAAAATCCTCTTTAAAGGAATTTCTACAATAGTGCATTTCTACATTTGAAGGCAATTCCAAAGAAGAATTCTGAAAAACATTCGCAACAAAAACAGCATGATTCAGAAAAGTATCTGCAGTTCATGGATAATACAGGCAATTCCCAATATAACCAAGTAATTAAAAATTCATAAATTGTTACTAATCTTTAGTGATGAAAAATTATGAAAGTAGGACCTCTACCACCTCTGTTTTTAAAAGCTTTAGAAATGTTACTAAGGTTTGTTTTTTTTGTTTTTTTTTTTATAAGAACATAGCGGCTCTGCCTGCAATCCAGGAGACCCAGGTTCAATCCCTGGGGAGGGAAGATCCTCTGGGGAGGGAAATGGCAACCCACTCCAGTATTCCTGCCTGCGAAATCCTCCATTGAGAGGAGCCTGGCGGGCTACGGTCCATGGGATGACAAAGAGCTGCACATGACTGAGCGTCTTAGCATGTTTTTATATATATAGTTGGTTAACAATGTTGTGTTAGCTTATTAAGGTTTTTGTTTAATCAAAGACTGTTGCTTGAAGTGCATAACACATTTTTCCCACAGCAACAATGTTAAAAGCGTTAAAACACATGAAGATCAGATTGGAAAAGTTTATTTAACTCAAATGTGACTGAGCTATAGTGCTAACAGTCGGCCTCAATAAATACTTGTAGTGTAAGAGAATAAGTGAGTGGATGAATCAGTATTAAGGACCAGGATGTTCTCTAGATCGTCAGCTCTCAGAGGAAGGAACTGGTCTTCCGTATTTATGTCTGTATCCCCAACACTCTGCCACACAGTTGGTGGTTAGCCAGTGTTGACTGGATAATCCAAGAGCTGTTCTCGTTCCCTCTGGATGTAAACTGGATGTTCATAATTTTATGTTTGTCCTAACCTATTATTAAGGGATATATTTTTGTGAGATAAAATCATGAACCTTGTGCAACTATAAAATAGGCATGTGCTAAAGAATGCTTTAACTCAATTATTGAGGAAACCAGAGAACTGCAAAAAGCCAGTTTAAGGAGATTCTGAAGGTAAGACACACATAATGGCAATCAGGAGTACCGAAATAAATTTAACAGATGAAAAAACGGGCAAAAAGTCACAGGGAAGTTATTAATTGCATCTTCACCAACAAAAATCGTTAGCATTACTAGCAGTTGACTACAAGTAAGGAAGTGGCAAAATCACGCAGGGGAGTGCAAGTTACAGGTCATGACCAACAGGGGCTGGACCGCACCGAGCATTTCACAGGCCGTCTCTAGCATGTCCCCTTCTGTCATTTCAGAGTCTTCCACAACTTTTCCTTCAGTCTCCTCTCCTTGCAATAAGGATAATTCTTAAAGTTATTCTTAGTCACACACACACACACACACACACACACACACACACACACACACACACACACACACACACACACACACACACACACACACACACACACACACACACACACACTCACAGACTGGTTTTCTTAGGTTTGGCCTGATTGTCTGCGTAGGTGAAGCGAGGGCAAGAATCAGCAAAAGACAGCCTTGTTTGACTGACTCTCCTAACCTGCAAGTTAGGAATGGTTTTCACATGTTTAAACTGTTGGAAAAAAAAAAAAAAAAACAACAACACCAAAAGATGAATAATTTGCTGTGACATAAAAATTATATGCAAATCAAATTTCAGTCTCCATAGCTAAAAATCCACTGGAATGCCTTCGTTCAGTGACACGTCTGTTGCTGCTTTCTGGATACACGGGCAGAACTGAGAAACGTCACAGCGAACATATGGTTCACAAAACAAGACCAGGACGGGGTGAAGTGCCTGAGGAGCGTCCCTTGCGCACAAGATTGAAGAGGCACCAAAAGCTAAGTGATGAAGACATGAATGATGATACTTTGGCATATTTTTTAAAAATTGAAAGAATGCCCCCCACCCCCACTCCCCGCAAATTGACTACAATGTCAAAAAGTTAACTGAGGACAGGATCAGTAATGATGTCTTCCCTTTTCTCCCTTTAGCCTCAGGCTCCAATATGGCTTGGCAAGGAATTGCTGCATTTCACCGCACCCTGATCCTGGCCCTATGGCAAAGCTTAAAATATTTACTACCTTTCATAGAAAAGTTTGTGATCAAGAGTGTTAACCAGCCATATAAGCTTCCTTGAGTTTGCTTTTCAGACTTAACCACTAAGCATTAAGCCCACAAAATAAACTTCTGATTGGGAAATACTGTAAAAAATCTTTTTTTTTTTTTTTTTGGGAAATGCTGTAAGGAATCTTGGACTGGAATCTTAAATGCTACTCTTATTTGCTACCCTGAGGCTAAGAAATCAAGTTCCCAAACCTGTCTCCACCAGATTTCTTCTGAAGTACGTGTAAATTTGATGACATCCACTCTTTCTGAGGTCCTCAAAATTAGCTAAGTTTCCTAGCTTGCCAGTAAATAATATTTTCTTCATTTGTAGGCCTGGGCCTCTGAAAGGCAATTTTCCTAGGTGGGCTTAACAGGTATTGGCCCCAATGTAAAATCAATCTTCTTTTTCCATAAAAATGCCCTGTCATAGCTGATTAAAAGGGCTATTCTCAAATCATAAATTCCAGGCAGTTTGTCCAATTGTATCCTGATAGAAAGGCAGATAGATTCTTGTTGAATGTATGCAAATAGCTACGAGACCATGAAGGTGTCTGAATTTGGGAGAGCAAGTGAGAATCAAACACCATATAAAAATGTTTTGTTTTAGCTCAAAAAGCAGTCTACTAAGCTGTATGGGTTATAGATTGCTTAAGAAGAAAGAGAAAGGGCTTCTTTATCTAACCAAAAATTGAAACGACAACACAGCATCAACAATATTCCAAACAAGGGGCTCCTGAACAATATTCCAAAGAAGTAGTCGTCCTCACGTCTGCCCCTCACTCCCTTTAGGCCTCTGTCATTAATGCCTGCTTTGCTGGCTCTTCATCCGTCCACTCTTGGGACTAAAAAGAGCTCTGGAAGTTCTGACTCTATTTACTGGTAAGGTCTGAAAGTTAGCTAGGTGGGCAAGAGTTTGGTTTAAAATGCCAGCAGTTTGAAGTGCTTGTTATGGTCTTTTCCCACTAGTTTCTGAGACTGTCCTTATTTGTTAGGACACAGACTCTGGGCTGTAACTTATAACAGAGTCCTCAGGCACGCATCGGATTGCAAGCTGTAGACGATGGATGGAAAGGCATGCGTGCACGCTCAGTCGTGTCCGCCTCTCTGGGACTGTGGGCTGTAGCCCGCCAGGCCCCTCTGTCCATGGAATTTCCCAGGCAAGAATACTGTAGTGGGTTGCCGTTTCCTACTCCTGGGGGATTTTCCCAACCCGTGTCTTTGGGCTCTTTACCACTGGTCACTTGGGAAGCCCTATAGATAGAAGGAAATAGGTAGAGATAGGTTTCAAAGACTCAGTGGCTGTGACTCATTTATTACTGTGGCTAATAACATCAGAATGAAAGAAAGGGAAACTCTCTACTGGGGTACGGTGCACTCATATTTCATAAGTTTTGGTCTGATTTCCCCTGAGAGTAAAAACCTATTATGCCAGCAAGGGCACTGGCAAACCTCTAGGGACATTCCGTGAAGAATAAAACTCTGGGGCTTCCCTGGAGGCTCAGTGGTAAAGAATCCAACTGCCAGTGCAGGGGATGTGGGTTCCATCCCTGGTCTGGGAAGATCCTGCATGCTGCGCAGCAGTTAAGCCCGTGCGCCACCACGACTGACGCGCATGGGCCCTAGAGACTGCACGCCACCGCAAGAGAGCCCACTGCGAGGGAGTCTGCGGACCTCAGCTGGAGAGGAGAAAAGCCCACACAGCCAGAAGACGCAGCTCAGCCAAACAGAAACAGAGCTTGTAACAATCAGTTTCTTAAAAAGAGATACAAGCTCTGAAACTCATCTCAATATTTGTCTTTCCGAACCGATTCTAGAAAAGAGCGAACATCTCCTCTGATATGATGACTCTTCCCATCCAAGTCTCAAAATAGGAACATCTGAAATGAACCTGATTATTTTTAGCATCTATCTATCTATAAGACGAGAAACCAAATCATTGCGGTTTTCCCAGTAACCTTTTCCAAATCCAAAGACACGTTTAGCTGTAAAGAACAACCTGATATTTTATTTTTTCTGAATTGAGTGTTTTGATTTTGGGAGAGCAACTCCGAAAGAATTGGCAGAGTAGATGTGGAAACTTAATTAAGGCAGGATCATGGGCTACTGAGCAACAATGCCCCGTTACTCATTTAATCAAAATGACAATAAAAGACTTTTAAACTAAATATACAAGGTAACATGAATGTAAAGAACCTTAGTCCTTTCAAAAGTGAGAAGATTTTGTTCTTTTTTTTCCTTAAATAAACAAAATTATTCTGATAAGCCACAGAATCTCGACTATGTAGGCAGATAACACAAAAGTTACAGAATGAGCTTTTGTATTATAATTGAAGGTTATTAATCAGTGAACCAAGGAAGTAATCAATTAAAATGGAGTCATCTTTGCTAAAATTTAACATATTTTATAGCCTCATTTCAAACTCAGGTGTTATAAAACCTAAGAAAATAAAATTTACTTTCCAAGTTTTCTCCATTATACTGTTTCATATTCTAGAATAAACAGACACTTTTCTTAAAGACCATATTAATCCATTTGGGCTTGATGGCAGAAATTTCGCATACAGAGGTATAGGGAAGTCTTTCTGGCTTATATGTGATTTGGCTTGAACTTCATGCTAACTCAACAACCTGTTTTATGGCCTATATCTGCTTTAACCATTAAAGAAAAGAACGCAGTTAAAAATCATAATGAGCAGGGTGCAGCATGCTTGGGGCTGGTGCATGGGGATGACCCAGAGAGATGTTGTGGGGAGGGAGGTGGGAGAGGGGTTCATGTCTGGGAACGCATGTAAGAATTAAACATTTTAAAATTTAAAAAAAAAGAAAAAAGAAAAAAAAATCATAATGAAGTTACTGTGGCTCAGATATTCAAAACGAAGCCAAGTGGTCATTGTGGGTGTGGTTTCAGAAGGATTCCTGCATCACTGAGAACTTGAATTTTGTGAACTGTATCAGTCTCAAGGACACTGTTGCTGCTGCTGCTGCTGCTAAGTCGCTTCAGTCGTCGTGTCCGACTGTGCGCAACCCCAAAGACGGCAACCCACCAGGCTTCCCCGCCCCTGGGATTCTCCAGGCAAGAACACTGGAGTGGGTTGCCATTTCCTTCTCCAATGTATGAAAGTGAAAAGAGAAAGTGAAGTCACTGAGTCGTGTCCGACCCTCAGCAACCCCATGGACTGCAGCGTACCAGGCTCCTCTGTCCATGGATTTTCCAGGCAAGAGTACTGGAGTGGGGTGCCATTGCCTTCTCCGAAGGACACGGTTCAGTTCAGTTCAGTTGCTCAGTCGTGTCCGACTCTTTGCGACCCCAAGAATCGCAGCACGCCAGGCCTTCCTGTCCATCACCAACTCCTGGAGTTCACCCAGACTCTCGTCCATCGAGTCTGTGATGCCATCCAGCCATCTCATCCTCTGTCGTCCCCTTCTCCTCCTGCCCCCAATCCCTCCCAGCATCAGGGTCTTTTCCAATGAGTCAACTCTTCGCATGAGGTGGCCAAAGTACTGAAGTTTCAGCTTTAGCATCATTCCTTCCAAAGAAATCCCAGGGCTGATCTCCTTCAGAATGGACTGGTTGGATCTCCTTGCAGTCCAAGGGACTCTCAAGAGTCTTCTCCAACACCACAGTTCAAAAGCATTAATTCTTCAGCGCTCAGCCTTCTTCACAGTCCAACTCTCACATCCATACATGACCACAGGAAAAGCCATAGCCTTGACTAGACGGACCTTAGTCGGCAAAGTAATGTCTCTGCTTTTGAATATGCTATCTAGGTTGGTCATAACTTTTCTTCCAAGGAGTAAGCGTCTTTTAATTTCATGGCTGCAATCACCATCTGCAGTGATTTTGGAGCCCAAAAAAGTAAAGTCTGACACTGTTTCGACTGTTTCCCCATCTATTTCCCATGAAGTGATGGGACCAGATGCCATGATCTTCGTTTTCTGAATGTTGAGCTTTAAGCCAACTTTTCACTCTCCTCTCTCACTTTTATCAAGAGGCTTTTTAGCTCCTCTTCACTTTCTGCCATAAGGGTGGTGTCATCTGCATATCTGAGGTTATTGATATTTCTCCCAGCAATCTTGATTCCAGCTTGTATTTCTTCCAGCCCAGCGTTTCTCATGATATACTCTGCATATAATTTAAATAAGCAGGGTGACAATATACAGCCTTGACGTACTCCTTTTCCTATTTGGAACCAGTCTGTTGTTCCATGTCCAGTTCTAACTGTTGCTTCCTGACCTGCATACAGATTTCTCAAGAGGCAGGTTAGGTGGTCTGGTATTCCCATCTCTCTCAGAATTTTCCACAGTTTATTGTGATCCACACAGTCAAAGGCTTTGGCATGGTCAATAAAGCAAAAATAGATGGTTTTTCTGGAACTCTCTTGCTTTTTCGATGATCCAGAGGATGCTGGCAATTTGATCTCTGGTTCCTCTGCCTTTTCTAAAACCAGCTTGAACATCAGGAAGTTCACGGTTCACATATTGCTGAAGCTTGGCTTGGAGAATTTTGAGCATTACTTTCAAAACCATACCTGCTAGCATGTGGCAGCTGCAATCTTACTGTCTCGATGTCTCCCCTTGGAACTAGGCAACCATTTTGGACCCTTGCTTAACACGTACCCTTGTGCCTGCATGCTAAGTTGCTTCAGTCACATCTCACTCTTTGTGACCCCATGGACTGTAGCCCACCAGGCTCCTCTGTCCATGGGATTCCCCAGGCAAGAATACTGGAGGGGGTTGCCATGCCTTCCTCCACGGGACCTTCCCCACCCAAGGATGGAACTCTCATCACCTATGGATTCTTTACCTCGGAGTCAGCGGGAAGCCAACAAGCACACTTTCTTCCTGCCAACTCCAATCCTAATTTTTTTTTTTTCCAATCTTAATTCTTAACAAACAATTTATGTAATTCTGTGGGTTTTGCCTTTTAAAGCCTCCCCCATTTTGTAGTCCAGAGAAACACAGTTCAGATCTTCTTGAGTCTGTGTCTCCCGGGCCATGGTCCTGTTTAGCTGAAATGAAACTGTGCTCTGTTCCTGTTGCAGACTGGCTTACTGATTCCTTCTGTCAACCAGCTGCTATAACAGAAGGCTGCGTAACTGGCAGCTTAAACAGTAAGCGTTTCTTTCTCACGGTTCTGCAGGCCAGGAGGCCCAAGGTCAAGGCCCTGCAGACTCAGTGTCTGGTGGGAGTCCCGCTTCTTGGTTCATGGATGCCTGCGTCCTACTGTGTCCTCTTAGGATTGGAAGCTGGTAAGAGGATTCTCTGGGATCTGTTTTGTAAGAACACCAGTCTCTTTCATGAGGGCTCTGTTCTCCTGACCTAAGCACCTCCAAAAAGCTCCACTTCCTAATACCAACATATTGGGGATTAGGTTCAACATATGAATCTTTAAGAGGACACAAACATTCAGTCTATAGCCAGGACAGAGCCCTAAAGCTCATTTCAGGGATGCACGGAGTCAAAACTGTTTTCATAACAATATTAAAATGATTTTTGCCTTTCTCATTCTCATTTCACTTTCTCACAAGTGTAGAGTACAGATGCTATGGAATGTGTAATATTACAGCTGACTACATGCAAAAGGAGACAAGAGACTCCAGCTTTTTTCTGGTAAGCCAGGCATTTAAGAAATTTCAGAAACACAATATTTTTGGATTTAGAAAATATATTTTTCATAAAATATATTATTATTTTAACATGCATTGGGTTCCTATGGCTTTCCTCACAGCTCAGTCGGTAAAGAATCTGCCTGCAAAGCAGGAGACCCAGGTTCAATCCCTGGGTCAGGAAGATCCCCTGGAGGAGGAAATGGCAGCCCACTCCAGTACTCTTACCTGGACAATCCCATGGACAGAGGAGCCTGGCGGGCTACAGTCCACGGGGTCGCAAGATTCAGACAGGAGTTAGCAACTCTACCATCTCCACCTATGATATTGCTGCTTCCTCATGATCAAGAAATAAATATTTTGTATATTTCTCATACAAACAAAAGCTTTCTGAAGGCCTCAATCATTTTTAAATGTAAAGGAGTCCAAAGAATTAAAAAAAAATTTTATTTTAAGAGGAAAAACCCTACTCTTGTTTTGATGAACAAAAGCACACTCACAATTTTATTTCTCTGTTACTCTTGTTCCTATTATGGTTTCAACTACTCCTAACAATTTTAACTTTTAACTAAGTAACTTTTACTTCACAGAAAAGAGGATGGCCTGGGGGTGAAGGAATCATAAGTTCTTTAAATTTAGAACATCTGAACAATCAGCTGCTCCAGAAAGAAACATTATCTGTATTTAAGCAGATACTCCTGAAAACACAACTGCCATTGACCCTTCTCAGAGATTTTCCTGTTTAAAGGAGGCTGGCCCTTCGCCCCAGGCAGTGCAAATTCAGCTACTCATTAGCATCTTGATGCCCAGCAGAACTTTCCATACTTTCCACTGAAACCCTAAACCTACCTCTTTTTTGTTAAGTTGGTATATAAACCTTTGCCCCCAGCTGTTCAGTGAGTTACTCATTACTCTGTGAGCCTGGTGTATTCAAATAAACCTTGTTTTTTTCTCCTGTTCATTTGTCAGTTAACTCACAAGGCCCCAAAGAATTGAACCTAAGTGGATAAAGGAAAAGTTTTCTTCCCCAAAAGGATCAATTATTGAACTGGATATCATACACAAGCACTTGAGCAAACTAGCCTGTGATGCACGTATGTTTCTCCAGCAATGCACATCTCTTTTACCCCTCTTAAGATGGCAAAAATGAGTATGTTCGTTAACATGACTGAAAGATACAGTCTTTCTGTAGCATATAAAATAAGAAGAAAAGTTAATAAACCTCAAACTTTGCTTCTAATTTACTTAGAATTATCCTGGTATTCAGGGATTATCTATTAGGTAGTTCAAATTACTAACAGTACAAGGTTTTAAAGTACCTAAAGGTCTTGATTTTATCTTAAATCTGACATAATAAAACATAATTGCTGTTGGAAATTAAAAGTTTGTCAGAATACACGGACATGGAGAGAACCTAAGTGCCTCAACAACAGATGAATATATTAAGAAGCTGTGCTACATAGGGGCTTCCCTGGTGGCTCAGACAATAAGAATCCGCCTGCAGTGCAGGAGACCTGGGTTTGATCCCTGAGTTGGAAAGATCCCCTGGAGAAGGGAATGGCTACCCACTCCAGTATTCATGCCTAGAGAATTCCATAAACAGAGGAACCTGCAGGCTACAGTCCACGGAGTTACAAACAAACAGTAGGATGCAACTGAGCAATGAACACTTTCTTTTTCTCTTTCCATATGTATATATAATAGAATTTCACTCAAACGTAAAAAGGAATTTAAAAAACTGCCATTTGCAGCAATGCGGATGAACCTGGATAATATTACGCTTAGTGAAATAAGTCAGAAAGAGGAACACAAATACTATATAATGTCACTTATTCGTGGAATCTAAAAAATTATACAAATGAATTCATATACAAAACAGAAACAGACTCACAGATGTAGAAGACAGACTTGTGGTTACCAAGTGGAGAAGGGACGGAGGAGGAGGGACAAAGGAAGGAGGTGGGGCTGGCAAATACACACTACTAAATTTAACTCATATGCAGAGTACATCATGAGAAACGCTGGACTGGAAGAAGCACAAGCTGGAATCAAGATTGCTGGGAGAAATATCAATAAACTCAGATATGCAGATGACACCACCCTTATGGCAGAAAGTGAAGAGGAACTAAAAGCCTCTTGATGAAAGTGAAAGAGGAGAGCGAAAAAGTTGGCTTAAAGCTCAACATTCAGAAAACGAAGATCATGGCATCTGGTCCCATCACTCCATGGGAAATTGATGGGGAAACAGTCGAAACAGTGTCAGACTTTACTTTTTTGGGCTCCAAAATCACTGCAGATGGTGACTGCAGCCATGAAATTAAGAGACGCTTACTCCTTGGAAGAAAAGTTATAACCAACCTAGACAGCATATTCAAAAGCAGAGACATTACTTTGCCGACTAAGGTCCGTCTAGTCAAGGCTATGGTTTTTCCTGTGGTCATGTATGGATGTGAGAGTTGAACTGTGAAGAAGGCTGAGCGCTGAAGAATTGATGCTTTTGAACTGTGGTGTTGGAGAAGACTCTTGAGAGTCCCTTGGACTGCAAGGAGATCCAACCAGTCCATTCTGAAGGAGATCAGCCCTGGGATTTCTTTGGAAGGAATGATGCTAAAGCTGAGGCTCCAGTGCTTTGGCCACCTCATGCGAAGAGTTGACTCATTGGAAAAGACTCTGATGCTGGGAGGGATTGGGGGCAGGAGGAAAAGGGGATGACCCAGGATGAGATGGCTGGATGGCATCACTGACTCGATGGACGTGAGTCTGGGTGAACTCCAGGAGTTGGTGAGGGACAGGAAGGCCTGGTGTGCTGCAATTCATGGGGTCACAAAGAGTCGGACACGACTGAGCAACTGAACTGAACTGAACTGAAACGTAAAGCAGACCAGCAGCAAGGATCTACTGTGCAGCACAGGGAATTCCACACATTATCTTATAACAACCTGTATAATGGAATATAATCTGCAAAATACTGAATCGCTATGCTCTACACCTAAAATTAACGCAATATAGTAAATGAACTGTGCTTCAACAGAATAAATAAAATAAAAGCAACTATCTTTTAAAAAGTTTATCAGAATAGTGACTTAATTTAACAAAATTTACATTTTCCACAGTCCTAAACATTGTGTGAGAGCAACGTCAGTTTATTTGATCAATATACCTGTAACATAAGAGAAATAAATCCAAGTAAAGTAAAATGTCCAGGAAGGGGTCCAGAATCTGCTACTGCAGCACAGAAGTTATTTTGAACAGAAGGCATTTGAGTGCCTGAAATCCCTTATCTGCCTTAAAGCAGAGCCTCTGAAAGAACTCAGAAGAGCTTAATGGGCATAACTCCCCTCCCTGGGAGCAACCAGGGAAGATTGAGCCATCACCTGAAATGAGAAGACCCCACACCAGCCCGAAGCACACTTTGCGACAGAACTTTGTCTCCCCCGCGACCCACTCATCTTTCCAAAAAGCCATGTGTTTCTCCACAAATGCTCTTCTGTTTTGCTCCTGTCCTCTTGAAGTGGTATATAAGCCTCAAATTCTAATCACCCCTCTGAGTCACATTTTCCTGTGAAATTCTGTTACATATATGTAGGTACATACCTAAAACTCTATCTTTTCTCTTGCTAATCTATCTTTTGTCAATTTAATTTGAAGCACCCAAACGTTAAACCTAAGAATGTAGAGGAAAAGTTTTTATTCCATGACATACATTTATATTATTCTCAACACTGAGAAATCAAAGAGAAGACAAGAGTGCTTTTTAACCAAAATTATTTAGCTATTCTCTTTTATCCAAGATTCACCTAAATTATGTGCATTTAAATTATTAAAATGTTTGACCTTCACTCTTTCTGTAGGATAGGTTTATTTTCAAGTACAAGACTTTCAAAATATTGGATATTTAATTCCTTTATTTTCTGCATACAATTTATGTAAACTCTTAGTTCTCTATAAACCAGTCAGAATAAAGTGGTTTAAGTAACTTTATTAACTAGTATATTAATATTATCCAAAGATAGGAAAAACTTCTATAGTTACAAACCAAGAGGTCAAGGCTTTTCTTCCCTGGTGACTCAGATGGTAAAGGATCCGCCTGCAATTCAAGAGGCCCAGGTTCAATTCCTGGGTTGGGAAGATCCTTGGAGAAGGGAATGGCAACCCACTCCAGTATTCCTGCCTGGAGAATCCCATGGACAGCAGAGACTGGAGAGCTACAGTCCATGGGGCTGCAAAGAGTCAGACACAACTGAGTGACTATCATTTTCAAAGGCCTTTCTGAAATAGAAACACACACACACATATAGGGAGATGCATTGAGTACTCATAACTCCATTTCTATACCTTCAGCCACAAGTTAAGATTAAACAAAGAAACATAAAAACTCAGAGATCTGTATAAGTTTGCATCAACACTGGGAAAAGTCAACAAAGAATAAAATTCTGCTATTGCTTGGTATTCGTCTCCTGGAGCCACAGCCGAGGTGCTGGGGCTGCCTCTCAGGTCTGTGTTCCCTGGGTCTGTCAGGAAAAGCCACTGGGGATGTTTGAGGATGATTTTTTTAATTGTTAAAGTTTAAATCTTTTTAAAAAAAGGAAAATCATAGCCATCGATCAAATGTAAAATGAATATATGTCAAAGATATTTTTAAAATGTGTTAATTAATGGTGTAACCAGGAAGGTGTTGGAAAAAATGGAAGGTGTGTTGAAAAAGCAAGTCAGAAGAGACTGCAAAGAGCAAACAAAGATACATGCAATCAGATAGGCTGAAATGAATCTGCAGCAGATGCCAAACTGGCCAATATTCCCAACACAGTAATTAGTCACATCCCCACCAGCAAAAACTTGTCTGTGTTTCTACGCACAAGAGTTATTTGTATTTGTGGAAGAGGAAAAACATTTTCCTTGATACTCTTAAGTGTCCTTGGCTGGGTCTGAAAATTAAACTGACAAAGACATGAACAAGGGAAAAGCATGTGAGTTTGTTTCAGTTTTTTCTGACACAAGAGTCTTCATAAGGAAATGAAGAACTAAAGAACTGGTTAAACCTGAACGTTTTCATGCGTGGTCTGCCAAGGCGTGGACAGTCGTGGAGAAAGACTGTGGGACAAAGGGTGTGAGGCTGCGGTTCACGGCTCTGTTGCTAATTTGTCCGACTCTTGCGACCCCGGGGCCTGCAGCACATCAGGCTTCCGTGTCCTTCACCATCTCCCAGAGCTTGCTCAGACTCACGTCCATCGAGTCGGTGATGGCATCCAAGACGTTCTCCCATCTTAGAGACAGGATTGACCCTTTCTTCCAGGGATGGGAAGAGGCCTTCTCATAGGATGGTCCTATGACTTCAGGGGAGAAGGGAAGGCGTTGGGGTGGGGAAGGAAGTGTCAGAGATGTCCTCTTGCTTCTGTAGTTTTCTCAGACTCCTGCAGGTTCAAATGTTCAATGCTCCAAGGCGCCATACTTTGGAAGAGTGTGTCCTAAGCCCCACCATATTACCTTTTCCTTCAGTGGACAGTGATAAAATATCTCTGAGACCATGAAAGCTGTGGGCAACCAGGAAGCTTGGACTGGATAACACCTAACCCTCCACAGAACACTCAGTAATCTTTTTTCCCATTTTTCAAAGTCTTGCACAACTTCTCCTGACATGATTTTTTCCAGCTCTCAGCATGTCCCTTCCCTCCATCCTCACAAAGGCAGCCTAATGAGACCTGCCCTTTTCCTTTGTATTTCCCCTCCCTCATCACAAGTCCATTCACCTTTGGCTCCGTCTACTTCATCTCCATCAATGTTGAGAAAAAGCACTGATTTATTAACTATGACAGTTTCTAGTAAGAAGCTATCAGCCCTTTACACCTTATCTTCTCAAAGGTGTGGGCACGCTAACAGCAATAGTAAAGATGCTTGTTGTCCTAAAAGAGATCTCCAACTGAAGGTATTTTTAATGGGTAGCAAAATACAGTAAAAATTCTTTAGACCGTTTATAGGGAATACGTTTTTGGTGCAAGGCAAGCAGGCAGTCCAGCTCTAGCCGTTCTTGATCTTCAGATCTTCTGTTTTCAAGGACAAGCTCACAGCAAAGGTCATATGAAATCCAGCAGCCAGGGAAACAAACAGGGCTCAGCAGCAGCCTGGATGTACGGGTGGATCTTGTATAAGTGGCAGGTTTCCCTGGTGGCTCAAGGTAAAGAACCTGCCTGCAGTGCAGGAGGTGCAGGAGACCTGGGTTCAATCCCTGGGTCGGGAAGATCCCCTGCATGAGGAAATGGCAATCCACTTTAGCACTGGAGAACCCAGGGACAGAGGAGCCTGGCAGGCTAGTCCCCGAGGCCCCGAAGAGCTGGATGCCACTGAGAACACCAGCGCTTACATAAGTGGCGTGCTTCGAAATTTGTGTCCATCTGGTTTCTGAAGGGGACAATAGTCACTGGGGAAATGACTAAGCTCTAGTCATTTAAAACCATTTTGCTCATGTAAGTCAACTTATAGTGACAAAATGTGAGTAATGTGGTTTCCATTTTGCAAAAAGTGGGAGAATTGTTATGAAGTACTTTAATTACTTGGGTTTCCCTGGTAGTTCAGCTGGTAAAGAACCCCCTGCAATGCCGGAGACCCTGATTCGATTCCTGGCTCAGGAAGATTCCCCAGAGAAGGGATAGGCTACCCACACCAGTATTCTTGGGCTTCCCTGATGGCTCAGGGAAGCCCAAGAATCTGCCTGCAATGAGGGAGACCTGGGTCCAATCCCTGGATTGGGAAGATTCCTTGGAGGAGTGGAAGGCTACCCACTCCAGTATTCCTGCCTAGAGAATTCCCATGGACGGAGGAGCCTGGAAGGCTAAAAACTACGGGGTCACAAAGAGTCAGACAGAACTGAGTGACTAAGCACAGCACAGAACTTTATTTACTTAAAACAGAAGTAGATACTTCGATGCGGTGATTTAGATCATTTAAATTTGGTGATGTTTCCTATTTTTATTAAGGAGAGTTGAAACAGTTAAAGCTCTACTGTTACAGTCTTTAATGTTATTTTTATTTTCACATTTCTTCACATCTCATGCAGTTTTTAACACTGTGGAATTTATTGAAACGTACTACACATATTTAAGTTATTGAGATATTTTCTTCTGCAAATAATGATGACAAAGATTCTTTGCTTGGCCAAACTTTAGTCAGCCTCCTGAACATTCTCCTAGGTCCATCCATGAATTTCCCTGTAAAATCTAATTTTATCAAGAACCCTGCTAGTCATTTTAACCAGAGTCCTTCACCTAGATATTTGACCACCCAGGATAACTGATCAGGTTGCTAATTCCCTCCAGCAACCTCTGTGCTTAGTCAGTCAGTCATGTCCGACTCTTTGAGGCCTCATGAGCTATAGCACCAGGCTCCTCTGTCCATGGGGATTCTCCAGGCAGGAATACTGGAGTGGGTTGCATGCCTTCCTCCAGGGGAATCTTCCCAACCCAGGTCTCCCACATTGCAGGCAGATTCTTTACCATCTGAGCCACCAGGAAAGCCCAACACCTTCTACAATCCCCCAGAAGAGGTCTGTATACCCTGGCCTGTCTTCAGCAAAAATCTGGTTAGTTTATGATGAGACAAAGAACCGAGGAACATACACTCGCAACAGACATTGAAGCCCTTGGCGCGTCACAGTTAATTTTTTGCCAGAAATCTCCTGATCTCTGATTTTTTTTTCTCTTAGTAATTTCCCATCCACTGATATCCCACCCTGTTCCTTGGCTATAAATTTCCATTTTCCTACGATCCCTGGTGGCTCAGACAGTTAAGAATTCGCCTGCAATGCAGGAGACCTGGGTTTGATCTTGGCCAACCATTTTGACCCAGAGTCCTTCCTCATGGCAAATGCATTTCTCAGCCAAGATGGATGCCAGAGAGAAGGATTCTGGGAGGTGGTCAGACATGTGGAGTCTCCTTGTGACCTTTCCCGAACTCTTCTGATCGGTGGTGGCTTGTTAGTTCCCTGTTCCTTACTAGGACCTCCCCATGTGAAATAACTCATGTAAATGGTTACTATGGTGCTTGGCCAGGGTAGATGGTTTCAGTCAGTGTGTTTCTGCTAACAGTATCTTGGGAAAGATTCTTATTATTCTCATTTTTGGCAGAAAACAATCAATAAAAATTTGTGTTCATCTTAGCATCTCTCCAGTCCCTACTCTTGTGATTTACTATCACCAAACAGTTAGAATTCAAGTCCTCATTTTCCTTTCTCTGAGCTAAGTTTCTAAGAACACGGTGAGGAAGTACCAAAGGTATAAGTCAGAGCATACGCCAGCAAATTTTTATAATTTTACAGTCATTTTCTTGACAGGAACTAATGATTCACCCTGGCTGGGCCCAAATGTCACACACGATCTATACCATTGCCCAGAACCTTTAAATGAGCCTCAAACATTGCAAGAGATCAGCTCTATCTTAGAAAAACATTAAAAATATGTTTCCCTTCTTTGTACACTGGGTAGAAATTTTAAGACACAGAGCAAATTGTGAAGTTGGATATAACAAGATTTCTTCACTTATTACAGGAGCCACTGATTGCAGGGTGGGGAGGAGTAAACAATTAGCTATGAAATGAGACAGAATAAAAGTGCTGAGGTCAGCAGTAAGAGAACTACTTTGAGAGGCCAGAAAAAAAGGATCAGCTAATCCTGACGCCATGAACAGTATGAAAAGGCAAAATGATAGGATATGGAAAGAGGAACTCCCCAGGTCAGTAGGTCCCCAATATGCTACTGGAGATCAGTGGAGAAATAACTCCAGAAGAATGAAGGGGTGGAGCCAAAGCAAAAACAATACCCAGCTGTGGGTGTGACTGGTGATAGAAACAAGGTCCGATGCTGTTAAGAGCAATATTGCATAGGAACCTGGAATGTCAGGTCCATGAATCAAGGCAAGTTGGAAGTGGTCAAACAGGAGATGGCAAGAGTGAACGTTGACATTCTAGGAATCAGCGAACTAAAATGGACTGGAATGGGTGAATTTAACTCAGATGACCATTATATCTACTACTGCGGGCAGGAATCCCTCAGAAGAAATGGAGTAGCCATCATGGTCAACAAGAGTCCGAAATGCAGTACTTGGATGCAATCTCAAAAGCGACAGAATGATCTCTGTTCCTCTCCAAGGCAAACCATTCAATATCACGGTAATCCAAGTCTATGCCCCAACCAGTAATGCTGAAGAAGCTGAAGTTGAATGGTTTTATGAAGACCTACAAGACCTTTTAGAACTAACACCCAAAAAAGATGTCCTTTTCATTATAGGGGACTGGAATGCAAAAGTAGGAAGTCAAGGAACACCTGGAGTAACAGGCAAATTTGGCCTTGGAATACGGAATGAAGCAGGGCAAAAACTAATAGAGTTTTGCCAAGAAAATGCACTGGTCATAGCAAACACTCTCTTCCAGCAACACAAGAGAAGGCTCTACACATGGACATCACCAGATGGTCAACACCGAAATCAGATTGATTATATTCTATGCAGCCAAAGATGGAGAAGCTCTACACAGTCAACAAAAACAAGGCCAGGAGCTGACTGTGGCTCAGATCATGAACTCCTTATTACCAAGTTCAGACTTAAATTGAAGAAAGTAGGGAAAACTGCTAGACCATTCAGGTATGACCTAAATCAAATCCCTTATGATTATACAGTGGAAGTGAGAAATAGATTTAAGGGCCTAAATCTGATAGATAGAGTGCCTGATGAACTATGGAATGAGGTTCATGACATTCTACAGCAGACAGGGATCAAGATCATCCCCATGGAAAAGAAATGCAAAAAAGCAAAATGGCTGTCTGAGGAGGCCTTACAAATAGCTATGAAAAGAAGAGAAGAGAAAAGCAAAGGAAAAAAGGAAAGATATAAGCACCTGAATGCAGAGTTCCAAAGAATAGCAAGAAGAGATAAGAAAGCCTTCTTCAGTGATCAATGCAAAGAAATAGAGGAAAACAACAGAATGGGAAAGACTAGAGATCTCTTCAAGAAAATTAGAGATACCAAGGGAACATTTCATGCAAAGATGGGCTCGATAAAGGACAGAAATAGTATGGACCTAACAGAAGCAGAAGATATTAAGAAGAGGTGGCAAGAATACACGGAAGAACTGTACAAAAAAGATCTTCATGACCCAGATAATCATGATGATATGATCACTAATCTAGAGACAGACATCTTGGAATGTGAAGTCAAGTGGGCCTTAGAAAGCATCACTAAAAACAAAGCTAGTGGAGGTGATGGAATTCCAGTGGAACTGTTTCAAATCCTGAAAGATGATGCTGTGAAAGTGCTGCACTCAATATGCCAGCCAATTTGGAAAACTCAGCAGTGGCCCTGGGACTGGAAAAGGTCAGTTTTCATTCCAATCCCAAAGAAAGGCAATGCCAAAGAATGCTCAAACTACCACACAATTGCACGCATCTCACACGACAGTAAAGTAATGCTCAAAATTCTCCAAGCCAAGCTTCAGCAATACGTGAACCGTGAACTCCCTGATGTTCAAGCTGGTTTTAGAAAAGGCAGAGGAACCAGAGATCAAATGGCCAACATCTGCTGGATCATGGAAAAAGCAAGAGAGTTCCAGAAAAACATCTATTTCTGCTTTATTGACTATGCCAAAGCCTTTGACTGTGTGGATCACGATAACCTGTGGAAAATTCTGAGAGAGATGGGAATACAGACCACCTGACCTGCCTCTTGAGAAATCTGTATGCAGGTCAGGAAGCAACAGTTAGAACTGGACATGGAACAACAGACTGGTTCCAAATAGGAAAAGGAATATGTCAAGGCCGTATATTTTCACCCTGCTTATTTAACTTAGATGCAGAGTACATCATAAGAAACGCTGGACTGGAAGAAACACAAGCTGGAAACAAGATTGCTGGGAGAAATATCAATAACCTCAGATATGCAGATGACACCACCCTTATGGCAGAAAGTGAAGAGGAGCTAAAGAGCCTCTTGATAAAAGTAAAAGAGGAGAGTGAAAAAGTTGGCTTAAAGCTCAACATTCAGAAAACGAAGATCATGGCATCTGGTCCCATCACTTCATGGGAAATAGATGGGAAACAGTGGAAACAGTGTCAGACTTTATTTTTGGGGGCTCCAAGATCACTGCAGATGGTGACTGCAGCCATGAAATTAAAAGACGCTTACTCCTTGGAAGAAATGTTATGACCAACCTAGACAGTATATTCAAAAGCAGAGACATTACTTTGCCGACTAAGGTCCGTCTAGTCAAGGCTATCGTTTTTCCTGTGGTTATGTATGGATGTGAGAGTTGGACTGTGAAGGCTGAGTGCCGAAGAATTGATGCTTTTGAACTGTGGTGTTGGAGAAGACTCTTGAGAGTCCTTTGGACTGCAAGGAGATCCAACCAGTCCATTCTGAAGGAGATCAGCCCTGGGATTTCTTTGGAAGGAATGATGCTGAAGCTGAAACTCCAGTACTTTGGTCACCTTATGGGAAGGGTTGACTCATTGGAAAAGACTCTGATGCTGGGAGGGATTGGGGGCAGGAGGAGAAGGGGACGACCAAGGATGAGATGGCTGGATGGCATCACGGACTTGATGGACGTGAGTCTGAGTGAACTCTGGGAGTTGGTGATGAACAGGGGGGCCTGGTGTGCTGTGATTCATGGGGTCGCAAAGAGTCGGATACAACTGAGCGACTGAACTGAACTGAACTGAATCCTGACGCAGGAGGCAGGGAGGCCTTTTGGGAAGGCGTCACAGAATAGGGCAACGTCCCTGGTGGCTCAGATAGCAAAGTGTCTGCCTACATTTCAGGAGACCCGAGTTCGATCCCTGGGTTGGGAAGATCCCCTAGAGAAGGAACTGGCAACCCACTTCAGTATTCTTTCCTGGAAATTCCCATGGACGGAGGAGACTGGTGGGCTACAGTCCCTGTGGTTGCAAAGAGTCGGACAGGACTGAGCGACTTCACTTTCACAGAATAGGACAGCTGAATGGGTTTTCAAGAATAAAAATGGGAATGCCAACAATTAACACTTGTTAGTCAGGTGCACTTCAGTGCTGCTTGCTGGTGGTCTGAGACTGGAAGGAAAGAAGATTTTGGAAAGGTAATTTGAATCCAGGTTATGTAAAGTCTTCAGTAACACTCAGGGAAACCAACAATAGATATGCAAACCTTGGCAGGTCTTGACTGGCAAAAAAAAAAAAAAAAGGCAGACAAAAATCACCTTCTCACCCTCTGTCTTATATTCCTCTTTCTTTTCAACTTATTCATAGCACTTTCATGATCTCTCAGCCATCTCCTACCCATGCCTACCCAAGTCTTTCCAGTGAGTTTAGTTGCCCTTCAAAAATGCTGTTTTCCCCAGTAACAAAAGAAAAAATACACAATATTGCTACTGTATCAACCCCCTTCCTTTACATAAGACTAGGAAATGGTCTTTTGTGGTGGTGGTTGGAGGTGGTGTCAGAATTTCCAAGGGAGGTTTCGGTTACCTCTTAGAAAAATATTTCTTTTTTAACCCAAAACTCACTCGTGCTCCTTGTCTTCCAAAATTCTTGTTTATATTTCACGTTCAGTGGGTACTTCAGTTAGTGAGTACTTCCCCCACAACTCCAAAAACAGGGCATGCATTTGCAAGTGGGCACACAAACTTTTTTTCCTTTAACCCATACTTCTTTGGGGTGGTAAGAGTGCATTTTATCAGCTCAAAGTCAGCTTTTCAAATCCCTCAGGTGGAGATAGGATTCATTAACATGCGAATGACTGCTATCTCTTATCTAAACCCCTCCTGCCAGACAATGAAAAAGTCAATTTAAATCCGATAATTCTTTAATAGAGCTTCCTCCAGGCCATTTAAAAAGATGCTAAGTAAGGTGGATTCTACCACCAATTCTTAAGAGATCAACTCTTCACAATTCTCACTTATCTGCTCTATTTGCATTCTGTCTCCAGGCCAACTTTCAGTTTTGGACAAATCCCACCCATTTCCCTGTCTTATTTCCATAGCGGATTGTTAGAAAAACTATGTCAGCATTTTCTGCTTCGAAGAGTTTCAGTAAGGCACATTTTCATATTGCAAAACACCACCCGCATATTGGTTTTCCAATCGGTGATCCTTAAATTCACAGAATCCACTAGCTCAGTTGCATAGGAAAGTGAAAGTTAAGGCAAATGACTTCTCTGGGAGTCAGTAATCTTAAACGTTAAAAAAGTCTACACCACAGACCCCTTTCATGGCCAACAGACAATTATGAGAGGCCCTCATAATACAACGGATCTTCCCTGGTGGCTCAGATGGTAAAGCATCTGCCTACAGTGCTGGAGACCCGGGGTCAATCCCTGGGTCGGGAAGATCTCCAGGAGAAAGAAATGGCAACTCACTCCAGTATTCTTGCCTGGATGGAGGAGCCTGGTGGGCAAAGAGTTGGACACGACTGAGCGTCTAGCACACTGCAGGTAGCTTCTGAGTGCCCACAGCTGTAGCGGGTTTATGAAGTCTGGCCAACAGTGGAAGTGAAAGAAAGTGAAGTCGCTCAGTCATGCCCAACTCTTTGCGACCCCATGGACAGTAGCCTGCACCAAGCTCCTCCGTCCATGGGATTTTCAAGGCAAGAGTACTGGAGTGGGTTGCCATTTCCTTCTCCAGGGAATCTTCCCAACCCAGGGATCGAACCCAGGTCTCTCGCATTGTAAACAGACGCTTTACCGTCTGAGCTACCAGTTCAGTTTTATCCGCAAATGTCTTCTGAGTTCCAAGGCGTTTACTCACTTTTTTCTTTTCCCCCCTAAATCTTTTCATTAATGAAGCAGGATAGTCCATGCGTGCACGCGGGTGTTCTGTCAATGGAACTTGCAGTATTTTAAATATGAATCTTTCTTGCATGTAGTAACTCACACATCCATTTCAGGGGATCATGAATTCATTCAATCAACAAATACTCTTGAGCATTGACTCTGAGCTGCACTTCTAAAATACAGTATTGAATTAAACTGTCTTAAAGTTCCTGCTCTCAAGTGGTTTATATTTTAGCAAATAAGAGTATGTTAAGGAAAGCCTCTTGGTGAGATAACATTCGAGCAGAATGGAAAATGCAATGAGTAAGTAGGTTACGCTGATACCTGTGTGTGTGGGGGCGGGGGCGGTGTGTGTAGGGGGGTGGAGCAGGGAGGTCTAATGCAAAGGCCCTGAGTTAGGAGTCCCACAGGAGCACTGCAGTTCCA
Source organism: Ovis aries (assembly GCF_016772045.2). Classification (NCBI taxonomy): domain Eukaryota; kingdom Metazoa; phylum Chordata; class Mammalia; order Artiodactyla; family Bovidae; genus Ovis; species Ovis aries. Next base: position 105,025,137 of record NC_056058.1, read on the forward strand.
TCACTCATTCATGTCCGACTTTTTGCAACCCCATGGACTGCAGCACACCAGACCTCCCTGTCCATCACCCTGTCTCCCAGAGTTTATCCAAACTCGTGTCCAGTAAGTCAGTGATGCCATCCAACCATCTCATCCTCTGTCGTCCCTTTCTCCACCTGCCTTCACTCTTTCCCAGCATCAGGGTCTTTTAGTAGAGAGCCAGAGTAACTGAATCAGAGTGAGTGAAGGCAGAGTGTAGCAGAAATTGCAGAGGAGGGGAAGGACAATATCAAGAATGACCTTCTTGACCATGATAATGAACTTGGACTTCATTCTGAAGGATATAGAAAACCACTAGATGGAATCCTATTTCAAAGCATGCTTTTCTGCTCTTTTAAAGACAATGTGCCAAGTCAACTCAGTCTGTACACTACTTTATTTTGACCCTGGAGCATACTCTTAGTTGTATGAAAATTATCTGATGCAGAGAACAAAAACATCTGTACAGGACCAGATAGTAAATATTTTTGACATTTCTGTCTATGCAGTTTTTTTTGCAACTACTCAACTTTGTCACTGCAGTGTATAAGCAACCTGTGGCCAAAAGATTGTACCTGTGTTCCAATAAAATTTTACTTATGGACATTGATATGTGAATTTCATGTAGTTTTTCTGCTGCTGCTAAGTCGCTTCAGTCGTGTCTGATTCTGTGCGACCCCAGAGATGGCAGCCCACCAGGCTTCCCCGTCCCTGGGATTCTCCAGGCAAGAACAGTGGAGTGGGTTGCCATCTCCTTCTCCAATGTATGAAAGTGAAAAGCGAAAGTGAAGTCGCTCAGCTGTGTCCGACTCTTAGCGACCCATGGACTGCAGCCCACCAGGCTCCTCCGTCCATCGGATTTTCCAAGCAAGAGTACTGGAGTGGGGTGCCATTGCCTTCTCCGAGTTTTCTTCTAATAAAACATTATGTTTCTCTGATTTTTTTCAACAGTTTAAAAATGCAGAAACCATTCTTAGCTCAGGGGCCATACAAAACATGCATTGGACCCAATTTGGCACACAGTTTATAGTTTGCCAAACTTTATCTAAACTGTAACTACTGTGGACTAAAAAAGATGCACAACTTGAGAGTTGTGAATAAAGTTTTATTTGGGGCAAAATGAGGACTGCATTTTGCGATTACTTGGATAAAATCTCAAAAATGAGAGAATGACCTCTGTTTCCAAGGCAAACCATTCAATACCACGGTAATCCAAGTCTAGGCCCCAACCAGTAATGCTGAAGAAGCTGAAGTTGAACGGTTCTATGAAGACCTATGAGATCTTTTAGAACTAACACCCAAAAAAGATGTCCTTTTCATTATAGGGGACTGGAATGCAAAAGTAGGACATCAAGAGATACCTGAAGTAACAGGCAAGTTTTGCCTTGGAGTACAAAATGAAGCAGGTCAAAGGCTAACAGAGTTTTGCCAAGAGAATGCACTGGTCATAGCAAACACCCTCTTCCAACAACACAGAGAAGACTACACATGGACATCACCAGATGGTCAACACCAAAATCAGATTGATTATATTCTTTGCAGCCAAAGATGGAGAAGCTCTATATAGTCAGCAAAAACAAGATCGGGAGCTACTGTGGCTCAGATCATGAACTCCTTATTGCCAAATTCAGACTTAAATTGAAGAAAGTAGGGAAAACCACTAGACCATTCAGGTATGACCTAAATCAAATCCCTTACAATTACACAGCAGAAGTGAGAAATAGATTCAAGGGATTAGTTCTTCAGAGTGCCTGAAGAACTGTGGATGGAGGTTTGTGACATTGCACAGGAGACAGGGATCAAGACCACCCCCAAGGAAAAGAAACCAAAAAGGCAAAACGGTTGTCTGAGGAGGCCTTACAAATAGCTGAGAGAAAGAGAGAAGTGAAAGGCAATGGAGAAAAGGAAAGATATAAGCATTTGAATGCAGAGTTCCAAAGAATAGCAAGAAGAGAAAAGAAAGCCTTCCTTAGTGATCAATGCAAAGAAATAGAGGAAAATAATAGAATGGGAAAAAACTAGAGATCTCTTCAAGAAAATTAGACACACCAAGGGAACATTTCATACAAAAATGGGCATAATAAAGGATAGAAATAGTATGGTCCTAACAGAAGCAGAAGATATTAAGAAGAGGTGGCAGAAATACACAGAAGAACTATACAAAAAGATCTTCATGACCCAGATAATCACAATGGTGTGATCACTCCCCTAGAACCAGACATCCTGGAATGTGAAGTCACGTGGGCCTTAGAAAGCATCACTACGAACAAGCTAGTGGAGGTGAGGGAATTCCAGTTGAGCTATTTGAAATCCTAAAAGATGATGCTGTGAAGGTGCTGCACTCAATATGCCAGCAAATCTGGAAAACTCAGTATGGTCACAGGACTGGAAAGGTCAGTTTTCATTCCAATCCCAAAGAAAGGCAATGCCAAAGAATGCTCAAACTACCACACAATCGCACTCATCTCACACACTAGTAAAGCAATGCTCAAAATTCTCCAAGCCAGGCTTTAACAGTATGTGAACTATGAACTTCCAGATATTCCAGCTGGATTTAGGAAAGGCAGAGGAACCAGAGATCAATTTGCCAACATCCATTGGATCATCAAAAAAGCAAAAGAATTCCAAAGAAACATCTATTTCTGCTTTATTGACTATGCCAAAGCCTTTGACTGTGTGGATCACAACCAACTGTGGAAGATTCTTCAAGTTGGTAATATCAGACCACCTGACCTGCCTCTTGAGAAATCTGTATGCAGGTCAGGAAGCAACAGTTAGAGCTGGACATGGAACAACAGACTGGTTCCAAATAGGAAAAGGAGTACGTCAAGGCTGTATATTGTCACCCTGCTTATTTAACTTAGATGCAGGGTACATCATGAGAAATGTTGGGCTGGAAGAAGCACAAGCTGGAATCAAGATTGCTGGGAGAAATATCAATAACTTCAGATATGCAGATGACACCACCCTTTTGGCAGAAAGTGAAGAAGAACTAAAGAGCCTCTTGATGAAAGTGAGAGAGGAGAGTGAAAAAGTTGGCTTAAAGCTCAACATTCAGAAAACTAAGATCATGGCATCTGGTCCCATCACTTCATGGGAAATAGATGGGGAAACAATGGAAACAGTAACAGATTTTATTTGGGGGGGGGGGGGGCTCTAAAATCAGTGCAGGTGGTGACTGCAGCCATGAAACTAAAAGAGGCTTGCTCCTTGGAAGAAAAGCTATGACCAACCTATATAGCATATTAAAAAGCAGAGGTATTACTTTGCCAACAAAGGTCCGTCTAGTCAAAGCTATGGTTTTTCCAGTATCAATGTATGGATGTGACTTCAGTTCAATTCAGTTTTTCAGTCATGTCCAACTTTTTGCGACCCCATGGACTGCAGCACGCCAGGTTTCCCTATCCATCACCACTCCTAGAGTTTACTCAAATTCATGTCCATTGAGTCAGTGATGCCATCCAACCATCTCATCCTCTGTTGTCCCTTTTCCTCCCACCTTCAATCTTTCCCAGCATCAAGGTCTTTTCCAATGAGTCAGTTCTTCACATCAGGTGGCCAAAGTACTGGAGATTCAGCTTCAGCATTAGTTCTTCCAATTAATGTTCAGGACTGATTTCATTTAGGATGGACTGGTTGGATCTCCTTGCAGTCCAAGGGACTCTCAAGAGTCTTCTCCAACACCACAGTTCAAAAGCATCAATTCTTCGGCACTCAGCTCTCTTTATGGTCCAGCTCTGCATGGGAAGCAGCACCAGATAGCTCTGAGAGACTGCTCCAAAGATGTAGTGGAGGAAGGTCAATATATAAGATTTCAGTGAAGGGGGACTTCAATGCAATCAAGTGTTTACTTTATCAGAGGTTTTCTGCTAGTCATGAGGATCTGATGTCATCATGCAGGGATTTAGTGCCTTTCTAGATAAGAGGAAATGCAAGGATTAGGATCTTAAAATCTGCTCCTGAAAATTTCCAACCCTCTGAAGACCTGTCCCACCAGATTCCATGGAGCACAGAGCGCCCCAGTCCGCCCTGAACTCCCTCGGGGGCACTGACGGTCAGTAGCTGCAGCAGCACCGGGCTCCGGCTCCACAGAGGCAGAGGGCAGACGCCCTTGTTCAGTTGCTGGCAATGCTTGTGACGTGAGCCAATTTGTAGTTGACATTACTACAAAGCTGCTCAGTTGTGTCCGACTCTTTGCAATACGTGAAGCCCACCAGGCTCCTCTATCCATGGAATTCTCCAGGCAAGAATACTGGAGTGGGTAGCTATTCCCTTCTCCAGGGGATCTTCCTGACTCAGGGATCAAACCCGTATCTCCTGTATCACAAGCATACTCTTCACCATCTGTCCAATCAGGAAAGCCAACTACTAAAAAATTAGGTTTTCATTTCTAGGCTACTTAAAGAAGAAATGAGGACTTGGGCAGAAGGGAAAAAAATCAATCCCATTTGAAATGTCTCAAGTAATGCATTATTTTATATATTGAAGACAAACATGCAACATTGTAAATCGACCATGTGTGTCTATCAGTCAGTCGTGTCCGACTCTTTGCGACCCCATGGAATGGTGCCCACCAGGCTTCTCTGTCCATGGAATTCTCCAGGCAAGAATACTGGAGTGAGTTGCCATTTCCTTCTCCACAGGATCTTCCTGACCCAGGAAGATTGAACCTTGGTCTCCTGTGTTACAGGCAGATTCTTTACCATCTGAGCCAGCAGGGATGCCCAAATCAACCATACTCCAATAAAATTAAAATTTTTTAAAAAAACCATGAAAATTTACTGAAATTTTAAGTGAATACAATCTGTAGTCTTTGTGGTTGGAAGAAATATGAGTCTATGTAAAATGGAGAAGGAAAAAATAGCTGTTGTCAGTAATCTGAAAAAGACACCTATATTTTAACAGCTTAGAAATAAAATAAACCAGAATGGATCTTAAGTGCAGGAAAAGGATGATAATCATTATTGAGTAATTTCTGGGACAATGTACAAGTACTAGTACCTTCCAAAATATGTTTTACAATCAGCTCCATGATATCCAAAGTTTCTTTAAACAGGATGAAGGATTTTAGTTCATTAATATAAAGTCTGAAATAGAGTTAAGGTTTAAAGGATAACAATAGGCATTCACAGTCACGATGATACCTGAAAACTTTCCAAAGTGTGCACTTACACAAATAGTTGTAAGTGATGTCACCATTTTTGTGTACTTGTTCCTAAAATTGATCTGCCTGAAATGCCTCACTCCCCAGTGGTATGAGATGATGGCATACCTGTCTTCCACCCCTATTTCAGATCTCACCACAGTACTTGGCTCATCCCTCTGAGAGCAAAACAAACAAGTATCAAAGCTTTTGTTCAAGTAACCCTCCTACAACGATTAAACAAAGCATAGGTATCTTACATACATTTCTATTAAAAGTGAAGTTTAGCCTGAGAAATAGGGTGTTAGGCCCATGTTGGAACATTAAATTCACAACAGGGTAACAAGCATAGATAATGATGCTTATTCCTTTAAATATAAATCGAATGGTTTGTGAGGCTACCAAAATGATTATGCGTACACAATCTGGATAACACCCACAGATAAAGTGCAATATCACTTCTTTAGGTGAGCTATGCTTATTCAGCAAGCTGCATGAATGCTAAGTCACTTCAGCCGTGTCTCTGCGACTCTATGGTTTGCCAGGCTTTGCCAGGCTTCTCTGTCCGTGGAATTCTCCAGGCAAGAATACTGGAGGGGGTTGCCAGGCCCTCGTCCAGCTGGGGAGCTTCCTGACCACAACCCAGGGACTGAACTTGCGTCTCTTGCATCTCCTGCATTGGCAGGTGGGCTCTTTACCACTAGCACCACCTGGGAAGCCCACTCAGCAGAGCAGTCAAGACCTATTTCATCAAAATGTATTTTAAAATATTAATTCCACTTATAGTCAATCATTCTAGTTCAAATGATAAGATATTTAATATTTTGGACCATCTATTAACAAGAAGGCTTTCCAGGTGCCACAAAAGTAAAGCATCCACTTGCAAATGGAGGAGTCACAGGAGACATGGGTTCAATCCCTGAGTCGGGAAGATCCTCTGGAGCAGGAAACAGCAACCTGCTCTAGTATTCCTGGCGGGCTACAGTCCATAAGGAAACAAAGAGTCAGACACAATTGAGCAAGCACACATGAGCACGATTAACAAGAAACAAACTTATTCAAATGTATGATAAAATCTTAGTGATTTTAAAAATGAGCAGTAGGCAGCCATCAAAAAGAATGAAATAATGCCATTCGCAGCAACATGGATAGGTCTAGAGATGGTCATACTGAGTGCAGTAAGTCAGAGATGGAGAAAATATCATATGACATCTCTTACAAGTGGAATCTGAAAAGAAATGATAACAAATGAAGTCATTTACTCTATTTACATAGAGAAGAATCTTCTGGTTGTCAGGGGAAGGATGAAGGTAAGGATAGTTAAAGAGTTTGGGGTGCACAGGTACACACTGCTGTATTTAAAATGGACAAGCAACCTGTTGAACAGCACAGGGACCTGCTAAACAGCACAGGGAACTCTGCTCAGTGTTGTGTGGCAGCCTGGATGGGACAGGAGTCTGAGGAAGAATGGACACATGTATATATATACGTGTGGCTGAGTCCCTTCTCTGTTCACCTAAGACTATCACAACATCTTAAATCTGCTACACTTAAATACAAAGTTTGGGTTTTTTTTTTTTTAAATGAGCAGTAGGGTACACAGATTTTCTTATTTTAAAGGATAAGTGAACAAAAATGAAGACAATTGCCCTAGAGAATGGAGAGAGGCACTTGGGTCCTTCTCCAAGAAACCAAGAGGACAGGGGAAGGTGGGAGACCTTGGGAAATTTGGGGGCAGCATAGAAAGGGTGCTGAGGAATCCACACACACACGTACACTTTACAATCTTCCCGAAGAGCAGCGCTGGTGCTGCCTACGAAACCTACCCCCTTTCCCGCCCCTCCACTTGTGAGTAGGGAAGAGGAGGCAGCTTTACTGGAGCTTCTGAGGGCAAAGAAAAGTTGAGGAGAAGATAGTCTGAGTGATTCCAGTGGGATATGGGTCTTCAGCTGATGGTACCTGGCCCTGCGATGATTTAAGGCAGGCGAATAATGGTTTGATACGTGAGAATAAGACAAACAGGTGGTTGTGTTTATAGATCTGGGCCTGATGGGCTTGTCTGTAAAGGAGGATGTGCTTCCAGCGCAATCTTTGCTGTCTCTAAGAACTGGCTGTCCCTGGGAGGGGCAGTCTCTCCCCAGATAGCTTCATAACCTCTCAAAATAACATAAAAGAAAATTTAAAAAATTGTAATGATTAATACAAATTATCTGTTCATATCTTTCATCCACTTTTAAATTGAGTTGTTTCCGTCTCACTGAACTGTAAGAATTTGTAACCGTAGGACCAGCCCAAACTGGACCTGCTCTATCAATGAAAAGATACTTAACTGTTTTTCAGAGATGACAGAACAGAAACCACAGGTCATGCAGCTGAAGTATGCTCAGAGGGGACAATTTTGACCTCAAATAACACTGGAACCAAAGTTTCTTCCCCCCAACCTCTGAAATAGAGCCAAATGACTAGGCCATGACCAGAACCTGGACACTGGAGCCCTGTTGCAAGGGAAGGGCCCTCTGTCCAGGGAGACTCTGTGTTGAAGCCCCTTTACAGGATCTTGCTATAAATGGCCAGGTTTCAAAGTCCTTCAACTGAAACCCGCCCTGCCAGCTTTTGCACATACCAATCTATTCCCCATCACTCATTAAATTTCACCCGGAATCCTGAATCAGACACAAATTTGAGAGATTTCTGTCTCCTTGCAATGCCAATCCACCAATAAAGCTTTTTCTTTTCTGAAAAGGTAGTGCCATAGTATTGGCTTCTGTGCATAACAGGGAATAAGTTCTTGCTTGGTAATAAGTTCTTTGCAAATTTTCGGCAGTAGTCCTTTATCAGACTTGGGTTTTACACACATTTTCTTCCAAGCCATGGCATGTCTTTTTGTTGATGGTTGGACAGTTCTTAAAGAAGAGACATTCAAAGTGTGTTTGTCTTATCTTGTGTTCAGTTGTGTCTGACTCTTTGCAACTCCACGGACTCTGCCAGGCTCCTCTGTCCACAGGATTCTCCAAGCAAGAATACTGGATTGAGTTGCCATGCCCTCCTCCAGAGGATCTTCCTGACCCAGGGATTGAACCCACGTGACTTAGGTCTCCTGCACTGGGAGGTAGATTCTTTACCACTAGTGCCACCTGGGAAACCCATTAAGGCATAATCAAGGGCAAAAAGTTGGCTTAAAGTTCAGAAAACTAAGATCATGGCATCTGGTCCCATCAGTTCAGATCAGTTCAGTCGCTCAGTCGTATCCGACTCTTTGCGACCCCATGAACTGCAGCACACCAGGCCTCCCTGTTCATCACCATCTCCCAGAGTTCACTCAGACTCATGTCCATCGAGTCCGTGATGCCATCTAGCCATCTCATCCTGGGTCGTCCCTTCTCCTCCTGCCCCCAATTCCTCCCAGCATCAGAGTCTTTTCCAATGAGTCAACTCTTCGCATGAGGTGGCCAAAGTACTTGAGTTTCAGCTTTAGCATCATTCCTTCCAAATCATGGCAAATAGATGGGGAAACAGTGGAAACAGTGTCAGCTTTTATTTTTGGGGGTTCCAGAATCACTGCAGAAGGTGATTGCAGCTATGAAATTAAAAGACGCTTATTCCTTGGAAGGAAAGTTATGACCAACCTAGATAGTATATTCAAAAGCAGAGACATTACTTTGCCAACAAAGGTCCGTCTAGTCAAGGCTATGGTTTTTCCTGTGGTCATGTATGGATGTGAGAGTTGGACTGTGAAGAAAGCTGAGCTCCGAAGAACTGATGCTTCTGAATTGTGGTGTTGGAGAAGACCCTTGAGAGTCCCTTGGACTGCAAGGAGATCCAACCAGTCCATTCTAAAGGAGATCAGTCCTGGGTGTTCATTGGAAGGCCTGATGCTAAAGCTGAAACTCCAATACTTTGGCCACCTCATGTGAAGAGTTGACTTATTGGAAAAAATCCCTGATGCTGGGAGGGACTGGGGGCAGGAGAAGAAGGGGATGACCAAGGATGAGATGGCTGGATGGCATCACTGACTCGATGGACATGAGTCTGAGTAAACTCCAGGAGTTGGTGATGGACAGGGAGGCCTGGCGTGCTGCGATTCATGGGGTCGCAAAGAGTGGGACACGACTGAGCGACTGAACTGAACTGAACTGAACTGAATCAATGGGTGGGGCTTGTCTGATATTTTTCATTCCTACCAATTAATAGGCACCCCTTGGTCAGTTTGTTTGGTATCTGGGCTTGGATATCTGGATAGCTTCTCCTCTGAATGCCCCGCTATGTGCTAAGTCATGTTTGACACTTTTATGTTTACTATTAAATTTAATTCTCTTAAATTCTTAGTAGTAGACATGGTTCCCTCTTTAGCAGGTAAAGGAAATGTGGTTGAAAAAGACCAAGCAAATCAATTACAAATATGCTGATACTTGGTGACAGTGACACAAAGCTTGAGCTCTGTATTCCGACTCTAAAACCCACATTCTTGCATCTATTCCTCAGTTTCACAATAGGGAGGCAGTACCAGCTTGAGCCTAAATTTTTGCATCATGTCTTTCTTCATGAGAGAAGATCATCGCATGTCCTGAGGCTTTCAGGAAGAACTGGGTATTTGAAGCAGAAAGGAAGGCTACAACTTGATGCAAAATTTTCTCAATAATGAATTCCCCATTGCCTTTAAGCTTTGCTGAAGCACATTTCTTACAAGAAGTCAGAGACTGTTAAAGTTGAAAGGGAAGAAAGGAGCTCCAAAAAATTTTCATGTTTAAGAAATTCACCTTCATTTTAAAATTAGGGTACCAGGAGGAGAAAAGAAAAACTTCATTAAAAACCCTTTCTTGGCTCAGAAGGTAGGGAGTTTGCTTGCAATGTAGGAGACCTGGGTTCAATCCCTGGATGGGGAAGATTTCCTGGAGAACGGAATGGCAACCCACTCCAGTATTCTTGCCTGGAGAATCCCATAGACAGAGGAGCCTGGTGGGCTATAGTCCATGGGGTTGCAAGAGTCAGACAGGACTGAGTGACTAACATCAGCCCAGAGTGGGGGATAAAACTCTATTAAGTAGAAGAGAAAGAATCAGATTCAAGGATAGCCTCCTAAAGTACTTGCAAGAGGCTCATGTGAAATTTTCAGCTTCTCTCTGGTCAGACTGTCAAGAAAGCTCATAGGGAGAAAGAAAGCAAACAAATTACTTTGAAGCTTCTCATTTAGAAAAATCCACTAAGGTCTTTAAGAATCTAAAATTGGCAAAGAAAGAATACTTTTTTTTTTTTTAAATTCTCCTTAAAATTATTCCAGAACCCCTAGAATCTTCACAAGGGCTTTTTAGAGCCTTTAAAGTGAAAATGAAGAAACTGGTAGAGCTATTTCTTTTTATTATGCTTTTTGGTGTGGTTTTTTTTTTTTTGGCTGCACTGACTCCACCATAGGGGATCTTAGTTCCCCAACCAGGGATCTAATCCATGCCCTCTTCAGTGGAAACGCAGAGTCTTAACCACTGGACACTAGGGAAATCCTAGTAGAACTTATGTAAAAGCATACAGTCCTAGGTCTTCAAGACTATGAGGAAATAAGAATACTGGTGGAGGAAAATAAGCTTCATGAAAACTCTTAAGAAAAATTAAAAGTGCCAACTGCAAAATAAAGAAATAAATACAGAAGACAGAATAGTTTTATGAGTGAATGTACATTAAAAATTTCTGAGATATTTGAGAACATGGATTACAGCAATATGAAATTTTTTTAGGCTAGCCCCCTGAAAGTATAAGAGAAATCAGAGTTGGCATGACATGAGAAAAAAGCTCACAGAAGTAATTACTTTAGGTAAGAAAAACAAAGAAAGGCGGGGAGGGACAGTGGAGGCATCCTGAAGAAATCACTTCTGCAAAATGTTGGACTTTCTAAATATTTAAAGCTCCAATTAAACGCACCTTCCTCACCCTTCTCTGGTTTTATTATCTGCTCCCTCTCCTTATTCCTCAGGCTTTGGGATTGCAACTGCTCTCCACTTGCCCTAAACCTTGTTGTCATTGTTTAGTCACTAAGTTCCCAGGCAAGAATATTGGAGTGGGTTGCTATTTCCTTATCCAGGGAATCTTCCCCACCCAGGGATTGAACTTGTGTCTCTTCCCTTGGCAGATGGATTCTTTACCATTGAGCCAGGAGGGAAGCCTGCCTTAAACCTTACCCACATCATAAATTATCATTAAACTACCCAGATTAATGATGCCACCTGTTTCAATCGGGCACTAACAAATATCACCTCCACGTTTTAATACTTAAAAACAAAAACACCACACACTTTCTGCTTACCTTATTTGCAAGAATGCAAATATGAATTGGATTCCACCAATGAAATGAAGCTTCCAGAGATCTGTGTTTGGTGCTGATTTATTCAGGGAAGCAGGAGGGGCACAGGGTACTCACTTTGCTCTTATGGATTATTGCAGAGAGGCTTCCCAGATGGCTCAGTGGTAAAGAATCTGTCTGCCAATGGGGACATAGGAGATGCAGGTTTGATCCCTGGATCAGAAAGATCTCCTGGAGAAAGAGATGGCAATCCAGTCCAGTATTCTTGCCTGGGAAATCTCATGGACAGAGGAGCCTGGCGGGCTAGAGTCCATGGGTTAGCAAAACAGTTGGACATGCCTGAGTGACTGAGCAGGCACTCATTATCCCAGAGGGAGTGTTTCAGTGAAGTTCATTCAGGGAAGCAGAACCACTTTGAGTATATGGAACTGAGAACTTCCAGATGTTCAAGCTGGATTTAGAAAAGGTAGAGGAAGAATCGATCAAATTGCCAACATCTGTTCGACAAGGAAAATGCAAGAGAGTTCCAAAAAACCATCTACTTCTGCTTTATTGACTATGCCAAAGCCTTTGACTGTGTGGATCACAACAAACTGTTGAAAATCCTCCAAGAGATGAGAAGACCAGACTGCTTTACCTGCCTCCTGTGAAATCTGTATGCAGGTCAAGAAGCAACAGTTAGAACCAGACATGGAACAATGGACTGGTTCAAAATTGGGAAAGGAGTACATAATTGTTGTATATTGTCATCCTGCTTATTTAATTTCTATGCAGAGTACATCATGAGAAACGCTGGGCTGGATGAAGCACAAACTGGAATCAAGATTGCCAGGAGAAATAAAAATAACCTCAGATGTGCAGATGACACCACCCTATGGCAGAAAGTGAAGAAGAACTAAAGAGCCTCTTGCTGAAAGTGAAAGAGGAGAGTGAAAAAGCTAGTTTAAAACTCAACATTCAAAAACTAAGACTACAGCATCTGGTCCCATCACTTCATGGCAAATAGATGGGGAAACAATGGAAACAGACTTTATTTTCTTGGGTTCCAAATCACTGCAAATGGTGACTGAAGCCATGAAATTAAAAGACACTTGCTCCTTGGAAGAAAAGCTATGGCCAACCTAGACCGCATATTAAAAAGCAGAGACATTACTTCGCCAACAAAGGTCTTTATAGTCAAAGCTATGGTTTTTCTAGTAGTCATGTAAGGATGTGAGAGTTGGACCATAAAGAAAGCTGAGCACTGAAGAACTGATGCTTTTGAACTTTGGTGTTGGAGAAGATTCTTGAGGATCTCCTGGACTGCAAGGAGATCCAACCAGTCCATCCTAAAAGAGATCAGTCCTGGGTGTTCATTGGAAGGACTGATGCTGAAGCTGAAACCCCAATAGTTTGGTCACCTGATGTGAAGAACTGACTCATTGGAAAAGACCCTGATGCTGGGAAAGATTGAAGGCAGGAGGAGAAGGGGAGGACAGAGGATGAGATGCTTGGATGGCATCACTGACTGGATGGATATGAGTTTGAGTAAACTCGGGTAGTTGGTGATGGACAGGGAGGCCTGGCCGTGCTGCAGCCCATGAGGTCACAAAGAGTCCTATATACTGAGCGACTGAATTGACAGGAACTGGACAAGGGCTGGAGCAGTAAAGCTGGAAAGGAGTTGAGGATGGGGTGGTGGCTCAGGGGAACGAGCACAGGCGGGCCTGTGAGCATGGTGGGCAGCCCACCCACCCACAGCTGTCCTGGTCTCTTGAGAAAGTGAAGTCGCTCAGTCGTGTCCGACTCTTTGCAGCCCCATGGACTGTAGCCTACCAGGCTCCTCTGTCCATGGGATTCTCCAGGAAATAGTACTGCAGTGGATTGCCATTTCCTTCTCCAGGGGATCTTCCCGACCCAGGGATCGAACCCGGGCCTTCCACATTGTAGACAGACGCTTTGCCGTCTGAGCCACCAGAGAAGTCCTTGAGGGCTGGCGTCAAAGTCTTCGGAGGGCCGCTCCCGCCCCCTGGCTGTCACCTCTGAGGTGCAGCGGGGCACGCGGTGCCGGGCCTGGGGCCGCCGTGCTGTTAGAACCGCCAGCTGCAGGGAATAGACGAGAGCGGGGTCGGAAAGGACGCGCACAAGTCGAACCCGTGGGCCTTCTGCCTCTGTCACTGCGCCTCTCGCCACAGCCACCTTCTGGAAAGTGCGCCTGCAGCTTCACTTCCGGGTCACCTCTCCCCCGGAACTAGATTGCCTTCCTGCAGCCCTTCGTGGAGCTTTGGTGTGTGCGTTTCCGCTAAGGATCACCAGAGGGCAGCAGAGGGCGCCGGTCAGACAAGCCTGAGGCCGAAGGCGCGTCCCCCGGAAGCCCTGAGGTCTCTGCGGGCTCCCCTCACAGGTGCGGTGTCGGCTGCGGCGACGCCGGCCGCGCATCCGAGGGCGTTTGGGGAGTCTCTGCGAGGCATTCTCTTGTCGCCTCAGTGAGAGTCGCTCAGTCGTGCTGACTGTTTGCGACAGTCCATGGGATTCTCCAGGTCAGAATACTGGAGTGGGGAGCCATTCCCTTCTCCAGGGGATCTTCCTGACTCACGGATCGAACCGGGGTCTCCCTCATTGCAGGTGGGTTCTTTACCGAAGGAGCCGCCAGGGAAGCCCAAGAATACCGGAGTGTGTAGCCATTCCCTTCTCCAGGGGATCTTCCTGACCCAGGGATCGAACTGAGGTCTCCTGCACTGCAGGCGGATATTCTTTACCAGCTGAGGGAAGAGGGAAGCCCCCTCACGGTTGTGCCAGATTGTGGCCGCCGGTACCGAACATCATCTGGACTGTCATGCAGACTCCACCGTCCTTGCTGGCTGGGCCAGAGCAGCTGGAGAGCTGTGTTTGCGTGAGCCAGGCCTTACTTGACATGGTGAGGAAAACACGCTGGAATATAATGATCAGGTGTGGTCAGAAAATCTTCCTAAAGCAATGTTTTATCAGTTCTACCCGGAACAAAATTCTTGCCCCAACTGGAAGCTCACCGAGAACAAGCACTTCGAATCCTTTATCAACTAAGCATGACTACTCTTCAAAAGAAAAAGAAATCCTCTATCTGAGAAACAAAGCGTGAGTTGCATAATTTGTAAATGGAAGGTTGGGCTTTATTATCTACCTTGTAAAGAGATTTATAACAGAATTTTTGTGTTTTCACCTCTGCATTGTGTTTTTATGTAAAATATTTGATAATTAACATAAAATATACAAGATGCGATGGACATGAGTTTGAGTAGGCTCCAGGAGTTGGTGATGGACAGGGAAGCCTGGCCTGGTGCAGTCCATGGGATCCCAAAGAGTCAGACACTATTGAGTGACTGAACTGATACAAGAATGTATAACATATATTATGCAAAATATAAAGAATAAAAATAAAATCTCACTCTTTTAAAGGAGTAATTCATTCAGCAAATGTAGAACATCTGCACAAAGATGGAAATGCATAAAAATATACTTATTCATTCATCTCTGCATTTTCTCCCCATTTGCTAGCCTTTTTTTTTTTTAACACCTCTCTTTTTTTCCCCTTAAATTAAAAGGTTTGTCATTTCAACGATGCCTTTGCTTATACCCTAAATTGCTATGCCTTTTCTCTTTTGTTCCACGTCTAGCAAAACCTTACCCTGGATGAACCTAGCTCTCTGCTGTTCACGCCTGCACCAGCGCAGCTAGTTGGGCCCTGATGAAAGTCACATCTGAGAAGACTGGTAATCAATGGACTCGATCCTAAACCCTGGATTTATCTGAGCAGTTCGCTCTCTTGTCTCACAAAGCCATCCCACCTCCTCCCGCCACTGGAGGTTTCCTTGCTGCCCAGGACTGAGGTCCCTCAGTGCCTCTTCCCCTCTCTCAGGTGAGGAGTCCCTGTAGGTGACAACCCAGCGGACTGGAGCCTGCTGCTAGCAGGAGCACATGACTCACAGGGCCAGGGCGCAGGATGGGAACCAGCTGTGTCTGCCCATCTGGGATGAGTGAGTGATGAGAAAAATAGGGAAAGGCAATAATCTGACTTTCCATGTTTCAAGAATTGGAAATAAAGATTCTGCTTGCTCTGTGGATTGTTTTCTGTGGTGAAAGGCAGACATAGCTTTGACATTATGCTGCTGCTAAGTTGCTTCAGGCGTGTCTATAGGCGACCCTATAGGCTGTAGCCTACCAGGCTCCTCTGTCCATGGGATTCTCCAGGCAAGAACACTGGAGTGGGTTGCCATGCCCTCCTCCAGGGGATATTCTAGACCCAGGGATCAAACCCGCCTCTCTTAAGTCTCCTGCATTGGCAGGCAGATTCTTTACCATTAGTGCCACCTGGGGAGTGCCCTTTGATATCACGAAGAAGTCACAATCAGAAACCAGTCTCACCCCAGAACTTCTGACCCAACGGGGACCCTGAGATGTACCTGTGTATTAAAAAAAAAAAAAAAAAAAGGAAAGAATTGAGCACTAAAAGCTACTCTCTGAGGAGCCCAACAGTGGGACTAACTTGGCTGGGACAGCTTTGAGGATCACTCCCTTTCAAAGGACAATGTGCCCCTGACTGGCGTCTGTGTCAGGATTAGGTGAATTCTATGGACTTAGAAAAATCTCTCTATTTTGAAATAATTCTAGACTTACAGAAAAGTTGCAAAAATTGTACAGACAATTCCCGTTTGCTCTTCACTCAGCTTTCCCTAAGTTAACAACAGATTCCATAATCTTAACAGAATGACCAAAACCAGGAAATTAACATGAACACAGTAAACTGACTGACCCACAGAGCTTCTTCAGATCTGCTCCGTTCTTATCAGTGTCCCCTCCCCAGTCCGGTGTCCTATTCGGGACGCCACGCTGCATTTAGGTCACGCTTCCTTCACCCGCTCTGTTTGTCACATGACCTCAGTCCTCCGCGGTCTTTCTCCTTGACTTTTCTGAAGTACACCACTGGTCAGTTATTTTTTTAGAATCTCCCTCAATTTGTGTTTGTCTGGTATTTTATCATGCACAATCAGATGGAAATTACATATTTTTGGCCCAAAAAAAAAAAAATCCCACAAGTGAAGATGTTCTTATCAGTGCCTCCTATCATGAACTATAACGATGTCCCATTGCTGGAGAGGACATCAATATGGATCCCTTGGTTAAAGTGGTGTTGGCAGCATCTTTCCAATGTGGTGTTTTGATTTTTTCTCTTCAATCAATAAAGATCTTGGAGGGAGATTCTTTGAGACTCATTTTGGCATCCAGGAATGGCTCTCTCCTGCCACATTTTTACTCTCTTATTTGCCTAATGGTAACCTGCTTTTAGCCTGATCTGTATGAACTGATTTTCAGTAACCTCTTGGGTTACGGTGGAGGCTACTGATGTGAGCGGACAAATCTTGGTGCAGTTCTATTCCTGCATAGAGGTGGAGGCCAGAGTGGCCTCCTTTTGACCTTTTGGAGACTTTGAATGCTTGGATAGTTCTGTAGGAGGATGGAGATTCAAGAGGGAGATAATTGGACTTCCTGCTAATAAAGCTGCTGGGAATCTGAATAATTAAATGAATAAGATGTTAATCATATTTATACATGATTTTGTAGAGCAGTTTATTCCAGTTAATTAATTTTTATCTGTGGTATAATGATCCCTTTATTTTTTAATACAAAATCTGATTTTATTTATTTTTAATGATCCCTTTAAATCTGTAGATTTAGGTAAGCCTCTACTTACTGAAAGTTTTAAAAAATTGTTTATGTTCTATAGAGCCTGTCCTTTTATTTGTACCAATTCTTTATAGTCTGAGTTTTTATTGTCTTTCTTCTGTATCTAATTATCTTTTTTTCTAAATTACCTTGATCCATTTTTTCTTCTGCGTTTTTTGGACATCTTGAACATATGTTAGTGCTATTTGTTCATTTTTTTCTGTAGGGTAAATTTTGCAAATGAATTTGAGATCCAGCAATATTATCTCCCTCCTAAAACACTGAACTCTGTAGAGGGAATTTCTAATAATGTGCTTTCACAGCCTTGAGAAATTTCATATAAATAGCACCTGGAAAAACAGCATATATCAAGAAACTGTGTTGATGATTATTTGTCATGTTTTTCTTAGAACAATAGCCTTGTTACAGACTCCAGGGCCAGACCCAGAAGGGAGTGTGACTGGGATCATGAAAGCGTGGACCTTGGAACACCAGATCGGCGTTAGGCATGAACATTGCTGGTTGTCCATTCCAGAGAAATGGCCTGGGGTGAAAACAAGCAGAGCTGGACTATGTCAGTGTAGTGTCGTGGGAAAGATAGATCAAAGAAAGTCTTGTAGTCTGCAATCGGGAATAAAAGCTGGGCTCAGAGTGGACTTGACACCTCAGTCCAATAGAGGCTGCAGGTCCCCTGACCCATTGCACCAGATTTCCTGTTCTGTCTTCATTCTTGTTGCTCCCAGACCTTTAGGGCAACAGAACTCTGTGCTATTTTTATTTTATTCTGGTATCAATTTTCTCTGACATTATTAAACATTATTTTCTAAATTTTTTTCCTAATTTTTATTTGCAAGAGTAAACTTTGTCTAGGGTATCTTGTTTGATGCTGGTGTTTGATTTCTTTTTCTCTTTTATAGATATTATTAAAGATTGTCTCTTTGTCTCTTTTATTCTGAACTTCAAATCAGAATAATTCATTTGAGGTTATCATTTGCCTAGAAATGCCACCTATGGCTTCATGCTGAGCTGTTCCCTATTTCTGTGGGCACTGCTTGAATCTTCAGGGCCTGAAGATGAAGCGCTATTGGTTTGCATCCTCTGTTCATCTCTGTAGCTGCATGAGATGAGTAGGGAGGAAGCTATGTCTATGGTGTGAAGCCGCTCAGTCGTGTCCGACTCTTTGCAGCCCCATGGACTGCAGCCTACCAGGCTCCTACCTCCATGGGATTCTCTAGGCAAGAGTACTGGAGTGGGTTGCCATTTCCTTCTCCAGGGGATCTTCCCGACCCAGGGGTCGAACCTGGGTCTCCCACATTCCAGGCAGATGCTTTAACCTCTGAGCCACCAGGGAAGCCCAAGCTATGTCTATAGGTACCTGTCTTCAGGGAAATTTATCTCTGCTTTCTCTTTCTTCATAATTCTATTCACACTCCTGAGGCTAGATGAATTGAGATGGTGATACTTCCTAACCAATTGTGAAGACATTTTACTTCAGTGTGGTTTTCTCTTCTCTTTAGGATGAGTGAACCACTTTGGGGAATAGTCATCATATCTTTTGTCTCATGTGTGTGTGTGTGTGTGTCTGTATGTATGTGGCTACATCTACTTCTCCACACTTATCTGCCTTTACTTGCCTATCACTCGAGATCAAGATAGTTGTCCCAGCAAAAGACCTTTACAGACATTTCTCCAAAGAAGACATACCAATGGCCAATAAACACATGAAAAGATGTTGAACATCTTTCATTATTAGAGAAATACAAATCAAAACTACAATGAGATATCACCTCACACCAGTCAGAATGGCCATCATCAAAAAATCTACAAACAAAAAATCCTGGAGAGGGTGTGGAGAAAAGGGAACCCTCTTGCACTTTTGGTGGGAATGTAAATTGATACAGCCACTGTGGAAGACAGTATGGAGATTCCTTAAAAATCTAGGAATAAAACTACCATATGACCTAGCAATCCCACTCCTAGGCATATACCCTGAGGAAACCAAAATTGAAAAAGACACAGGTACCCCATTGCTCATTGCAGCTCTATTTGTAATAGCTAGGGCATGGAAGCAACCTAGATGTCTTTTGACAGATGAATGGATAAAGCGGTGGTACATATATACAATGGAATATCACTCAGTCATAAAAAGGAATACATTTGAGTCAGTCTAATGAGGTGGATGAACCTGGAGCCTATTATACAGAGTGAAGTAAGTCAGAAAGAGAAAAATAAATATATACTAACGCTTATATATGGAATCTAAAAAGATGGTACTGATGAACCTATTTGCAGAGCAGCAACAGATACACAGAGACACAGATATTGAGAATAGACTTATGGACATGGCTGAGGGCGGGGGAGGAAAGAGTGTGTGGAATGTATGGAGAGAGCAACATGGAAACATACACTACCATATGTGAAATAGATAGCCAACGGGAATTTGCTGTGTGACTCAACCAGGGGCTCAGTAACAACCTAGAGGGGTAGGATGGGGAGGGGAGGGGGAGAGATGTTCAGGTGGGAGGGGAAAAGGGCAAACCTATGCCTGATTCATGATGCTGTTCGGCAGAAACCAACACAATACTGCAAAGCAACTATCATTCAATTAAAAATAAATAAATTAGAAAAAAAGATAGCAGTCCCAGGATTCCCATTCCTTCTCCATGTAGTGAGGGGTCACAGACAACAGCTCCCCTGCTTGCTGTCTCTTGTAACTTCTGTCTTGGGATGTGGGCTAACGGGCTTCAAAGACCAAACTCCATGTCGTTTCCCCCATATGCTCCTGTCGTCCGTTCCAGCTCTGATACGTCCACACTGGACAGCGTGAGAGAAGCTTTTTACAATGTCTTGCCCTGCATGCTTGTCCTTTACTCTTTGCTCCTGCCATTTGCACTTACCCTGCTTGAAACTGAGTTATTCTTCATTGGCGCCCCGTGAAGTTGACAGACAAGATTACACTTGTCCCCTTAGTTCTGTGTTGATAATATTGTCTTTAGCTTTGCTTATTATTTATTTATTTATTTTGCTGTGGTTGTGGTTTAGTCACTAAATTGTGTCACAATATATTGTGACCCCATGGACTATATATAGCCTGCCAGGCTCTTCTATCCATGGGATTTTCCAAGTAAGAATACTGGAGTGGGTTGCCATGCCCTCCTCCAGGGGATCTTCCCAACCCAGGGATTGAACCTAGGTCTACTGCATTGCAGCCAGTTTCTTTACCAACTGAGCCACCAGGGAAGTGTGTGTGTGTGTGTGTGTGTGTGTGTGTGTGTGTGTGTGCTGCTGTATATGCACATATATATGTATATATTTGGTTTTGATGTCTTTTAAATTGATTTGTGGGAGGAATCATCTGCAAAACCCCTATATATTTCCAGAATTCTGAATCAATACATATTTTGTAACCGAAAAACAATGAAACAAGATAAATCTGGCTGTTGTTTTTCGTGTGTGCATTTTTGGAATTCAAAATATCCCCTAATTGATTTTCATCATACACAAATCCCTTATTACTTTTGCAATCTTCTACAAGTTTTCTGTATGTGTATGCGAGACAGCGAAAGAGACACAGATATATAGAACACTCTTTTGGACTCTGTGGGAGAGGGCGAGGGTGGGATGATTTGGGAGAATGGCATTGAAACATGTGTAATATCATATGTGAAATAAATCACCAGTCCAGGTTCGATGTGTGATACAGGAAGCTCGGGGCTGGTGCACTGGGATGACCCAGAGGGATAGTACGGGGAGGGAGGTGGGAGGGGGGTTCAGGATGGGCAACAAGTGTATACCTGTGGCGGATTCATGTTGATGTATGGCAAAACCAATACACTATTGTAAAGTAATTAGCCTCCAATTAAAATAAATTAATTAAAAAAATTTTTTTTTAATTTGGGGTTTCCCAGGTGGCGCTAGTGGTAAGAACCTGCCTGCCAATGCAGGAGACAGAAGAGATGTGGGTTCGATCCCTGGGTTGAGAACATATCCTGGAGAAGGAAATGGCAACCCACTCCAATATTTTTGCCTGGAGAATCCCCAAGGACAGAGGAGCCTGGTGGGCTGCAGTCCATGGGGTCTCAAAGAGTCGGACATGACCGAGGCTACTGAGCACAAGTTTTACCTCAAAACAACTTTTGAATTTCATAAAAAATGAAAGTACTCACTGAAACGTTTTTAAATTTTTGTTTCTTTGTTTAATAAAAAGGAGCCTTAAAACCCCAATGAAATAATTCCAAGGGCATAGTTGTATGTAATGAACCTATGTGATCACCAGATGTCACTCTTGCTTCATGCTTTATTGCAACCGACTGCTAGATGGGATAATGCAATGCAGGTTTTCAAGTGGTAAAATATTTTTATCAGCAGGGAAGCCTTATACCCTCTAATTAAGCAACAAGACTTAAAAGGAAGTTCATTTTTGGTAGCAGGGAGACAAAAAAATGTACTTGGCTTTAATTACTAAAAGAAAGAGGTAATTCTTTAAAACACATGTCATCTAAAGAATTAAGGGATTATCTTAAGTTGCTCTTAATTATACACTGGCTTTATTAATTTGACACACACTATGGAAATGGCAATCCACTCCAGTATTCTTGCCTGGAAAACCCCATGGATGGAGGAACCTGGTAGGCTACAGTCCATGGGGTCGCAAAGAGTCAGACACGACTGAGTGACTTCACTTTCACTTATGACTACTTCATACTTTTAATTTATGTCAATAGAGTTACAATAAAAATGTAAAGGGTTATTTTTTCCTAAGTTTTAGCAGAATGGATGAAGTTTAAGGTAGGTACAAACTAAAAATTATTATGTTTTAAATTGTCCTGTTAAAGAAAGAAAAGTGTTAACTTTTTCAAAGGTCACTCTTTTTAAGATAGGTTCAGTTCAGTTCAGTTCAGTTCAGTTGCTCGGTTGTGTCTGACTCTTTGCGACTCCATGAATCGCAGCACGCCAGGCCTCCCTGTCCATCACCACCTCCCGCAGTTTACTCAGACTCACGTCCATCAAGTCCGTGATGCCATCCAGCCATCTCATCCTCTGTCGTCCCCTTCTCCTTCTGCCCCCAATCCCTCCCAGCATCAGAGTCTTTTCCAATGAGTCAACTCTTCGCATGAGGTGGCCCAAGTACTGGAGCTTCAGCTTTAGCATCATTCCTTCCAAAGAAATCCCAGGGTTGATCTCCTTCAGAATGGACTGGTTGGATCTCCTTGCAGTCCAAGGGACTCTCAATAGTCTTCTCCAACACCACAGTTCAAACACATAAATTCTTCGGTGCTCAGCCTTCTTCACAGTCCAACTCTGACATCCACACATGACCACAGGAAAAACCATAGCCTTGAGTAGATGGACCTTAGTCGGCAAAGTAACGTCTCTTCTTTTGAATATACTTTTGAATATACTTAAGATAGGTAAGGTCATTTAATTTCATAAATACTAAATGAAGACTATCTTAAGGTTTTGCACACTTAAAAATTTAAAGTCAATACTTTAAATTGCATTTCACTTCTAACATTTATTGTGTACTTACTTGATACCAGGGAGTATTGAAAGCTTTTTTTATGTTTTAACTCACTTCATCCTCTCAATAAACCTATAAGGTCAATATCCATCATTTCGTTTTTTAGAACTGACCAAAATAAGCCTCAAAGGAGTTCAATAAACTACTCAAGTTCTTGTTTTTCAAACCCATGAAGTCTTGTTCCAGGCTCCACTGCTATGCCATCCAATAAACTTTTATACACCAATAAACTTAGAATTTTTTAGATGTTAAGCTACCAAAGAATATACAGTAGTTAGCCATTTCAGAGTACTTTTACAAGCTTGGTTATATATCAGAAAGTTATAGTCCCTCAGTTTACCTCTTCCCTACTCACTTTCAGAGCTAACATTTCCAGGAGGGAACAAACTTAAACATTATCCAGCAGCTAGGAGAATATGTACAAATGTGTGTGTGTATATGTGTATGTATATATATATATATATGTATATATAAAACAAAACAAAGACTCTACATTAAGATGCTGACTGGAATAAAACGATGTATATAACTTCATTCCTTCCCCAAACCATGCTAAAACTTCAGGCAAGGTTTCTCCCCCTCCCAGTTTTATTGAGGTCTAATTGACATACAGTGTTGTATTAGTTAAACTGTACAACATAATGATTTGGTATATGAATATATTGCAAAATGATCACCACAGTAACTTTAAGTTAAAATCAATCACCTCATACAGCTACAAATTTTGTTTCTTGTGAAAACTAAGATCCACTTTCTTAGCAACTTTAAAACAGACAATGTAGTATTATATTAACTATAGTATCAGCTATAGCCACCATGATGAAAGTGTCTCATATCTTTTGACCACAGACGAGGTATACGTTAACAAGTCAGGACTTCCCTGGCGACCCAGTGGCTAAGACTCGGCGCTCCCAATGCAGCGGCCCAGGCTCCAGCCCCGGTCAGGGAGCGAGGTCCCACGCGCCACCACCAAGCGCTGCAACTGGAGAGCCCGAGCGCCACAAAGAAGACCTGGTGCAGCCAGAATAAACAAACAAATGCTGATTTTAAAGAGCCAAAAATTGTCAACATGGTCCCAAGTTGAGAGGCGAAAACAGCAACACAATGTTGTAAGGTGAAGAGTGGATTGTGGAGAGTAAACTGACTAGAAGCCCAGCTCTTGTGCCAACAGCTGAGAGACTGAGAATGAACACAATTCACAGTTTATCCTGGTCTTGAGAAGGCTCAGGAACTGTTAGTTCCAGGTAGCTTTGGGACTGGATGTGAAGTGTGTTTGATATGAGTGTGTGTGCTGGGGTCAAGCTATAATGAAGAGTATAGGGTAAATACCATCCATGGGGTTCCAAGGCAAAAGGAGAAGGGGACGGCAGAGAAGGAGATGGTTGGATGGCATCACCGACTCAATGGATGTGCATTTGAGCAAACTCTGGAAGAGGGTGGAGGACAGAGGAGCCTGGCGTCCTACAGTTCATGGATGTCACAAAGAGTCGGACACAAAGTAGTGGCTGAACAACAACAGCAACAATAATAATAGAAGTATCTTTTGAGATATGACTAGATTTTAAAGTTCCCTCCTCCTCTCCATGCCTCTGGCCAGCTGCCCACTGTCCATCCAGGCAGGAAGATGGAGGTTTATCTCTAGAGAAAGTAAAACAGGATCTCTGTACAGCTGGTGATAGTAGAGAGAATTCATCCACATTGAGGGAACACAGGTACAACGCCAAAGTCAGGGGGAATGAGTGACTGTATACTTAACTGAATGCTGAATGCAGAGACCCGTGTCCTTCACTGAGCTTCCGAAACAGTCAACTAGACTCTGCGTCGGAAGACTCTTATAGCTACAATCAGGCCAAGAGGAAATCCCTAAATATATCAACATCAAATGGCCTCAGATAAACCAGAAGAGAACCTCAGAGTGGACAGGCTTCATTCACAGGTGAAGTGTTCCTAGGTAGCTTTCCAGATCTCCACAGTGAAGGGCAGAAAGCCAACGACTTCCAGGCACATGAGGAGAGCCAACGCAGAAAACAGGACTTCCAGGGAAGATACAGAAATGGCCAAGAACCACGGGAAAAAGAGGCTCAACATCACTAGTCGTTAGGGAAATGCTAACCAAAACCCTGAGATATGACTTCACCCTTACTGTAAGAATGGCTGTAATATTTTAAGATGGTAAATAACCTGTGTTTGTCGGGGGAGTGTGTGATTTCCTTGGTTCTGTCTCATCACAACAAAAATGTGAAGCGACGGATCAGTGTTACAGCTCCGTGTTACAGCTCAGTTTTATTTAGAAAGTAAAGGAAAATAAATTCTTGAGGCATGAGGGCATGCCTACCCACAAGACACAAAGAGAAGAGCAACACCCCCGGCCCTTTGGCCCCTCTTTCTGTATGTTCCCCACCGCCCCCCCCACCCGGGGTGTCTTGTGTAAATGGGGCAGCCAGGAGTGCTGTCTGTTCTACCTGAGGTCCTCACTCCGGTCCTCGGACCTTCCTTTGCTTTATTTTCCCCGGGCTTTTCCCTTCCTTATCTTTGGTGTTCCCAAAGACTTGAGTGGAAGCTGTAACACTGCTTAGGAGTTAGACTTGAGCCACCACCATTATGGGCTCCTGTTTCCGATTCTAACTACCAAACATGTCAATGAGAACATCTACCCCTTAAAAGAAGAGGAGCTGCTCCTTTCCACAGGCCCCATCATCTCTGAGTGCACACAGCTAGCATTCTCATACGACTCCTACAAAAGCCAGCACCTCCAAACCACACTAGGTCGTCCTCTCCCCTTGAACCTGGGCTGCCTTAGGAGACCTGCTTAACTACTAGAAGGCAGGCATCATGCTGCTACTGCTGCTAAGTCGCTTCAGTCGTGTCTGACTTGGTGCGACCCCATAGACGGCCTCTTACCAGGCTCCTCTGTCCCTGGGATTCTCCAGGCAAGAATACTGAGGTGGGTTGCCATTTCCTTCTCCAGTGCATGAAAGTGAAAACTCTTAGTGAAGTCGCTCAGTCATGTCCGACTCTTCGAGACCCCATGGACTGCAGCCCACCAGGCTCCTCCGTCCATGGGATTCTCCAGGCAAGAGCACTGGAGGGGGGGGGGCCACTGCCGTCTGCAACTCCCAACTCTAACTCCTAAGCAGTCTTACAGCTTCTGCTCAAGTCTTTGGGAACACCAGCTCTTGGAGCCCAGCTGCATGCAGCCCCAGCAGCTCTGTGGAGAGGAACTGAATCTCCCCATCACCCCATCGGGGCTTCTGGACAACAGCTGGTACCACCGTGCTTGTAAGGGAGCTCTCTTGGCAGCTGAATTACGAGCCCCAATCAAGCCTCTCCAACTAAAGCTGTGTGAAGCAGAGATGGACTGTCTCTACCAAATCCTACCCAAATGACAAGCTCCTGAGCAAAAGAAATAGTGGGTGTTGCTAAGTTTCTCCTTTTTAATCTGTTAATTTTCTGTTGTTAAATTCCTTGTGTTCTTGGAAGATACCTTTTTAAAAACTCTCGATACAGCCCCACTGTATCGGACACTTCACTGAGCATAACCGTTACCATTTATGGGAAAATAAATTTATCAAGCAAATGAACAATGCTAGAAAATGTATAAAAATGTTTCATCTATTTCAGAAAATCTGAGACACATAGGTAGAACACATTAGGTAGTCCAGAAGGACTCCTGGCTGGCACCACTGTAAAACCAGTTTTCTTTATTTCACACTATTAGACTTTTAAATTTGGAACCCTTAATCCAAATGTGCTGTATTTTTCAAACTGTTTTGAAGGCTGCACTTGAAATTTAGTTGTTTTTTTTTCTTTTTTGTTTGTTTGGCTTTTTGCTGTGTATATGTGTGTGTTTTTTGATTCAACTTAGGAACTTGATTAATAGCATTCCATTTAGAAAGTAACCAAGGCTTTACTAATCTAAAATAATCAGAGATGGAGTTTTCTCTTTTTCTCTCTGTCTTATCTCACTGACTCTTTCACTTAATGCATATAATCAATTGTTTATGTAAAAATGGAGAAACACAAATGAGCCTTGAAAGGCCTTTGAATATGAAACATTGAAAAAAGAGAAGTAACAAGATTGCCTAGAGGCTGGCAGTAGTTCGAAAATTTTGCCAAGTGCAAAAGATGTTTTTCTGCTTTTCAGACACACCAATATTTAGGAGAGACCCTCTCAACCATCCCCAGTCTCCAGCTCCTACCCCAGCCACCCCCCACCTAAACTCTCTCTCCCCTGCCCCACGATGCTATTTTAATCACTTCTCCAGAGCAGTCTTTCTCAGGTGGAACCCTTGCCTCCTTCAGCTGTCTTACCACTGCCACCTTAAGACACCTACTCTCCAGGAAAAAGAGAGACACAACTAGCTACTGCTGCTGCTAAGTCGCTTCAGTCGTGTCCGACTCTGTGCGACCCCACAGACGGCAGCCCACCAGGCTCCCCCATCCCTGGGATTCTCCAGGCAAGAACCCTGGAGTGGGTTGCCATTTCCTTCTCCAATGCATGAAAGTGAAAAATGAAAATGAAGTCGCTCAGTCGTGTCTGACTCTTCGAGACCCCATGGACCGCAGCCTACCAGGCTCCTCCGGAAAAATCCATGGGATTTTCCAGGCAAGAGTACTGGAATGGGGTGCCATTACCTTCTCCGAGACACACCCAGAAGCCCTAGCAAATTCATTTTAGGTGCATTTCCATTTCTAAAGTTTTTCCATTAAAACGGCCTCTAAAGGATGCCTGCTCAGAGAAAGTTCCTGAAGCCCCCAACAGCGAGGGACCAGCATTTATCCAGAAGTGACAGGACCAGAGAGCAGAGGTCCCAGCGGGAAGCTATCCTTCTGTAAATGTGACTGCGGGACAGCCCTCCTCGCAGGACAGATGACTCATCAGCGACTTCTTAATCAGCCTGTCTCTAGCAATAATAATCTAACCACTGGTCACCTAATTAAAAATGAAAGAAATCAGTGTCTTTTCCAAATTTGAGCTTCTAGCGTCCCAGGTTGCAGACTGTCATGAAGCCGAGGGCTGTCAGCTGTTTGCTCGTCAAGTCACGGATGGGCAGACCCTTTCGAGGGGCCTCGTGCTCTCCTCGGTGATTTGATTATCTTGCCATCATTCAGTTCATGCATTGATCTGGACAATCTGCTCCGATGGGCCCTGCTTATGTATTCATTCATTCATCAATTCCACCACAAGCGTTTACTGCAGGCTTGCTGTATGCTAGGGGATATATTCTGGGGATAGAAAGATGAATAGGACACTTGTTCAGCATCTGGCAGATCTCTCTGGGAGGAAACGGATATAAAAATATTTAGCTATGATACAATTCGATCAAGCCGTAATACAGAAAACAAATAGACGCACAGTGCATATTATCAAAGAAGCAAGATGGTGCTCCACTGGATAGAATTTAAGGTATTTTAAGAATTTAAAGGAATAAATTTAAGAATTTAAGATTATTTATTCAGGGCATGTGCCTCTCACGTTACCAAAGTCTCCACCATATCCTAATTTGTAAACCTTAGTCCACTTCCTTCATGCACGTGGCCTTCTTGGTCCCTGTTAAGCACGTGAGTTTCAGGTGCTGATGTAGAGATAGGTCGATTTGCCATCAAGCAAGCAGACATTTGCCATTAGATGTGGTTTTAAAATTTAAACAGTTTTTTCAAATTAAAGAAAATTATGTGTAATGTGTTTAAAAAAATTATTAATCACACATTTCTCGGGTATGGGGAAAAAAAAACACCTCACCAGCTACCTGTGCCCTATAGCAGGGAAAACAACCAAATTTTAAAACAAGCCAGATTCGTATCTTAATCTGTCTCCCTTCTAGTTGTCTTCATTGCCATCATCGAAGGGGAGATTCATTCTCTTTGGGCTCAAGGCTCATTCTTATTTTTAATTTTCTCTTTATTGGGGTATATGAATACTTGCTTTACAATGCTGCATTACGTTCTTTTAAAAAATACCTTTTATGGCTTTTGAATGATTTTGTTTATTTACTTTTGGCGGGGCGGGTCTTCCTCGCTGTGAGGGCTCTTCTCTGGACCCTGCTGGCGGGCTTCCCATTGCAGCGCCTTCTCCTGCTGCAAAGCACAGGCTCCAGGGCGCCCGGGCTTCAGCAGCTGCGGCTCCCAGGCCCTAGGGCGCAGGCTCAAGCGTCTCAGCGCACAGGCGAGTGGGGTCTTCCCAGATCAGGGATGGAGCCCCGGTCTCGCGCACTGACCGGCAGGTTCGTTGCCACGGAGCCACCAGGGAAGCTGCTGCGCTAGTTTCTGCCGGACAGGAAGTGGATGGGCTCGAGGGGCACATTCACCCGCTCCCTCTGGGGTCTCCTTCCGCCTCCCGTCCCGCCCATCCGGGTCATCACACAGCATCGGGCTGCTCGCTCGGCCGCTTCCTCTCTATGCCCTGCTTCTCTTCAGGTGGTGCTGGGGTGAGGGGGGACTCTCCTGAGTCTGGAAGAGACGGGGAGAAGTCTCCTCAGAGTCGCTGCTGGCCCTCCTGTCCAGTGGCTGCACGGCTGGCCCTAGCGACTGGCTGTTCGTGCCCTAGTCAGGCACAGGCACCGCTGGTGAGGCCATGGGCACAGTCAGGCGCTCCTGGCTCCAAAGTGTCCACTCCTGGAGCCTCCTCCTTCTGACCTCAGTGCCTGCTCACGTAGAGCCAGCCCTCTCAGCACTTTTAGGCTACACTAAGGCACCAAAAACTTTCAGTTTAGTCACTCAGTCGTATCTGAATCTTTGTGACCCCATGGACTGCAGCATGCCAGGCTTCTCCATCCGCCACCAACTCCCGGAGTTTACTCAAACTCATGTCCATTGAGTTCATCTCATCCTCTGTCGTCCCCTTCTTCTCCTGCCTTCAGTCTTTCCCAGCATCAGTCTTTTCAAATGAGTCAGTTCTTTCCATGAGGTGGAGTACTGAAGTTTCAGCTTCAGCATCAATCCTTCCAATGAACACCCAGGACTGATCTCCTTTAGGATGGACTGGTTGGATCTCCTTCCAGTCCAAAGGACTCTCAAGAGTCTTCACCAACACCACAGTTCAAAAGCATCTATTCTCCGGCGCTCAGCCTTCTTCACAGTCCAACTCTCACATCCATACATGACCACAGGAAAAACCATAGCCTTGACTAGACAGACCTTAGTCGGCAAAGTAATGTCTCTGCTTTTGAATATGCTATCTAGGTTGGTCATAACTTTCCTTTCAAGGAGTAAGCGTCTTTTAATTTCATGGCTGCAATCACCATCTGCAGTGATTTTGGAGCCCCCCAAAATAAAGTCTGACACTGTTTCCACTGTTTCCCCATCTATTTGCCATGAAGTGATGGGACCGGATGCCATTATCTTCGTTTTCTGAATGTTGAGCTTTAAACCAACTTTTTCGCTCTCCTCTTTCACTTTCATCAAGAGGCTTTTTAGCTCCTCTTCACTTTCTGCCATAAGGATGTTGTCATCTGCATATCTGAGTTTATTGATATTTCTCCTGGCAATCTTGATTCCAGCTTGTGTTTCTTCCAGTGCAGCATTTCTCATGATGTACTCTGCATATAAGTTAAATTAAAAAGCATCAAATCTTCAGCACTCAGCTTCCTTTATAGTCCAGCTCTCACATCTGTACATGACTGCTGGAAAAACCATAGCTTTGACCAGACAGAGCTTTGTCGGCAAAGTAATGTCTTTCCTTTTTAGCATGCTGTTCTAGGTTGGTCATAGCTTTTCTTGTTTTTCTTTCAGGGAGTAAGCGTCTTTTAATTTCATGGCTGCAGTCACCTTCTGCAGTAATTTTGGAGCCCCCCCCAAATAAAGTCTGTCACTGTTTCCATTGTTTCCCCATCTATTTGCCATGAAGTGAGGGACCAGATGCCATGATCTTAGTTTTCTGAATGTTGAGCTTTAAGCCAACTTTTTCACTTTCCTCTTTCCTCCTTCACCAAAAACTTTAAATTCACCAAAACTCATGAATAGACTGTTGTGTTAATTGTACCGAGATTGAAGAACATAGCTTATGCAACATTAGTTACTTGAAATTTCCTGGAACTTGCCCTAAGACCTGCTTGTGATCAATTTTAGTAAATATTCAATGTGTGGTTGAGAAGAATATGCTTCTCTAATGGCTGAGTCTATATTGGTGTTATAATCTATGTAACAGATTAACACACATTTAGAGGTTTAAAACATCCATTTTTAATATCTCACAGTTTCTGTAAGTCAGAAATCCAGGCATGGGTTCCCTGCTTAGGGTTTCACAAAATTAAAACCGATGGATACAGCAGCAGTGTTCTCATCAGCAGCTCATGGTCTTCTTCCAAGCTCACTGGGTTGTTGGTAGACTTCAGTTGCCTGCAGTTGTAGAACTGCGTTTCTCAACTGAGACCCTCAGGCCTCACTTTCTTACTGGGTCCTGGCCCAGGTTTGCTCTTAGCATCTAAAGCCCACTCTGCTTCAAGCCCTGTGCTTTCCCATATGGTGTGTGTGTTAGTCGCTCAGTCTTGGCTAACTCTTTGCTGTCCTATGCACTGTCATCCAATGGGCTCCTCCATTTATAGAAACTATCTTGGCCAGAATACTGGAGTGGGTAGCCTTTCCCTTCTCGAGGGGATCTTCCTAACCCAGGGATTAAACCCAGGTCTCTTGCATTGCAGATGGATCCTTTACCAACTGAGATATTTTAATCCTTAATATAGTTGTGCTGATTGTGAATTTGCCTATTTCTTCTTGTAGTTCCATCTTTTTCTTTTTTCTACTTTATTTTCAGAATATTTTATTAGATGTATGCAGCATAGAATTATATTGACCCTCTTTAACTCTAATAATAGTTTTTGTCTTAAAATCTATTCTGTTTGGTATTAATATAGAATGCTGAACTTTCATCTTGTTAGTATTTGCCTTTGTTATTACTATATACTAATATATATATATATATATATATATATATATATATATATATATATATGTCTCCACTCTGTACATTTTATTTTGGGTGCGTATCAGTTATCTCTAGAGAAGGGACCGGCTACCCACTTAAGTATTTTTACCTGGAGAATCCTATGGGATATAGGAGCCTGGCGGGCCACATTCTCTGGGGTCAAAAACAGTTGGACATGATTGAGTGACTAACACACACACACACACAATTTATCTATTGCTGCCTGTTATACTGTTCCAAAATTTAGAAGCTTATTAGGGCAACCACTTGACTTGCTCATGAGTCTGTGGTTCAGCAAAGTGAACTGAACTCAAGCAAGGGGTTCTTCTACAGGTCTTACCTAGGATTATTCACGTGGCTGCAAGTCATCTGGCAATTTGACTGGAGCTCGAAGTTTTAAAACGTCTTCACAGATTTGGTGGTTGGTGTCAGCAATTGATTAACCACTCTCTTATTTACTAGTTTCTTATTTTTGAGGCAGATGCCTGGGCTTTGTGTGGTATGGGAAGGTGAAGACTGAGAGCAGAAGCTGAAAACCCTTTGAGGACCAGACTTGGAAATCCAAGGGTCCCTTCTCTAGTTCTCCCACTGTGCTCAGTCCTTCTGGCCGGGAGCATCTGGAGGGTGAGAAACTTTTGAAGCTTTAGACACATGTCATGTCAGTCAATAATCCTCCTCACAGTAGGTTCTTAGAGGGGTGAGTGTGAGCAGCGCTCCTTCATGGCCACTACACAGATGTGGTTAAATGCAATATTTAAAAAAACAAAAACTTCAGGCATTTTCTATCAGTGAGAAATCTTGTTGTTGAATTCTGTTTTGTGCTTTCAATGGCTGTCTTTTCCTCTCATATGTATCATATAAAGCATTCAAAACATGAAAGAATGAAGATATATCTAATAGATATAGATTTACTATTAAAAACCAATTGCTTTAACCATTGGTCAATTGACTCACACAAAAACAATAAATTTGTTTCCTGATTTTTTTGAAAAATTCAACTACTTTTAAACCACTAGCTCTAAATGGCTATCATCAAGACAATGTAATTATGTAGTAAAGATCTTAAAAGTCATTAAAACAGCAATTAACTCCTGCTTAGTAACTCTATTTCTCAGCTTCAGGGTGTAGTCTGCAGAGTCACATTCATTTGTATTCTCTCCTTTCTGCAGCAGAGTTCATTGGCTCTCCATGTTTGTCTTTCCTTTTTCTTCAGCTGGATGATATGTGGAATCTTAGCTCCCCGACTAAGGATCGAACCCATGTCCCCTGCATTGGAAAGCTGGAGTCTTAACCACGGGACCTCCAGGGAAGTCTTCTTTCTTTCTTCAGTTTTCCTCTGGGCATATGGCTACCACTAATGGGCTTCCCAGGTGGCTCAGACAGTAAAGAATGTGGGAGACCTGGAATTGATTCCTGGGTCAGGAAGATCCCCTGGAGAAGGGAATGGCAACCCACACCAATATTCTTGCCTGGAGAATCCCACGGACAGAGGGACCTGACAGGCTACTGTCCATGGGGTCACAAAGAGTTGGATACGAGCAACTGTTACTTTCAATGAAGCTAGTTGTATAACTAAGCTCTGGGAAATGGGGGTATTTATGAAAAGCGGTGTAAGTGACTTCCAGAAGTGTCTGTGAAGAGAAAACGAACAGCCATGCCTCCTCTGTTCCTCTTTCTAATTGGCTTAATGGAGACAAGAGGGTGGAACCAGAGCCGCCATCTTAAATCATCAGGGCTGACAGAGCCGCAAGACTGAAGAAACCTCAGGCTAGCGTTCCAAGTGTAGGCCATAGGGCCAGGCATTTAGAGGAGAGGAAAATAAAATTCTCTCCTGCTCAAGCCATTGTTATTTGGGGGTTTCCATTACTAGATGCTAAAGTGAAGTGAAAGTGAAGTTGCTCAGTTGTGTCCGACTCTTAGCGACCCCATAGACTGCAGCCTGCTAGGATCCTCCGTCCATGGAATTTTCCAGGCAGGAGTACTGGAGTGGGTTGCCATTGCCTTCTCAGGTAATCCTACACATCTCTCACGTATCTGTTTGCTTTTGCTCCCAATTTTATCCCAGCAGTTGTTATGGTACCTGACAGTAACACAACTCGGAGAGGCAGCCACCCAGCACGAGAGCTATGATGGACCTTCTGCAGCTGAAAAGATGTGAGTCGGAATTAAGGACAAAGCTCACATCTTTCATACAACAGGCAGTCTATAAATATTAATATTTGCTGAATGAGTTAATTCATTCATTCATTAATGAGTTAAGTAATGGCAGGGGGCTGCCATGTTTTTGAACCCAATGTCATAACTCTTTAGAAGATCCCCTCCTTCCTACACTAGTTAGCTAACTCCTACTGATCTACCAGGATCCAGCTTCAATGTGACTTTTCTGTCATGCTCTCTCAGGTTTTCCTGGTATTGGGTAATCCCTCCCTTCCTGTCTGTATATCTCTGCCTCCCTCCCACCTCTCTCTCTTATTATCTCATCATATTGAAACTGCAGATTTCCTGATTCATGTTCTTAACACCCAACATGATGTCTGGAAGGATGGAGGAGAAGCAAAGAAAGAATACTTCTATATATGGAAAAAGTCATGGAGGACTTTCCTCTGAAGATTTAGGAACTGTCAGTGTTCTGTAGAGAAACAGAACCGATAGGATGTGTGTGTGTGCATGCGTGCGTGCGTGCATATATATGTATAAAGGGAGAGATTTATTTTAAGGAATTGGCTTATGCCACTGCGAGAGCTGGCAAGTCTGAAATCTGCAAGACAGGCTGGAAACTCAGGGGAGAGTGGATGTTGCAGTCTCAAGTCTCAGAGTGATCTAATAGCAGAATTTCTTCTTCCTTAGGGAGATCTCAGTCCTTTCCTTTAATGCCTTCACCTCATTGGAGAGGCCCACGTGCATTATGGAAGGTAATCTGCTTTACTCATAGTCTGTTGGTTTAACTGTTCGGTTCAGTTCAGTCGCTCAGTCGTGTCTGACTCTTTGCGACCCCATGAATCGCAGCACGCCAGGCCTCCCTGTCCATCACCAACTCCCGGAGTTCACTCAGACTCACGTTCATCCAGTCTGTGATGCCATCCAGCCATTTCATCCTCGGTCGTCCCCTTCTCCTCCTGCCCCCAATCCCTCCCAGCATCAGAGTCTTTTCCAGTGAGTCAACTCTTCGCATGAGGTGGCCAAAGTACTGGAGTTTCAGCTTCAGCATCATTCCCTCCAAAGAAATCCCTGGGCTGATGTTGTATCTAAAAAATATCTTCACTGTAATGTCTACATTGGTGTTTGACCAGCAACTGGGGCACCAGGGCCTAGCCAACTTGACACCAAAAAATTAACCATCGCAGGAACCATAGAGATAAGTGAGTTTATTTAATAAATTTATGTTCAAATGTTACTACTTAGATGACCTCTGCCAGGAATGCTACATTAATTATTGAGCATTGTAGCAGGTCATTAGGAAGCCAGAAAAAAAAAAAGAAAGAAACAATTGATTATGATAAATGAGAGAGAGGTCCTATAGAAAACAATTAGAAATATAATCAGATCTATTTAGCAACTTCAAATTCATTACTACTGTGTGCATGGTTAAAGAAAGTTCAGTCTCACAGAAGATTTGCTATGTAAAGAAATTAAGCTGAGCTTATGTGAACCAAGATCTCTGGGAGCAAAACAAGAATGCACACATCAGCAATATTCACTTAAGGTTAAAAGATTTTTGACTATTATTAATCAAGAATTTAAATATCCCAAAGATACAATATTTCTTTCTTCAGGACAGGATGTCCAATTCATAGCCCAGATGAAAACTATATAAAAAGGAGAAAGGCAGGAAGTGGTCCCTAGTATACATTGATCTAAACTAATGGTTGCAGTGTGCAACACTGTAAATTCAACTTCTCTTGCTGTTTGTGCACTAAGGGTACTCAGCTGGCCCCAAAGAATTAATGCAACTTCTAAAAGTAGGCCAACTAATTTATAGGCAATAGCTTTCATACCAGGAAAACTGGATCAATAAGTAATGTATATTTATGCCCAAGAAACCTAGCAGTGCTTTTCTCACTGAAAAGTGAGCAGGAATGAAGTCAATCAGAAAGGTCTTTTTTCTGAGAGTGGAACAAGCCCAGGAAACATCTCTTTCTGAGCAAGGAGGTGTATGAAGCAGCATCCAAGGAGGTGAACAGGAGAGAAGAACACATGGCAGGAGAAGTCTGGCGGACCTTTCTTAGCCCGGCAAACGGAGGCTAAGCTCTTGGGTCAAAATCAAGGCCAACACTGAGAGAGAAAAACCAATCTTCTCTGGCATATCAGTTACTTCATCCCCTCTTTGATTCATTCATCCCCAGTCCTCCATTTATGCAACTGTATGATGCTGGGAAAGATTGAGGGGGGGAGGAGAAGGGGCCGACAGAGGATGAGATGGCTGGATGGTGTCACTGACTTGATGGACAGGAGTTTGGGTGGATTCCAGGAGTTGGTGATGGACAGGGAGGCCTGGCCTGCTGCAGTTCATGGGGTTGCAAAGAGTCGCACACGACTGAGCGACTGAACTGTGAACTGAGTGTGGTTTATGAAGAACTGCATAAACTATGTGGAGTTTAGAACTCCATTAGCCTGGGACGCAAGTCCATGGTTGGTAGGGGCAGGAATGGGGCTGGGTCCACCTCTAGATGAGTCATGTGATGGGGATCTCTGTGGAGCTAAAAAGAGCTCTGCATCTTGATTGTGGTGTTGGTTGCACGAATCTGTGCGTGGGATAGAATTGCATAGGAGTCTCTACACACAGACACGCAGTAAGCTGTGAGAACAGGACCTTGTCTGCCCTGTTCTATAGTAACCTTGCATCGTTCTTCATGAAGAATTACACAAACTACGTGCAGTTTATGAAGAACTAGCTAACTACTACCCGAGGCCCCCACGGATGGAGCCTTTTCTCCT
Source organism: Ovis aries (assembly GCF_016772045.2). Taxonomy (NCBI): domain Eukaryota; kingdom Metazoa; phylum Chordata; class Mammalia; order Artiodactyla; family Bovidae; genus Ovis; species Ovis aries. The sequence continues at coordinate 105,061,645 of NC_056058.1, forward strand.
GCCCAGCCTGTCTGGGGCTGCCTGTGCACAGTTGCCACTCGCGGTGCCCGGGGCTCCTCAGCCGTCTCTCCTAAGGCCTGGGCATGTGCTCACAGAACCTGAATGCCTCTGAAGGTCTTTCTAACCAACGGGCCCGGGAGGTGTCTGATGAATGCGCCAGCCTCCCTACCCTTCCAGCGCACTGAGACCTAGTGTGATCCCAGTACTGACCTGCCCATTGCTGGTCATTGCTTTTATTGACTTTTCTTTCTCCTCTGTCTCTCTTCCTGCCCGCTCCTTCCCAGGATTGCCTAGGCCTGTGATTACTTTCCTAGTAACCAGATATTCTTCCATTTAGGGAGTAAACCAAGCTAAGGCGGCAGGGAACAAGGCAAATAAGGGCCTGCTCTCATGCATCTTACCGGTTGACTGTGTGTAGAAACTTCTATGCTATTTTATCCCACACATAGATTCATATAACCAACACCACAATGGAGATGCAGAGCTCTTTTAGTTCCACAAAGGTCCCTATCATATGACTCATCTAGAGTTGGGCCCACCCTCCTTCCTGCCCCTTACCAACCACTGATCTGTTTTCCATCTCTATAGTCATTTTAAGAATGGTATAAGGGACTTCCCTGGTGGTCCAGTGGTTAAGAATCCACCTTGCAATGCAGGGGACTCAGGTTTGATCCCTGGTCAGGGAACTAAGATCCCACATGCTGTGGGACAACTAAGCCCTTGAGCTGAAACTACTGAGCCCACACATCACAACCCGAGAGTCCATGTGCTGTAAGATCCCACACAGCTAAGACCTGATGCAGCCAAGTAAATTAATTAATTTCAAAAAAAGAGTGGTATACAAGTACAATCATCTAACATGCAACCATTCGAGACTGGCATCACTTACTAAGCATAATGACCTTTTCATTCATTCAAATTGTTTGCAGATCAATAATTTGTTTCTTTTTATTGCTCAGTAGTATTCCATTATATCTGGAGAAAGAAATGGCAACGCACTCCAATATTCAGTTCAGTTCAGTTCAGTTCAGTTCAGTCGCTCAGTCGTGTCCGACTCTTTGTGACCCCATGAATCGCAGCACACCAGGCCTCCCTGTTCATCACCATCTCCCGGAGTTCACTCAGACTCACATTCATCGAGTCAGGGATGCCATCCAGCCATCTCATCCTCTGTCATCCCCTTCTCCTCCTGCCCCTAATCCCTCCCAGCATCAGAGTCTTTTCCAATGAGTCAACTCTTCGCATGAGGTGGCCAAAGTACTGGAGTTTCAGCTTTAGCATCATTCCTTCCAAAGAAATCCCAGGGTTGATCTCCTTCAGAATGGACTGGTTGGATCTCCTTGCAGTCCAAGGGACTCTCAAGAGTCTTCTCCAACACCACAGTTCAAACGCATCAATTCTGTGGCGCTCAGCCTTCTTCACAGTCCAACTCTCACATCCATACATGACCACAGGAAAAACCATAGCCTTGACTAGACAGACCTTTGTTGGCAAAGTAATGTCTCTGCTTTTGAATATACTATCTAGGTTGGTCATAACTTTCCTTCCAAGGAGTAAGCGTCTTTTAATTTCATGGCTGCAGTCACCATCTGCAGTGATTTTGGAGGCCCCCAAAATAAAGTCTGACACTGTTTCCACTGTTTCCCCATCTATTTCCCATGAAGTGATGGGACCAGATGCCATGATCTTCGTTTTCTGAATGTTGAGCTTTAAGCCAACTTTTTCACTCTCCTCTTTCACTTTCATCAAGAGGCTTTTTAGCTCCTCTTCACTTTCTGCCATAAGGGTGGTGTCATCTGCATATCTGAGTTTATTGATATTTCTCCCAGCAATCTTGATTCCAGCTTGTGATTCTTCCAGACCAGCGTTTCTCATGATGTACTCTGCATAGAAGTTAAATAAGCAGGGTAACAATATACAGCCTTGACGTACTCCTTTTCCTATTTGGAACCAGTCTGTTGTTCCATGTCCAGTTCTAACTGTTGCTTCCTGACCTGCATACAGATTTCTCAAGAGGCAGGTCAGGTGGTCTGGTATTCCCATCTCTTTCAGAATTTTCCACAGTTTATTGTGATCTACACAGTCAAAGGCTTTGGCATAGTCAATAAAGCAGAAATAGATGTTTTTCTGGAACTCTCTTGGTTTTTCCATGATCCAGCGGATGTTGGCAATTTGATCTCTGGTTCCTCTGCCTTTTCTAAAACCAGCTTGAACATCAGGGAGTTCACGGTTCATGTATTGCTGAAGCCTGGCTTGGAGAATTTTGAGCATTACTTTACTAGCATGTGAGATGAGTGCAATTGTGCGGTAGTTTGAGCATTCTTTGGCATTGCCTTTCTTTGGAATTGGAATGAAAACTGACCTTTTTTTCTTACCCAGTAAATGGACAGAGGAGCCTGGCAGGCTATACAGTCCATGGGGTCACAGAATCAGACACGACTGAGCACACACACAGTATATTCCATTACATGAAGAAACCAGAGTTTGTTAACCATTTGTTTATTCACTTGGATTGTTTACAATTTTGACATTGAAAATAAAGGTGTTTTGAACATTCATATACATAAGTTTGTGTGAATGTTATGCTTTTGTTTCTTGGGATAAGGGCCCAGGGATGTGACTACTGGGCTGTGTGGCAGGTGCATGCTTCATTTATAATAAACTGCAAAATTATTTTCCAGAGTGGCTGTGACGTTTTACATTCTCACCAGTAGTTTATGAATAATGCAGTTTCTCTGCATACTTTCCAATATTTGGTATTTTCACCGTTTAAAAAAGTGTCACACATTCTGATAGGTGTGCAGTATCTCATGGTGACTTTAATTTGCATTTCCTTCACAGTTAATGATGTTGAACAGCTTTTCCTGTGTTTATTAACCATTCATATTTCATCTTTGATAAAAAGTCTCTGTGCCTTTTACCTATTTTCTAATTGGATCTGTTATTTTGCAGTTAAGATATGAGAATTCTTTATATATTCTAGATAAAATTCCTTCAGATATGTGGCTTGCAACTATTTTTCTCTGATCTGAAGACTGTCTTTTCATCTTAAGAGAGCCTTTCACAGAGCAAATGTTTTAATTTTTGAGAAAGTCCAGTTTATCGTTTTTTCTTTTATGCTCTTCTTATTGATTTTTAAGGGCTCATATATTAGAGAAATTCATCTTACGAGTGTCAGGTATGCTGGAAGTACTTAAAAATTTTTTATATTAGTTTATTCAGGGTACCTTGTTCCATGTCCAAGTTTCTATTTGTGTAGCCTAATTCTCCATCATTTTAATTAGTGTTTTGTCCTATGGTTTTCCTAAATTCTCTGCTTCTTTTTAAATTTGTTACTCTTTTGGCTTCTCTCATATACTCTCTGATTTTGTTCAGCTGCCTGAAAATGTTAAGTATCTACAAAAAATTCTGAATTATTCACATTTTAATACACTAACTATTTCTTATCCCTCTGTAGATTTTTTTTCAACTGATCTCAAGTTTTCTTACATCTTCAGTGATCATCTCCAGCTTTGACTTATATTTCTGAATCCAGACCACCCTTCCACCATCTCAAACTCCAGTGTCCCCAGAGGAAATCATTATTTTCCCCACGTTGGTTAAGGACACTTCCATCATCCTAGGCTGGAAACTGCAGCATTGCACTAACCTTCCTCCTTTCTATAGCACAGGCCAGTCGTCACCAACTCCTGCTGATTTCGTTTTGTGGGGCCCTTTAGGTCTTCGTTTCCCTCTTTCAGACTGTTGTGCGCATGTGTGTTCAGTTGCTCAGCTGTGTCCAACTCCTAGTGACCCCACGAACTGTAGCCCACCAGGCTCCTCTGTTCATGGGATTATCCCCCCGAGAACACTGAACTGGTTTTCCATTTCCTCCTCTAGGGGATCTTCCCGATCCAGGGAGCGAAGCTGTGTCTCTTACATCTCTTGCCTTGGCAGGCAGATTCTTTACCACTGCACCTATAGTTACCACGAATTCGAGAAGGAATACATGCCTCCTAGATGGTATTCTCCATAGCTTCTCTCTTTCAGTCCATTCTGTACATTGTCATCAGTGCTGTCTTCCTGTTACAGAGTCCAAATATATCATTCTCCTGCTCAAAATTCTGCAATAAAAGGGAGAGATACAAAGATATATTGTCACCCTGCTTATTTAAATTATATGCAGAGTACATCATGAGAAACGCTGGGCTGGAAGAAACACAAGCTGGAATCAAGATTGCCGGGAGAAATAGCAATAATCTCAGATATGCAGATGACACCACCCTTATGGCAGAAAGTGAAGAGGAACTAAAAGCCTCTTGATGAAAGTGAAAGAGGAGAGTGAAAAAGTTGGTTTAAAGCTCAACATTCAGAAAACGAAGATCATGGCATCTGGTCCCATCACTTCATGGGAAATAGATGGGGAAACAGTGGAAACAGTGTCAGACTTTATTTTTTTGGGGCTCCAAAATCACTGCAGATGGTGACTGCAGCCATGAAATTAAAAGATGCTTACTCCTTGGAAGGAAAGTTATGACCAACCTAGATAGCATATTCAAAAGCAGAGACATTACTTTGCCAACAAAAGTCCGTCTAGTCAAGGCTATGGTTTTTCCTGTGGTCATCTGTGGATGTGAGAGTTGGACTGTGAAGAAAGCTGAGCGCTGAAGAATTGATGCTTTTGAACTGTGGTGTTGGAGAAGACTGTTGAGAGTCCCTTGGACTGCAAGGAGATCCAACCAGTCCATCCTAAAGGAGATCAGCCCTGAGTGCTCTTTGGAAGGAATGATGCTGAAACTGAAACTCCAGTACTTTGGCCACCTCATGCAAAGAGCTGACTCATTGGAAAAGACTCTGATGCTGGGAGGGATTGGGGGCAGGAGAAAAAGGGGACGACAGAGGATGAGATGGCTGGATGGCATCACTGACCTGATGGATGTGAGTCTGAGTGAACTCTGAGAGTTGGTGGTGGACAGGGAGGCTTGGCGTGCTGCAGTCCATGGGGTTGCAAAGAGTCGGACATGACTGAGCAACTGAACTGAACTGAACAGGTAAGTGAGACTGTAAAACTTTTATAGAAGAATATTATATGCAACTCTACGACAATGAATTTGAAAATGTAGGAGTAACAGTTTTCCTATAAGAATATAAATTATCAAAATTTAATATAAAACTTGAATAGGCCAATAATCATGAAAGGGAAGCCGAAGATTTACCACTTGAAAAGTCAACAGACCTAGATTATTATAGGGAGAGGCGGGGGTTGGGGGGGACGCCCTAAGGAACACACACGCTAATGAATTTGTCACCCACTGTAAAAGAAAGTGTGCAAAATCAGTGGCAAACAGGCTGATTTAATAGAACAGAGGTTGGGCCAAGTAAAGCACGGGAGTTAAATCGGTCAGGTTACTCTGTTTCTTTCAAATTATTTACATATATATAATTATTTATATTCTCCCCCACAAATTGAAACAGATTTTTTGTGTTCTGTATTATTTTTGTGCTCTGGAAACCTCAAGATGGCAGCGTTTTACTTTGAAAGAAGGTGCTCGGTGTTTTTCCATTCATAACAGCACCTGGGAGTCATGCTGTCGCTAGCAGGAAGGGAAGGAGGCAAGGTGGTAGATGTGTTTCAGAATATTCTGACCTCTCACAGTCTCCCCTAATTTACTATCCACTGTAAACTGACAGTTCAGGTAAGTAGTTTCTCTACAGTCATTGTAGAAACAGGTATTTTATTCTAGCTCCATTTGTACTATTCTAGCTAAATAGCTGACTTCTCTGTTCCTAACACACCACTTGTGCAGAAACGATTTTTATTTTTCATCTTGGAATTAGGCAGCAGAGAGGAATATTATAATAGTGCATTAGTGTCGGCCTTTGCTCGAGCTACTGAAACGCCCTTCCTCTTGTCTCTCTGAGTCTCTTTTCCAAACTTCACATCTTGTCCCTCGCCTGTTCCTGACTACCCAATGGCTTCCCACTGCAACCCAAGGAAACCGTCTCCTTACCGTGACCCGCATGCTCTGCAGGGTCAGGTCCCAGTTCTCGGTTCCTCTGTGCCGTATTTGAGATTCCACATAAAAGCGATCTCATAAGGCGCTTGCCTTTCTGACCTACTTGCTGTGCTATGAGAACCTCCAGTGGTCTTCATGTTGCTGCAAGTGTTATTATTCCATTCTTTTTCATACCATGGCATATGCGTCTTCTTTATCCATTCGTCTGTCAATGTTTCATGCCTTGGATATTGTGAATAGTGTTGCTGTGAACATAGGGAGGCATGTATCTTTTTGAATTGCAGTTTTGTCCAGATAAATGACTAGGAGTGGGATTACTGGACCATATGCTAATTGTATTTTTAGTTTTCTGAGGAACTGCCACACTGTTCTCCACTGTGGCTGCACCAACTCACATTCCCAACAGTGTGGGAGCATTCCCTTTTCTGTGGAACTCATTCTTAAATGAAGTTAATTTTTATGAGAAATTATGCGAGTTACCAAAGAGAACTTTTCACCTATGTCAAAAGAGTATCTGCATAACTGATCATGGTGATATTTTATCTGCAAAATAATTCTAAGGCATACAATATTTAGGCTGTAAAAAAAAAGTAAATAATTAAGATGTAAATTCAATTATGGTCATCTCCATTACAGTTCTTTTTAAGGGAATAGAAATATCCTGTGTCCTTGGTTTATAAATGAAATTATATCTGGAGGCAAGCAGGTGGAAGGAGAGAAGTTGTGAAAAGTTCTCAGTAGATAAAAAGCAATTCATTAAGCATTACTCCTAGTTATATGCATAATATTTGATTCAGTTTTGCAACTACATAGAATAGCAAAATAAAAATATAATGTTTAAAATTTTTTCTATATTGAAAAGTAATAAGATAAATCCTAAACCTTTTTTTAGTAATAAAAATAATTTTAAGTTAAAATATATTATTAAATATCTTCTTCTTTGAAGTAGAATTAGGAATTAAAAGAAGTAGGACATGTTTTTTCATAGTAACTTACTGAGTGTCCTCTCTATCCTTTTTCTAAATGCTCATTAGCTTGATTCTTATTATTTTAATAATAATTTTAATGTGATCATTTTGTTCACATTAGATGACTAATGGTAATAGCTATACCCATTAAGTGTTTTACCGTGTGATGGATGGGCAGTACACCGGGACTTGCCAGGTGGCGCTGGTGGTGAAGAGCCTGTCTGCCAGTGCAAGACATGCTAGAGGCCTGGGTTCAATCCCTGGGTCGGGAAGATCCCCTGGAAAGGGGAGTGCCTACCCACTCCATTATTCTTGCCTGGAGAATCCCATGGACAGAGGAGCCTGGCAGGCTGCCTTGTACCAGGTGGCAAAGAGTCAGACATGACTGAAGTGACTTAGCATGCATGCAAGCAAGCAGTTGTAGCTAGCATATTCAAATTACTTAATTAATACTCATGGGTTAGCCCTGGAACCCAGTCACCATTTATAATACATCTTCAATGGAAAAATAGATTCCAACTTTAAAGGCATTGACTTACAAATGAAATTTTTAATACAATGTATTTATAAGAAGAGAACTCTCTGAATTGGGTGACTGCAACTTCTAATGAATGGAAATCTATGCAGCATGAAAAACTTGAGTTAAATCAGAATAACCTTTGTGTACAGGAAAATGTAGAAACTCTTTCATGTTTTATTTCCAAATAGAATTCTCGGCATTTGAAGGTATTACTGCTACAGTATTGCTTTCTGCATATTTGCAAAGCCACAAAGTCTGGTGAATGCATGACTTGCAGTTACTTTCACAAGAAGAATCATCCGTGTGAATTCAGTCTGTTGACTATGGTGTGGCAAAGTACTTTAGTAGCAATGCCTCTCTACCCTCTACGCTAAAAGTTGCCTTTGCCCAAATAGCTGCCCATCTCAGGTTGGCACAGCTGGCTGGTATTCTGCTGTGGCTCTGTGTACACATCTGCATAGCTTTGATTCAGGGAAGCCTTGAAGTTCTTTGGCTCACTCTTGCCTTAACTCGCCAGAGGATAGTTCACTGTAGGAAAGACATTTTGATGGAGACTCCCACAGCTCCTCAAAATGTTATGGTAAGATGGCAACTTATTCTTCTGGCGTGCCAGGCTGAATATAAGGGACATCTGTGGTTTATTCTGTTCAGCGTTTGTTTCCCTATACTGAGGTAAAACCATTCTCTTGGGGGAAGCACACTCTTCCATTGATGCAGCCTGTGAGTCAGCTGGGGCTGAACCTTCTTTTAAAGCCAGTGGTTGGTCCATGACAGATGAGAGCATTATATGCCTTGGCCAGAGAGACTGGTTCAGAGACAGACATGTGACTCAAGCATGCCAGTCGGAGCCATAAACATCAGTTTAGAACTTTCTGTTAGAATCACTGGGAAAGAGAAGCGCTCATTGTTTTCTGGGAATGCTAAACCTAGACCTTCTAATACTCATTTTGCTACCGCTTGAAGTCAGTCTGAGGATGAAAGCAACATGGGGTGTGAGCCAACTGGGAGGCAGAGAACATACAAACTACATTGTTTGGTCTAGCTTCAGCTGAAGCCAGTGGTGAACCCTTAAAACTCCATTAGCTTAAGTGAGTTAAGTTGGTTTCTGCCCTTTGCAATGAAAAGAATCCTGAATAACACAATGGGAGTGACCACAAACTGAATCTCATGAGCAGTTGTATGGCTGTATTTGCCTTTGTAAGGAAGTACTGTTACACTGAGGACTTCAGCTAATAAGGAGGAGCCCACAAAATTAAGGCTTCCGTGGTGGCTCAGCTGGTAAAGAATCCACCTGCAACTCGGGAGACCCGGCTTTGATCCCTGGGTTGGGAAGATCCGCTGGAGAAGGGAATGGCTACCCACTCCAGTATTCTAGCCTGGAGAATTCCATGGGCTGTATAGTTCATGGAGTTGCAAAGAGTCAGACATGACTGAGCGACTTTCACTTTCTTTCCACAAAATCAGCTGTTGCCATGTTCCTGAAGATCAGCAACTGTATTGCAGGTTCCTGGTGCTGTGTTTTAGAATTCGTCTTTACTGTCCTTTATTCTTTTTGTAAAACTGGCATGGCAGAGAGCTATAACCAGCTGGTGCTGATAATCACCACAGGTGCTATATCATCTTGTCAACTCCATAATTTTGAAACAAATCTTAGTATTTGGTTGAAAAGTACAGCAGTTAATAAAAAGAAGAGTTCCTGTGTGATGAATAGTTTTTTGAATTTAGGTTTTGCTCCCCAGATCATGGTCAGTTTACTAACTTCCCACCACAGTTACTTCCTTCCTATTTAAAAGAGGAATAATATTAATCTTGCCTGGAAGTGCAAGTCGCTCAGTCGTGTCCGACTCTTTGCAATCCCATGGATTATGCAGTTCATGGAATTCTCCAGGCTAGAATACTGGAGTGAGTTGCCTTTCCCTTCACCTTGGGAACTTCCCAATCCAGGGATCGAATCCAGGTCTCCCTCATTGTAGGCGGATTCTTTACCAGCTGAGCCACCAGGGAAGCCCAAGAATACTGGAGTGGGTAGCCTATCCCTTCTACAGTGGATCTTCCTGATCCAGGAACAGAACTGGGGTCTCTTGCATTATAGGCAGATTCTTTACCAGCTGAGCCACCAGGGAAACCCTAATCTTGCATAATAGGGCTTAAAAAAATTAAATGGGTTAATGTAGGTCATAAGCTTGTAACAGTGCTTGGGTATAAGAAGTACTCAAAATGCTTTAATACTAGGCATCATAACCTATGGCCCAAGAATAGGTCCTTGGATTCTCACATCATGATATCATCCTTATTGTTTTTTTTAAATATTTATTGATTTATTTGGCTATCCCGTGTCTTAGCTGAAGGGCGCAGGATCTTTGATCTTCCTTGCAGCGTGCAGTATCTTTCTAGCTGGAAACTCTTAGTTCTGCCTGTATGATCTAATTCCCTGACCAGGGACTGAACCCAGGCCCCCCACACTGGAAGCAAGGAGTCTTAGCCACTGGACCAGCAGGGAAGCCCCTCCTTATTTTTTTCTTCAGCCCCATTTGGACAGGGTCTGACAGCTCAAGGTGCAGACAAAAGGCTCTAGGCTAGACCTTAGAGTTTTTGGTTTCTTGTAGGTTAACAGTTAATATACAAAAGCAACAAAGTATGACTGCTGCATCAGGATTTTATTCAGCCTGGAAGAAATTTCCATTTTTATGTGTTCACTTAGAACACTTTGTATGATATGAAATCAATGAGAAGAGAACTCTGTTGGCAAGAACTCTCCCTAGTAAAAAAAAAAAAAAAAAGACATTTTCACATATGCCTTTAAACACTGTTACTTAAAATTTTTTTATTTCCTGGCAAAGATAGGATTACAGCATTACAAGGAAGACATTGTAGTTCAATAGGTACAATAGCCTTCGTTTAGCTCCCTTGAAGCAAATGTTATAGATGTCTAGTGTGAGCACAACCACATGTTGTAATGGGAAATTAAGTACAGGATGTAACATTTGAAATTGGTCAGAAAATCAGAGAAAGTTAGGCTATTTGGGCACATTTTTAAACCATTTTCTTTTGGCTTCTATTGTACAATATGAGCTCCTATTACAGAAACAAAATTATTAGAAAGTGAAAATACAGCAGTAAGATGATTTAGTGAGGACTTTTTTTTTTTTTTTTTTTTACTGAGGTAATTGATTTTAGTTTCAAGTAAACAATTACCACATCTCTCAATTTCTGGCTATTTTTAATACTTTTTCCGCCTCCTCTTTATTGTCAGACTGTCAGCTCTCAAATACTACAATGGTAAGAATGCCCGAGTCTAGAAGCTCCCCCTTTTAATTTCTTGCTTCTAATCTGCAATGAAGGGAGGATTTAGATTTTCTCTAAAGCAAGAGTGAACAGCCTCTAAGTGAGCGTCAATTTTGTCATGGAGAATTGAATAATCTTAGGGTATGGGTTTGTGTTTTTCCCCCCTCTGGATAGGCAAAGGTTCCTTGTTGCTTTCTTTTATGTTTTCTCAACCATGTCCAGATGAGGACATGACCTTTGGTTAAGTGCTTTTATAACTAATTTAAAATTTCAGGGACTTTTTATATAGCTAAGCTCTGCACTTATGCATAATCTATTTTCCCTTGCTTACTACCTTGTTCATGACCTTTCAGTGAGGGTGTTCGATGTCAAGAGGGACCAATCCATAGTCTATATTTTGTAGTAGCTGCTCTTCTAAATTGACCCCCTCTTCTTTCTGTAGCCAGTCCAAGACAATCATTGGCCTTATCGTTGTTTCCTGAAATGGCCTTGCTCGTTCTTGCATTTATGCAATATTTAAATAGTTGCTTTGAATTAAGGCACATTTTCCTACCTGTCTCAACCCTCTCATGTTTCCAAAGTCACCTCACAGTCTAGTGTTTCCAGACTCTAACTCTGTCCCACCTGAATCACTCCCCATTCAAACTGTCTATAACTGTACGGTCCTTCCCAAGCGTTGGAGAGCTGATCAAATACTGTTACTTATTGTTCTGTGTTTGGGAGAATGCAAGCTTATTATCACTATGTTATTATCTGCTCTTAGCAATTGCATGCTCCTTATTCAGTATAGAGAAGAAAAGAATATTATTAATGTCCCTTTTTATATTATTCCCATCATCTTGTCTTGTGTCTGGTAGAAAAGAAATGACATTATTCAGTCAGGGATGATGGAGTAACACAAGAAGGCTAGAGATCTGAGCAGAACTGTTGGCCTTTCTTTGTACACATCGTTGCTTCTCCTGGCTCAAGCCTTCTTTGTTTAAAGGGGTTGATGTTGTCATGCTACATCACAGTGGGTAGGAAAAGTGATTCCTCAGTCTTTCACATACACCTGTGCGGGGATTTAATGGAAACTTGGCCTCGGAGATCTAGTTGCGTACACAAAAGCTGAGCAACAAGGGCCATCTGTAGACAGAAGGTGATTTCAGGGCATTTTTTTTTCAGATAGAGGATTTCTTATTTCAAGCATATGGTCCAGATATGTGACTAATAGAGCTCTCTAATTGTGAACATCTCATTTTTCCAACTACTAAAAAAACATTTTTTTAATGATTCTATGTTTTATCAAAGGAAATATTTTCCAATATGTTTTTCTGTTATGAAACCACTTTAATGGAAAATCTGCTCTATTTATTTTTGTACATTCCAGGTTATTCTACTCTTGTTCTGATCACTTGTCAATGAGTCACAGAAATCCCTTGGGTTTTCCTGACCCAAATTCCAAATGTTCTTTTTTAAAAAAATCTCATAAAACGGTAAACACTTATTAGAGATAAATAGAATCTTTCTTGGAAATAAAATTTATATCATTAATTGGGTAAGCCATCAGAGTCCCTGCTTAATTATTTATGGAACCCAGGGAAAGACTCAAAGTTATCCAGGGTGTCTGATTACAACATGATGCTAATTACATAAGGTCAGAAGAGCCTCATTTCAGCCCAAGTGGTTTTATGCTGCTGAAATTTCTGTTCTAAATATGTACAGTGTTTTGTGTTTTTTTTTTTTTTTTAGTGTAGACAGTGATCTCAGTGAGTTGCCTGCTCTGTAAGGAAGAAAACTGAGTGGCAACCTCACCATTGTGAGTGGAGTTCCAAAGTGAGGAGCTCACATTTCTGTGGGTGCAGGGTCCATGTCAAACCAGAGTCATTTATTTCTAAATCATGTCAGAAATGAAATATCCATATAATGCTGTGTTCCAGCCTGTGTTGACCCCGCACCTTTCTCTTCCTGATGCTATAGCTAGTTTACAAAATGACACAAAGTGACAACCAGCCATATTTCTTTACCTGTACGCCTACATCCTTCTCCAAAGAGTTTTATAAAGAGAGTTAATTACAGAGCTAACTGACTACACAAAGCTGACCCATATAACATATAAAAAGCTTCTGATTGCCAGATAAATGCTTTCTCAGTTGCACTCACACTGAATGGCAAGTAGTGAGTCCCAAGAGTGACTAATTACAGATCTGAATTCCCAGTGGATTATGGTAAGGGTGTACCCTGGACTCCACCTGTTTTAATAGAGGCATGCATTTGAATTAGGTAGAATTTCTTACATGCTCATTACCTACAAACTTACATTTCATGACTCAAAAGGGCAAATGACTAGTATAAACTACATTTTATATTTTAAATACATTAAATAACTGTATAACCCTGGAATTTGACATTCTTGAAATTTTATACAGAGATTTCTGATAGTTTCTCACTTGTTCCCCACCACTTTCTTGTGTATAACATATTCCTTTGTAAGTTTTCAGTGGAGATGTGAAAGTTTGAAGGAAAACTATTACAAAAGAGTAAAGGATTAAAAAATAATCCACATCCTTATTCTGTTATACTTACAAGCAACTTTTGCTGCTAAGTCGCTTCAGTCATGTCTGACTCTGTGCGACCCCGTAGACGGCAGCCCACCAGGCTCCTCCATCCCTGGGATTCTCCAGGCAAGAACGCTGGAGTGGGGTGCCATTTTCTTCTCCAATGCATGAAAGGGAAAAGTGAAAGTGAAGTCGCTCAGCCGTGTCTGACTCTTCTCGACTCCATGGACTGCAGCCCACCAGGCTCCTCCGTCCATGGGATTTTCCAGGCAAGAGTACTGGAGTGGGGTGCCATTGCCTTCTCCAACAAGCAACTTTTAGGATCCTGTTATTGTGTGGATGTCTGGTGGAGAATTACTGTTTCTAACTGGAGTGTTTAGATCATTTATGTTGTAACTTCCTGCTCTCCGGAGTCATCACTTCCTACTCTACTTGTTCAAGTGTCCGTTTATTCTTTGGCTATTGAGGATCATGTTTCAACAACCATGAAGTAGGCCAAGCTTCTCATAACATTAACTTTCACTTCGGTCACACATTAGTGAAGGCTCTCTCATGGAAAATCTGTATGCCTTGTTAAGAATAGGATCCAACTGCAAAGCTTCTTCTTTAAATAATTTGTGTCTTTTTTTTGTTTGCACTGTATAGCATGTGGAACTCCCCTGACCAGGGGTTGAATCTGTGTCCCCTCTGCAGTGCAAATGTGGAGTCTTAACTACTGGACCACCAGGAAGTCCTCAGGTGCCTTTTTGGTAATTATTGCATTAAAATTTTCAAACCAATTTTTCAATAAGTAATACATGCACATAGAGTTTTTAAAATTACATACAGTAAAAAATAAGCCTCCTTCTTACTCATCTTTAGGGAAACCACTGATACGAATATGTTTTTTATCCTGCTAGAGATATCCTGTGCTTATACACACACATGAAAAAATCCATCCACTTTTATATACACATGGCTGCATAATATATTACATCTTTACACTTTGCCTTTTCTTATACCAGTATATCTTGGAGATCTCTACATTCAGCTATTTTATCGGCTTTTATGGTGATATGGCCCTCCATCACAATTCTTGAATATGCAAAGGACTGACCTTTTAAAATATATTTAAAATAAAAAGATGGCAATCAGCACACACGATGGCTTATTTTCCTATTTTAGTTTAGAATATCTTTGTACAAGAAACTCAGCGTAACATGTTTGTGCAAATGACATGGAAATAGAATGTGGTTTCCAGTACTGGCACTTTTAGTGAAGTGACTTTGCATTTGTTATGTAAACTCTGAGTCTTTTCCTTTATCAAATGAGGCAGTGTATCTCAAAGGATTGCTGGGAAGATGAACTGAACTCGTGAGAATGACACACTTTAGCTCGTTGTGTGGCACACAGCGCTGTGCGCAGAACACTAGCATCTGTATTTCTCTGTACATCTATGCCTGTGTCTATGTTTACATCTATACATGTCATGTCTACAGGAAGGCCCATATCGTCACCGTATGGAACTGAAATTAAGATGACTACCTCGGAAATCACCCATGCCTCTATCCTTTTTCTGTTTTCTATTTTTCTTCATAGCAGTTATTGACATGGATGACATAGCACGTGGCATTATATTACATGTGTGTGTGTGCACCCCGTCACTCAGCTGTGTCCGACTCTTTGTGACCCCATGGATTGTAGCCTGCCAGGCTCCTTTGTCCATGCAATTTCCCAGGCTAGAACACTGGAGTGGGTAACCATTTCCTCCTCCACAGGATCTTCCTGACCCAGGGGTCAAACACCTGTCTCTTGCGGCTTGGGGATTCTTTACCTCTGTGCTATTAGGAAGCCCTTATATTAATATATTTACCTACCATCTATTTGTTTCCACTAGAATATAAGCTCCAAGAGAAAAAAGTCATTCTTGTCTATCTTATTTACCACTTCATCCTACAATGTCTAGAATTGTGCTTGAAATGTTGAATGAATACATTTTATAGATATTTGTTGAATATTTATATTAAGTCATACATTGCACTTGACTCCTACAATTAAAGTGTACTTTGAATATTTAGTTTGAATCTTATTAAATGTAGTACATGCTATGTGATAGTATCTTAGAAAAAGAGCAATATGAGTGCATGGTATGCATTATCAGAGCTTCTGGTCAGATAAAATAATTAGTATTTCTAGACTCAGACTGCAGCAGGTGAAGGGCATCTGAGTGATCACGGATCAGGCTCCTCAATTCATGAGTAAAGAGAGTTTAGTCTGAGGGGTAGAGCTGGAATTAAAAAATGGGATCTCTTGACTTGGGTACTTTCTACCAGAGTAATTTGCCTCTCGAACACCTATTCTGTGTTCAACTCTCTACAAATCACTGTGGGAATCTAGAGGTACACATCAAGACTTCAGGGACCTTATTTGAAAAGATGAACTATTGGAGAATACCAGGAGATAACACAGTTCTAAGGACCACAATATGCAGTAAGATAACTCAGAGAGTCAAGGAAAGTCACATCGTGACTGATTTTCTCCAGTCAGGCTGTGAAAAGTGACTTAACTCGGAAGGGAAGTTTGGGAGAAATGTTACAGAGGAGCAAAACATGTGGAAATGAGCACGAGTGTATGAATCAGACAGAAGGGTAGCAGGTGACACACGGCAGAAACACGTGGTGGGAAGGTGGGGAGAGATACTGCTGGACAGGGCTGTGGGGAGAGGCAGGCCCAAGGCCCTCCTAATACTCGTTTCTGCGATGTGAGAGTTAAGGCTCTTTATTTTAATGGTGAAGGAGCTGGGAAGAAACGGAAGGATTTAAAGAGGAAACTGAGGTGTTGAAAGGGGTACTTCAGGCCAGCAGTGGAGGTGATGATGTGCTGAAATGTTTAGGTGGGATTTAGGGCAGCCAGAGCTGTTGGGAGGGAGATATCGTTTTCCTCTTGAACACGTTTGGGGCTTGCAGCCCTCACTTGCCAATCACGAGACTGGGTGCTGTTAGCTTCTCTTCATCATGGTCATGTGTCTTCTTCCTCACACCGCACTCCCTCAAATAACTCTGGCAAAGTCTTCTCTGAACTTGCCAAGCTGTGGACTATACTTTCTCCTTTGTATAGTTGGGCATTTAATCTCAGTTACTATTTGTTGTAGTTGTTTAGTAGCTAAGTTGTGTCCAACCCTTTTGTGACCCCATGAACTGTAGTCCGCCAGGCTCCTCTGTCCATGGGATTATCCAGGCAAGAATACTGGAGTGGGTTGCCATTCCCTTTTCAAGGGATCTTCCCAACCCAGGGTTGAACCTGCGTCTCCTGCGTTGGCAGGCGGGTTCTTCACCATGGATCCACCTGGGAACCCTGGTTACTATTTATCACATGCTCAATGGGATATTTACCAGTTTTACTCTGAACTTTTTTAGTTTGTATAGGGTCTGACTCATGATTTAATACAGTACCTGACACCAGGCTGGGCTTTGTAAAACTTCATTGAATTGTTGCATACTTCCCCACCCGAAGTCCTTCCATTCAGTCACCTGCACCATGGCTTATCCTTGAACCACACTGGATCCCACTGAAATATTAAACCCCTGCACATCCTATCATTTTGTTCTCATAGTGCCTTACTCCAGAGTATCCTGCCTGTTAATCCATCCATCGTCTCTCAGGTTATCAGCCTTGTCCTGGCTTCACCTCCTTCCTTCTGGCAAAGATCTGTGACATATAAGCACCATTCACTCTGGTCCCTTCTTTCCACTGTAGCCTCCATGCAGAAGAGCCACTCAGTCAGGCTGCTATGGGACTTTCACAGATTTGTGAGCTAGTCTTCCATGTTACCTGGAACTGGTCCTAATTCTCCTAAGTAGCTGTCTTTCTCTATCACTTTGGCAACCATTTCAAGCCTTTATATCTTTCAACCTACCGTGACTCTCAAGAAAGGATCTCATCTTCTGCTTCACGGAGAAATTAGAACCAGTCAGGCAGAAGCCTCTTCAATTTCCCCCGAGATACTGAGTGGTTCAGCTGTGTCTGTGTGGAGATAATTGCTCCACCCCTGCTTGTCGTTTTCACATTTCTGCTCTATGTGAAATAGCACCTCTTACCGCTGGTGTCTCAGTGTCCAGCCTGCTCCATCCGTCACCCCCTTGGAGGCAAAGTTTGAGTTTTTTCTGTCTTTAGCATATCACCCACAGTAGAAACTCAATAAATGTTTAATGTTAAAAAATGTATATATGTGATGGATGAAACTAGGAACACTATTGATGGGGGCATTTATTGAGAAGCAAAACATACTACTGAGATAAAGTCACTCAGTCGTGTCCAACTCTTTGCGACCCTGTGGACTGCAGCCCACCAGGCTCCTCCGTCCATGGGATTCTCCAGGCAAGAATACTGGAGTGGGCTGCCATTTCCTTCTCCAGGGGATCTTCCCGACCCAGGGATCAAACCCAGGTCTCCTGCATTGCAAGCAGATGCTTTAACCTCTGAGCTGCCAAAACACTATTAGAAGAGGATAATTTTAATTTTTCGCTCTTGGCAGCTTTCTGGGAAGGATAGATGGGACCAGATATTTCTGAATAAGAAAAGATTTGGGTTCAAAGAGAACACGGGAAAATATGGAGAGGAAGCAGGTCAGAGTCAGGGAGAACGAGAAGCCCTGAAGCAAGGCCAGGCCCTCAAGGTTTGTTTTGTTCCATGAGACCTGGTCACGGTCTGCTTTGCATGAGGGCTGAAGGACAGAACTACAAACAGTAATATTGGAAGGCACAACACATATTACCAGTTCAATTCTGGTGAAGCTGAAATGCTGGAGAGACACAGTTTTAATAAGAAAATTGGTAAAATCTTATGGAATACTTGGGGGAGAAGGAACGCTTACCTGAATTATGAATTATTCACGCTTCAGCGGAGAACAATGAGGCAGAACCTTGGCTTTTATTACTGCTTCTGATATGAAGTGATTAGCTTTAATTTTAGATGATTGCACATGCTTATGTAACACCAAATTCTATTTGGATGTTAACTTTTCCGTTTTGACCATTCCAATTTGAAACGATTTACTTGAGGTTGTGGAATTGTTTCTTCCTAATGAATGCATTAGAATTGAATATTAAGATATATAGAAGACTTCTCCCCAGTTCTCAGAGTTAATCAAATAAAGTAATTTTTGCCTCTGATGCAGAACCAGAGACAAATGGATCTTTGAATTGAAATTAGATTAAACCGACACAGTCGTCTGAAGAACAGAAATATATATACCCTTTGCTACCATTTATTACCAGAGAACATTCTTATTTTCTGCTGTTGATTGTAGAAGCGCTGGCTGTGGTGTGTGCTAAGTCACTTCAGTTGTGTCTGACTCTTTGTGACCCCATGGACTGTAGCCCACCAGGCTTCTCTGTCGATGGGGGTCTCCAAGGCAAGAATACTGGAGTGGGTTGCCATGCCCTTCTCCAGGAGATCTTCCCAACCCAGGGATCGAACCGAAGTCTCTTAGGTGTCCTGCACTGGCAGGTGAGTTCTTTCCCACTAGCGCTATCCGGGAAGCCCTGGCTCTGCCATGACTGAGGTCACAAGTTGAGTTTCTAAGTTAGCAAGGTCGTTCAGCTGTTTCCCCACAACCAAGAGTATTGGTTATGTAGTGCTGAACAGAAATAATTTAATATTAGAGTTGTGCACCACAGTAATCCTGAATTCAGCTGGAGATTTTCCTGTTTGATTTTTGTGGATCAATAGTTACTACAGGGGTTTTTAAATCCTGAATTTGTTTGGTTATCTTGCATATTCTGCATCTCTTCAGGTTAGAGGGAGGAATAGTTGCAGATCCCTTCTAAAGCTTGTTTTCAATCTCTTGACACTTTAATGTATTAATATTTTGAAGTAGACTCATTTATATTTTTGTTAACCCAGTCCTAAAACATAGTGACTGAAGCAAAGAAAATGGCCATTCTTTTTGTGATATGATAAATTATATTGCTGTAGGGAAAGCCAAGAGAATGGCTGCAAGAATTTAAAAGACAACTGGGTAGGACCTTCCCTAGTGGTCTAATGGTTAAGATTCTAAGCTCCAAAGCAGGGAGCCTGGGTTTAATCCCTGGTCAGGGAACTGGATCCTGTATGCCACAACTAAAAGATCTCGCATAACACAACTAAGACCCTGCACAGCTAAATAAATACATACTTTTTTAAAAAAGAGGCAATGGGGTGAATTATTTTTTTTCAGTTAGCCAAAAGTTATCAATGGAACTTTAACATTAAAAATGTTGGTTTTAGTGTTAAGGAGATGATAATTTAATCTTACGATCAACACAATCTAGATTATCAGACAGTTAGAAGACACCAACCTTAAATGCCTTTAAACCCCTAGTCATCACAGACTGTGCAAACAGCCCTCGGAAAGAAATGAGTCTCCTGAAGTGTGTTTTTTTAAGAATTCTTGTGATGGCCTGAATTTGAAGAAAAGTTTTAGCTTCTCATTTTGAAATGTGGAGGGATTTAAAATATCTTAGATTTCAGAAATTTATCTTTTTTCACCTTGACGTTATACACTTTGAACTAAAAATGTAAATTTTGTTCAAATAGTAGTTGTAGAAATAATTATATCCCCAAACATATGCTGTCCATACTGGGATCATTTGTTAAGTTGTTTACCATTCCCCCCCCTAAAATAGCAGGAAACCCAGAACTTAATATTTGGAGAGAACTGTCATAACCTAATTGTATTTTTTTACTCTGAATAGAGATAAAACTGATGTAGGAAATCACAGATGTAATACTCTCCCCCAGATTATGAGGATGAAGGGTCAGCCCCAAAGACTCTGTCAAGCAATATTTCTCAATCCTTTTTGATACAGGACAAGAAACGGCCATCTGTATTTTTCAGAGACGAGACACAAGGGCTGCTTTTAGTTGCCTGCAGCCTGGTTCTAGCCACCAGTGGCAGGTCCTACTGTTTCCTGTGGTGCCTCCTCTTTGGCCATTTTCTCACTGCACAAACTGGAATGGTGTCCCCTCCTTCCTGTCTCAAGAGTTCCTGTGGTAATATCCCTCCCTCAGGCCATATGAAAAGCAATGGCTTTCCCCAGTCAAGCAGAAGGCCGGGAAGGTCTCCCACCTGCTTAGCCGAACCCAAATGAGCTGGCCCTTGTCATCACACAACCCCCACCCCCACACATTTCCCTCACCCATATTCTGAAAAATTAAGCCCATTGGAAGATGAATGACCACTAGAATACTGATTCTGAAAGGCTGGTGGCACTCTGAAGACTCAGATTAGATCAAAAGGGGAGGGGATGTTTATATGTGTGGCTGATTCATTTTTGCTGTGCAGCAGAAACTAACACAATCTTGTAAAGTAACTATACTCCAATAAAAATTAATTTAAAAAGAAAAAATGAAGGTAATTTAAAAAATAAAGCTATTTTTGTGAACATGGGGGAAAAAAAACATATTGGGTCAGATCATTCTGTGGCTCTTCCCTTTATCTTTAACACTTTCCTCCTTCACCTTCTCACATCTCACTGAAATTGAGCAACTCTTCTCCTGGAAAAAGCAAACCAGGAAAATATCAGAAAGCACTGTATTTTTCTGAAGCTTTAAGAACTCACTGTGAGTTCAAGTTGAGGTTTTAGAGGGAAGATGTAAAAACTAGAGTGGAGGAATGTGATTGTGATAAACACACACACTGTTCAGTGGGTTTTAGCTAAAACTTACTTTTTTGAAAAATATCCTTGGTTTTTATTCCCAGAGAGAAATCCTTCTTGCCTAGCTAGAAGAGTTTTGATACTGACAGCAACTCCGCAAACTGTGAGGTCAGCAAGCACACCCAGGGCTGACAAGGGGTGCACAGCTGTGGCGTCTTAGATGTCTCCCAAGCAGAGGCACTGGGAGGGTCGGTCAAGCCAAGAAGAGCAGCCTCACTATCAGAACTACTTTGGGAGAAATAGCACTTTAATGATGTCTCATAATGTAGCAAGTCTAAAATACTACATTCTCTCCATACTCTGAGCAAAAAAAAATCTCAGTTTTGAATTTGCATGGCATAGAAAATAAAACCACAGGAAGAGGCAACACTTATGGTTTATACAGGGCAGAGTCGGTTTGTGATGGACACAATCCGCTAGGTCATTCATTTTATAAACATATATTGGCATCGAGAATTATTTGCCAAGCATTGTTAATTAACAAATAATTAAGACATTATTCCTCTCAAAGAAGGATTCCGATGAAGAAAGATGGACATGTCATTAAATAATTAATTTACTACACAAAAAATTTAAATTACAAAAAATAAAAGATCTCAGAAGAGATTTGAAAATACAAGCAGCCATTACCAGAGAAGAAATATGAAAAGTTGTCAAAAAGCAACCCCTCAAGTATCATCAGATCCAGATGTTCTCACAGGAGAATTCTACTTAGCTCCTAAAAGACAGATAATTCCAGTGCTATGTAAATTGTTACAGAACATATGAAACAAATTAAGCTTTCAAATTCTTTTCATAAAATGACAAAATAGAAATAGCAGAACCCAAATATGACAACAAAAAACCAAGAAGGAATAAAAAGTAAATGACAGATCAGTCTTTCTTATGAATATCCATGTAATAAATCTAAATAAGACATTAACAAACAAGACTCAGCAGCACATTAAAGAGATAATAAACCATGGCCAAGTGACATTTTATCTAGAAGTGCACAAATAATTCAACATCAGAAAAAGCTATTAACATAACTTATCATATTAATAAACCAAAATGGAAAATCACATGATCATCTTTGCACATGCTGAAAATGTACTTACTAATGCTCAACATTTATTCTTCATAAGGAATCTATAAATAAAGCAGGAAACAGTAGCTATGCTTTCTTATGTTAAAGATGAATCCACCCTCAAATAAATAAGATTGTACTGGAAATGGCCCTTACAGTGATGAGCAAGATAATATGTCATGGCTAACTCACATTGTTCCAGAAGTTCTGGTTAACACCATTAGACAAGACCAAGAAACAAAATGAATATACATTAGTAAAAGAAGGTGTAAGTATTATTATTTTCAGATGATTAAATTATATACATGAATAAAATAAGAATCAACTAAAACACTATGTAAACCCTGAGAAAATTCAGTAAGGCATCAGAGTACAAAATTATATAGAAATACATAATCTTCGTAGATACAAAGAACAGGCAACACTGAGAAATCCAACTACTGGTAGAGGCTCAGCATTTCCAGTAATGCCACTGAGATTTTTAGTATGTGAATATGCCTTAGAAGTGAGTTACCCAAGGCCATTATTGTTCTTTTGTAGGTAATCAGAATTTCTCTCTGGTAGCTGTCAGGATTTTCTCTGTAATTTTGATACTTGTAGCCTCACTGTGATGTGGTTAGATGTGCACTGGTTTTGCCCTCATTTTGGCATGTCCTTTTTATCTTCGACCTCATGTCTCCTTACAGCTGGAGAATCTAAGTCGTTTTTTAATTACATGTTGCCTCTTCCCATTCTGTCCCTCTGCTCCTGAAACTTCAATTGGCTATCTGTTATACCTGAACTTTCTAGCCTCCATGTCTCAATATCTCACTCATGTCTTCTGTCTTTTTATCTTGTTTTGGAATTCTCAGTGTGTTCTCTAGGTTTCCCAGTTCAATACCTCATTTTTGGCTGTATTTAGGCCACTGTTCAACTTGTGCTTTGAGGCTTAACATTTTTTAAATTGAGCTTATTTATAAATGTAAATTTTAAGTGGAATTTTAATATACTTGAGGTGGAGAAGGAATATCAAACTATCATACTGACCAGAAGTCTAGAAACAGTTTTTTATATGAATAATTATTCATGATTGCATTAATTTATGTTTAACGTTTTCCTATTTTTCACTACTGAGCTTGTTTCAAATCTCTGCTAATGTAAATAATTTTGAAGTGAATATCTTTATGCACAAGCGATTTTGTTTCATTTTAGATTATTTTCTTAGAAAGGATTGAATCAAAAGTATTCCTGGCTTTAATGCTCTCAATATTTATTGTCAAAATAGTCTTTAAAAGAAGGAGCCAGTAAAAAGACAGCCTGGATCAAAGTGACAGACTCTGTCACGTAAGCAGCACTGGTTATTTTAATTTCATTTAATTTTTTGCTGACTTAAAGAATGAAGGCAATATCTTCATTTAAGAATTTGCATTTCTTGGATTACTGGTAGGGACATAAGGATTGAACATGTCTTCAAGTTTGTTTACTGGCTGTATTTACTCTTCGAGGATTGTCTCTGTGCATTTTGCACTTCATTTATTAGGATCTTGGGCTTCCCTAGTGGCTGAGATGGTAAAGCATCTGCCTGCAATGTGGGAGACGCGGGTTCGATCCCTATGTTGGGAAGATCCCCTGGAGAAGGAAATGGCAACCCGCTCCAGTACTCTTGCCTGGAAAATCCCATGGACGGAAGGGCCTGGTAGGCTACAGTACATGGGGTTGCAAAGAGTCAGACATGACTGAGCGACTTCATTTTCACTTATGATTTGATTAATCTATAAATTGTCACGAATGCATCTATTTTCCTTGAAATAAAATCCCTTGTTTGTTTTATTCATCTAAGTTTTGGCCACACCCTGAGGCATGTGGGATCTCAGTTCCCCAACCAGGGATCAAATCCACATCCCCAGCATCCCCCTCTTTTTAAAAAAGATTGTTAAATTTTTAGCCCTTAGCTGTGGCACACGAGGTCTTCGTTGTGTCACGCAGGATCTTTTGTGGAAGTGTGCAGACTCTGCGGTTGTGCCATGTGGTCTTACTTGCTCCATGACCTCTGGGGTCTTAGTTCCCCAACCAGGGATCGGATCCATATCGTCTGCACTGCGAGGTGGAGTCTTAAGCACTGGACCACCAAAGAAGTCCTGAAAGACAGAGTCTTAGCCACTGGACCTCAAGTGAGGCTTGTTCATTTTAGTCAGCTTAATTCTGAGAGTGCATGTTCTTCATGGAATTATATTAGGAACCAAAGCTCTGATTTCAGCTCCACGTGATTCAAAATGGCCTGTAATGCGGTCCCTCCAAGGACTGAGGGTTGCAGTGGTGATGGCCCCTTGATAAAGCTACAGTGCTACCGGGTGGGACAAGTAGGGGCTGTCCAAGTGGAAGAACCATGGCCAATATAGTACAAAGTTACTACAAGATCAGCACACAAATTCAAGCTAGCTTCAACAGCTCATGTCTAAAGTATATTCACATACTCAAGAGAAATTCCCAAAGAAATTATTAGACATGCTGAATTACCTGCTAACAGTTAGGTTTCAAAATGTGAACCGTGGAAATGTGTATACACTGTGGCTGAGTCATTGTCCCCTTTCAAGTAATACGGGCTGAACTATGAAATATGCAGTTAGTCTACTTCTAAGAGTGACTGCATAGACTCAGAGATTTGGGAGATATATTCAAGCAGGTGTTATGAAATTTGTGACTATAAGCTTGCCATTTGCAACCACATGGATGGGCCTTGAGGGTACTATGCTAAGTGAAATAAGTCACTCATACATGGAAATATGACAAGCAAACAAAACAAAATTAGGAAAAAGATACAGAGAACAGATCGGTTGTTACCAGCAGGGAAAGGGGCCCTTGGGAGGAAAGTCTGAATGGTAAAGGGGGTTACCTGTATGGCGATGAATGGAAACTAGATTTTGATGGTGAGTGTATACATATATACCCTTCTCTAGTGTGTACAGAAGTCAGATTCTGTTATACATATGAAACATAATGTCATAAGCCAAAGTTACCTCAGGAAAATAAAATTGTAAATATATGGCTCAGACAGTAAAGCGACTGTCTAGAATGCGGGAGATTCGAGTTCAATCCCTGGGTTGGGAAAATCCCCTGGAGAAGGAAATGGCAATCCACTCCAGTACTATTGCCTGGAGAATCCCATGGACAGAGGAGCCTGGTAGGCTACAGAACATGGGGTCACAAAGAGTCGGACATGACTGAGCGACTTCACTTCACTTCACTTCACTTCATATAGTCTTAGAGATTAAACGGGGGATGTAATCAGGAAAACATAGATATGTAATAATCAATATTATTCAACTTGCAGCTAACTGGCCCCAGAAGAGCCAAACCTGAATCAATGCCAAATGAGTGAAACTGAACTGGCCGTGGCCAACACGGCTGATACAGGCAGTTAATCCAAAAGGGGAAGAGTGCGCTCCCTGACTGAAGATAAAAACTGCATCTTTAAATGTAGGTTCCACTAGATCCTCTGCAGATGGCAAGCCACTCTACTATTCTTGCCTGGGAAATCCCATGGACAGAGGAGCCTGACAGGCTACAGTCCGTGGGGTCGCAGAAGAGTTGAACATGGCTGAGCATCTAAACTGCCCATCACCCTCTCCCAATTCCAGTAGAACCGCTTAAACTTAGCCTCCAGGGCAGGTTTGTTTGTTTGTTTGTTTTTTAACTGTAAATGTAAATCCAATTGTCTGTGGGGTTTCTAGCCTTTCTGCCTTGAGCACGGTAACCCAGATCTCATCTTTTGCTACTAGACCTGAGTCTATGCTGTCTGGAGGTCCCTCTCTCTGCCTGGAAACCCCTAGTGACCTTCTCTATACCCTACTCAGCCCCCTTATCTGATTTCATGGACAATGGTAATCAAAAGAAACCAGAGCCCCGTCCCCAGGCCTTTTCCTTCTGAAAGCTAACTGGAGCGATGAATTTCATTTCAGACTTCCTACACAGAGCTACAGGATTTATTTTCCACTACTTGGCTTCCACATCTCAATAAAAGCAGCTACGCTAACCATGGTAATCAGCTCTTTTCACTAGCAATAAAGCACAAGTGCCACAGGTTTGAGTTCATTTTTAACAGAAGCACCATTTAAAAACCTTCAGAACGTCGATGCCTGGAGCTCTGTGGTATAATGGCCTCCCCTTTCAGATCAACATTAGACCCAGATGGTATTTCCAAGTGGAAAGGCTGCTAGGCCAGAAAAAGTGACCTTTGGCTGAGTGAGTACTTGTTACTTGGTCAGCTTCAGGGCTGCCTGCCATTAGGAAGAACCACCAAGTAATAAACTATTACAGCCTGCATTTATCTAGCCCCTACAGGGCACTTTCTGGGGAGGAAAGGAAAGCAATTGATTTTCTCTATTGGACAGTCATCATCTCATACTTAGGTCATCTAATTGCCCAGTATCACTTATGTTCAATTCTCAGGTACCTTATATAACAAGGGGGGTAGGGGGTGTTTTTTGGACAGATTTTAAAAGCCTAGAGCTTTTGTATGGCATAAACTAATACCTAGAGCTGTAGACAGGTGAGGTACAGAGAAAAGGAACCCAGAAAGAGGTTTTCTTGTTTTCTTGTCCTAAAAGATCTCATTTGAACCAAGCTATGAAAGGAATATCTAAATGCTCGCCCCGTCCACTGAACCATTTTTATTCTGATGAATTAAGAATCATCTTGAATTCTGGAAATTTCTTTGGGAAATTTTTATTTGTTAAAAGCAAATTCACTCAATCTCTCCAAATCTTGGTTTTTATATCTGAAAAACAGAAAGTCCTTTTTGCCTCTGCAATTGTCTAATATTAGGATGTAGATATGCACACACACCCCCAGCTGGAAGTTTCAGCATACTATAGCCACAGGTGAAGGGCTTGATAGCAAGTTGTTCAGAATGGTCCAAACAGATTCAACTGTAGGGTTTACTGACCTAAAGCCTTCAAGGCAAACTTTTCAATAATGGAACATATTATGTAGTCTCTAACAATTTATATATATAGCTCCTATGCCTTGGAATAACAATTCTTATGGCAGTACCCAGCACATCTAAAATCATGCATATTATGCTTTAACACGACCATGAATATACTCGAGGCAAAGATGCTGAGTTGGTCATTTAAAAAAAGTTACACTAGCCTGCATTTCAGAGAAGGCAATGGCACCCCACTCTGGTACTCTTGCCTGGCAAATTCCATGGACCTGGTAGCCTGCAGTCCATGGGGTCGCTAAGAGTCGGACATGACTGAGCTACTTCCCTTTCACTTTTCACTTTCATGCATTGGAGAAGGAAATGGCAACCCACTCCAGTGTTCTTGCCTGGAGAATCCCAGGGATGGGGGAGCCTGGTGGGCTGCCATCTATGGGGTCGCACAGAGTCGGACACAACTGAAGCGACTTAGCAGCAGCAGCAGGCTACATTTGCTAGAAAACTTGCCTAACAGCATGTCTTGACTGCCTGGTTAATGTCTTAGCTCTGGTCAATTGCAGCTGTCTGCACCACTTTTACCATTGATGTCGCAGTACACAGCACAGTGATTTGCCCTGGAGAGTGGGTTCTGCCAGTTATTTAGCTATGAGATAACTGCAAGTTACTGAACTCTCCAAGGGTCTTTCCTCATTTGTAAAATGGGTAAAATAATACTTCCTAGCTCACAGGTTGTTGACGGGATTAAATAAGGTAATATGTTTAAAATGCTTGGCTCAGTGCCCATCTCATGATAAATGATTGATAAATAGTATATTACTGTAATATAAGTCCTTTAAAAGACTTTTGAATGGCCTCTCATACTTACCACCACCACCCCTGCCCCGTCCTACAGGGAGTGGGAGCTCGGCTCCTTTCGCTGGCAGTCCTGCCTCAGGGTAGTCTTTCACTGATAACCCGGGGTTACCAGCATCGGGGTTTACTCTCCAGGGCAGAACTCTCTTCTCTGGCTTGCATTTACCACCTCTGATCTGCAGACTAGTGTGCAGAGGGCCATAAAGGCAGCCAGAGTGGGACAGGGCAAGATCCTGCTGTGCTGATGGCCCATCCCTTCCCGTTACACCCCTTCTAGGGAATGGTGACCTGCTTCATCTCTCTGGCCAAGGAGAAGCCTGGCACAGCTCATTTTGTCCTTCCTGTGAAAGAAAAGGTCAAACACTGCGAGGCAAGGCCAGGAACTGAGAGACAGCCAGGGCCTTGAGAGGAAAAGGTCTGTTTTGCTGATGCACTATTGTATGCTGGGCACTGTTGTCAAGGTCTGGGGGTGTAAGGAAAATACACATTGTTCTTGCTGTCGGAAAACTGAAGAGATTGATGTGGAGGAAAAAGTACAAGAAATGATAGACCTAGGGCCTGACCTAATCAAGAAAGCTCCCCCTGAGGAAGTGACATTTGAAATGAAATCTGAAGGCTCAAGAAAATATAGCCTGCTAAAAGGATGACATACAAGCAGGGCAGCAGATGCTGGAATCCTGGGGCAGGAGAGAGAATACTGCTTTTCCGTCCAGAGAAAGGTCTTTGTGAATGGAGTGCAGAGAACAAAGGTGAGAATGTGCAAGACGAGCCTGGAGAGGCTGGCGGGCCCAGACCTTGCGGGGCCTCTTCCGTGCATGCGTGCGCATTAAGTCCCATACGCTGGTTCCGCTTCTTTGTGACCCCACGGACTGTAGCCCACCAGTCTCCTCTGTCCATGGGATTCTCCAGGCAAGAACACTGGAGTGGGTTGCCATGCCCTCCTCCAGGGGACCTTCCCGACTCAGGGATCGAACCCGCATCTCCTGCGTTGCAGGCAGATTCTTTACCTCTGAGCCACTGAAGAAGCCCACAGGGCATCTTCGGCCAAGCTAATTATTGTAGTCCTCATCCTGAGAGCACTGGGAAGTCACTAGATGGCTCTAATCTAGGGAGAAATTGACACACTTGCAGTTTTACACGCTACAGGGTAGAGTATAATGGGAGTGAGTACTGAAGGCCAGAGGAGCTACTGCAGGAGTCCCTACAGTTATTCTGGCTGGGGGTGGTCATCCTCGGGGATTTGATGCACTGGATGTGGTGGGCACGCTTGCTCCTTGGAAGAACCCAGACAGCATATTAAGAAGCAGAGACATTACTTCGCCAACAAAGGTCCGTCTAGTTAAGGCTATGGTTTTTCCAGTAGTCATGTACAGATGTGAGAGTTGGACTATAAAGAAAGCTGAGCACTGAAGAATTGATGCTTTTGAACTGTGGTGTTGGAGAAGACTTTTGAGAGTCCCTTGGACTGCTAGGAGAGCCAACCAATCCATCCTAAAGGAGATCAGCCCTGGGTGTTCATTGGAAGGAATGAAGCTGAAGCTGAAGCTGAAACTCCAATACTTTGGCCACCTGATGCAAAGAGCTGACTCTTTAGAAAAGACACTGATGCTGAGAAAGATTGAAGGCCAGAGGAGAAGGGGATGACAGAGGACGAGATGGTTGGATGGCCTCACTGACTTGATGGACATGAGTTTGGGTGGACTCCGGGAGATGGTGATGGACAGGGAGGCCTGGTGTGCTGCAGTCCATAGGGTTACAAAGAGTTGGATACAGCTGAGCGACTGAACTGAACTGAAGGTTTGGCGGCCTGCACAGTGGGGAAGAGAGACAGGGGCGAAGGCTGTAGGGTGGAGTTGTTCACAGGGTGAGCAGGCCTCAGCCTCTCTCTTGGTTCCCCTTTGCACTCCCACCTCCCCATGGAACCTGCTTACCGAGTTTCTGCCAGAAAGACCAGAATTCCCCTCATTGCCACACCATCCTCGGAGTTGTCCTGTCTTTGCTTTGTTTAATCTGTGAACAAGGTGGCCTCCTTTTTATCTTCCAGAGATTTCTCAAAACATACTGCTGCTGCTGCTAAGTAGCTTCAGTTGTGTCTGACTCTGTGTGACCCCAGAGACGGCAGCCCACCAGGCTCCCCTGTCCCTGGGATTCTCCAGGCAAGAACACTGGAGTGGGTTGCCATTTCCTTCTCCAGTGTATGAAA
Source organism: Ovis aries (assembly GCF_016772045.2). NCBI lineage: Eukaryota > Metazoa > Chordata > Mammalia > Artiodactyla > Bovidae > Ovis > Ovis aries. The sequence continues at coordinate 105,091,669 of NC_056058.1, forward strand.
GTGAAAAGTGAAAGTGAAGTCGCTCAGTCGTGTCCGGCTCTTAGCGATCCCATGGACTGCAGTCTACCAGGCTCCTCCATCCATGGGATTTTCCAGGCAAGAGTACTGGAGTGGGCTGCTGTTGCCTTCTCCATTCTCAAAATATAATATGGGCTTGTTTTTTTACTGCCACATTACTGGGGTCTAGGAAGAAAAGAGGAAATAAGTATATGTTATAAATTTGCTGCTTGAACCACAAATTCCAATTTGTATCTTCAAATGTATAATAAATATATCATAAGTGAATAGTGAAGTTGCTCAGTTGTGTCCGACTCTTTCAGACCCCAGGGACTGTAGCCCACCAGGCTCCTCCGTCCATGGGATGCTCCAGGCAAGAATACTGGAGTGGGTTGCCATTTCCTTCTCCAGGGGATCCTCGACCCAGGGGTCGAATCCAGGTCTCCTGCATTGTAAGCAGATGCTTTACTGTCTGAGCCACCAGGGAAATCCACAAATATATCATATTTCTGTAGAAAGTTAAGTGTCTCAGATATTTTGAATCTCTTACTAATGGACAATGGCATTTAGGTTTGGAAGTTTTGGCCCAAGATAGCATTTCTTGCACTGAAACCAAGCTGAGAAAACCGTATTGTATAACCTTCATTGGCCTAGTCTTTCAGGTGAGATTTTAAATACGGCGTTCAAATAAGTGCCTCTTTGATTTCCCTGATGGTTTAGCAGTTGAGAACCCTCCTGCCAAGGCAGGGGACACAGGCCTGATCACTGGTCTGGGAAGATTCCACATGCCTTGGGGAAACTAAGCCCAAGCACCGCAACTACTGAGTCCACGTGGTCTAGCACCCATGCTCCGCAACAAGGGAAGTCACCACAACGAGCAGCCAGCACACTGCAACGAACAGTAGCCCCTGCCCCCTGCAACTAGAGAAAAGCTGAGTGCAGCAAGGAAGACCCAGCCAGAAATCAATCAATCAATCAATTAATCAATCATAAGATGCTAACTAAGCACACAAGTGTAAACACTCATCAGGCCCCGTCTCGAATACAATAGGAAACCTCACAGGAAGCAAAAGGAGAGAAGAGCATGGAAGAGGATGACGAACTCCTGAGTTGGCTGGTAGAACTTCCTATGTCAGAGGAGGGAACACGTTTTTCTGTCAACATTTAATTTCCATCTGAACATCACTGTTGAGCTTACCATCATCACTTCTTTAGGGAGATGGTGCCTCTTCCCGACTGCGATTAGCTCCAGGAATATTTTCCTCCTATCAGGTTGAGGTTGCCCTTTGCTCTGGTTTTGCTGTTCTTCAGGTCTCTTTGGTCTCAAGTCCGCTTTCCTCTTAGTTAGCCACTATTTTTAAAAGTGTTTTTCTACCTGAAATGTCATTTCTTTCATCTAAATAAATTCAGATCTCCTGAGCTCTTTCTGGTAGTTTCTTTCTAATATCGGCACCTTTTCGGGTTTATTTCTAGAATTTAAGGTTCTTTTACCATTTTATCTCCCCAATTCAATTTTCATATAATGGATAAGTCAATCTTTTATCCAAATACAAAATACCACCCTAACCATTAGGTGGTGAAACCCCTTTCATCACTTTAAAGTCACAATTGGGTGAACTTTTCTTTGACAGATGCATACCCTGTATTCAATAATGCTTATAATAGGTCTCCTGGGGTGGACTCCTAAGGCAATTTTGAGAATCATATGCCATTCACTGCCTTATATGAACTCTTTTTGTGCTTTTCAACCCATCGATTCTGCAAGTGTTACTTTATTAACTGATAAAACCCACAGCTATTCATGCAAACCCTGACCCCAATCATTCATTCATTCAACACTAATTGTGTGCCAGACACTGTGCTGGGCACTATGAAACAAGAGTGAATCAAAAGTAATACAGTAGGGGAGAAATTTCAACCATGATGTAAGTGCTACGAAAGAAAATCATGGGATCGGCTCTGATGGGAAGAGAGGTGCTCAGGGGCTTGCCCAAGATCAGAGATGCTATATACAAATACATTTATTTGTGTGCTTGCATGAAAGTGATATTTAAGAAGTATCTGGGATTTCTTTGGAAGGAATGATGCTAAAGCTTGAAACTCCAGTACTTTGGCCACCTCATGCGAAGAGTTGACTCATTGGAAAAGACTTTGATGCTGGGAGGGATTTGGGGCAGGAGAAGAAGGGGACCAAGGATGAGATGGCTGGATGGCATCACTGACTCAATGGGCGCGAGTCTGAGTGAACTCCGGGAGTTGGTGATGGACAGGGAGGCCTGGTGTGCTGGGATCTGTGGGGTCGCAAAGAGTCGGACACGACTGAGCGACTGAACTGAACTGAACTGAACTGGAACTGGAACTTAAACAGCGATAGCTTTTTTTTTTTTTTTCAAATGGGTTCACTAGTCATTTCAATGTCTTCCTTGGAGGAAAGCTTTCCCTGTTGGCTCAGGTGGTAAAGAATCTGCCTGCAATGCAGGAGACCTGGGTTCGATACCTGACTTGGGAAGATCTCCTGGAGAAGGGGAAGGCTACCCACTCCAGCATACTTGCTGGGGAATTCTATGGACAGAGGAGCCTGGCAGGCTCCAGTTCATGGAATTGCAGAGTCAGACATGACCGAGTGACTAACACTTATACTTTTCTTTTGGAGAAATGTGTATTTAGATCCTTTGCCCATTTTTAATTGGTTTAGTTGTCTTTTTATTATTAACTTGTTAAGTTCTAATAGGAATAGTTTTAATTCCAAATTACTGGGCAACATTTTAAAAAGGAACTCTTCTTCTTTTCAGAAAAGATTCCAATCTGTAAATCCTAGAATGTTTTTATAAGTCTTCCAGTACTGCAAGGATTTATGGCAGGTAGTTATTCCTTGATTTGATCCCTGTAAGGTTTTCACATGAAGTCAAATGATCAATTCTAAAAAGAAGAAAATCTTACTTTAATTCAAAGCAATAGTCAAATAGCTAAAGCTTATTATTATGCCCTACAATTTTGCTGTTCCCCTATACAACAATTTCCCTTGGATTCTTAAAACTGTTTTGAAATTGTGTTTAACTATATCTATTTCCACTTTTCATTCCTTTGAACTTGGTTAGACTCATTGAGGTTTATAATTACACCATTTATACCACTCTTGGGTCATGGGCAATTTTGATTCATGTCATATTAACTCACATTTGATTACTGTGACATGCATTCAAGGTTATTAATGAGAACTCATACTTGGGATTTATAAAGCATTTTCTACATACAAAGCACTCTTCAGATAGTAACTAATTATACTTTACAAAATACCTGAAAGATTGATTTATTACTAATAATATTTGTCCTGATGTCAAACTCCATGAAGCATCCACTTGACATAAATGTCTAATGTGATATAAATTAATTGAGAAGAACCTTTGTTTTTCAACTTGCAGGCAACTGTTTATCCAGATATCATATCACTAGTCTCTTGGCAGATTTTTTTTTTTCAAAAATGATACATCAAAATGTTACTAAAGCTTGATAAATTATACCTTGTCTTAGTAGGGGAACTTTTAATAAAACTCTGCCCAGTGGTATTTGATTTCAAGATAAATGGAAGGGGAAATGATTCAATTCTTTTTTTTTTTTTTTTTTTTTAGTTTGAAAGGTAAATGTCTCAAGAAATGATTAACCTATTTAAAGCATATTGAATTTCAAATGGATTATTTGAATACATAACAGTGGAATAAGTTCAATGATTACTAAGGATAAAGGGAATGCTGAGGATCACAAGAATTGAGTTCTAATTGAAAGCCTGACACAAGTATTTCTGGGATGCTCAGGCAGGTCTCCTAACCTGTTATTTACTCACACAATCATGGGACCACTCATTTCATAAAATGGTAGATAGCAGTCTGAATGGAGTCCCAATTAGCAATCATTGGTCCACACAACTGTTTTTTTTTTAAATTTGAGCTAGTTTGCAACATGCTTAAAAAGGCAGATTACATATGCAAATTCAGATTTCTAAATTCTCTTGAAAAAAATCAGGTGATCTGACAATAGTGGTCCACATCCTTGAGTGACATTCATTTGGGGGTAGGTAGCTGCCCCGCCGCTGAACAGAGCCATGCCTGGCTTAGGTTGCTCATTTATGTCACTTGCCCAGCTTTTGTAGTCACTTCAGTGTGCTCCCCCCAAAGTGGGATATTTTAGGGCATTTTTTCCCCTAAAGCATCTGTAATATCTGTGGCAGAAATCCAAGATGGCCCAGGGAAATTCCACCTTTCCCTGGTATACAATATAATCCCTGTATAATCCCCCTTCTCAAGTGTGGGCTGAACCTGTGAGTATAATGAATGACACCCTCATGGTTATGTTATGTTATATGGCAAGAGATATTATAGACACAAGGTCCCCAAACAGTTGACTGTGACTTAATCAAAAGGAGAACATCTGGGTGGGCTAACACTAGTCAGGAAAACCCTGAAAGAGTCAAGAAACAGCAGCAAATACTTTCCTGTGCATCTTAAAGAAAATAGGCATGCTGTGAATTGCCTACACACAGAGGGGTCCCCAGAAGCTGAGGTTCTCAGACCCACACCTGCCCACAACCTGTACGAACGTGGGAAGAGGACCTCAAACATCAGATGAGACCCTCATCACTAGTTGACACTTTAATTTCAGCTTGGTGAATCCCTGAGCAAAGGACCCTGCTAATTCATATCCAGTATCTTGACCCAGAGAGACTGAGAAAATAAAGGTGTTTTATTTTAAGTTGTTAATTTTGTGGTAATTTTTTTAATGCAACAATAGAAAAGTAATATAGTCTCAAACTGTGCCCAAACTCAGACCAAATCTTATATTAAATACAATGTCGTATGCACAGCAAGGTGTGAACCCCAGGAGGCAAGGATCACTGTAGGCCACCTTGGAAGCTGGCATGGCTATCATAAACCATGTGTATATGTATATGTGTATATGTGTACGTTTGCTTCTGTGTATGTATACGAATCTGTGGATATAAAGGTGTATATTTTCTAGCCCTGTCTGCAGAAAGGGCCAAGAGGAAAAGACATGCTAGCAGCAATCAATGTACCTAGCATCCAGATTTTTATCTTTAATATCAGTTTCACTAAAAACAACTAAGTTTTCTCAGAGAAATAACTGATTCCAGGATTGGGGCAGGGTAGTTAGAAGATGATACGGGATCACCATGTTATTCTAGAAACTAAACAAGTACTCAAAAACATGATAGAGACATGTCACAAAGACACAGAAGCCAGTTGAAGGAATTTCCATTTGCAAATAAGTAAAATAATGTCTTAATAATGAGGTTCCCAAGTGGCTCAGTGGTAAATCACCCACCTGACAATTTAGGAGCCTCAGGAGACAAAGGTTCCATCCCGGGGTCGGGAAGATCCCTTGGAGGAGGAAATGGCAACCCATTCCAGTATTCTTGCTGAGATAATTCTATGGACAGAGAAGCCTGGCGGGCTAACACAGTTCATGGGGTTGCAAAGAATTGGACACTACCGAGCACAAATGAGTTTTGAATCAATGGAAAAATATGTATTCATGAAATTTTACTGGTGATGGATAGACGGATGACTTCTCTTGCTTAAAGTTGAATGACTAGGCCTTTCTGGTACATGTAGAGAGAGTGCTGGATTCAGGAAGTCATCATTTACAACCGCAATGGTAAAGGCTGGATTATACAAGAATCATCAATGCATGGCAGACCTAGAAGAGCAGAGCAGGATATTTGCATCGCCTTAAAGTAGCTCCCCATAGACTGCTTATTGCAGGTGAGGGACACACCCCAGAAATTAAAGAGGGGAGAAACTGGGCAACACTTGAACCAGGTGATCAAAACTAGCATTGTCCACGTGGGAAAAATGGATGTGTGCTTCCAGATGACACATTCTAAGAAGAACTCAACATCTCTGTCCTGTGCAAACCTCCACCCAAGAATGCCAAACTTAAGTAAGAGAAAATATGGGACAAGCACAAGAGGAAGAAACTTCTAGAGGGATGTGTGTGTATGCATGCTTGATTCTTTATGACCCCATGAACTGTAGCTCGCCACCTGCCAGGCTCCTCTATCCATGAGGTTTTCCAGGCAAGAATACAGGAGGGGGTTGCCGTTTCCTACTCCAGGGGATCTTCCTGACCCATGGATTTAACCCATATCTCCTGCAACTCTTGCATTAGCAGATGAGTTCTTTACCATTGTGCTACCTGGGAAGCCAGGCTCTAGAAGGGATAGCTTTCTCTAAAAATGTCAGTGTTGTGGGGTTGGGGGGAAGGGAAAGGCTATGGAAATGTATCAGATTAAAAGAGGTTAGAGTCATGACAGTTATATGCAATTATCCGAAACTAGATTCAGCCTGTTTTAGAGGAGAAAAAAGTGCTGTAGGTCAGCTGGCAAAATGAAATACAGGCAATAGCTTACATAAAAATATTGTAGTGGGAAAAAATTGGTCTTTTAATGCTGGCTAGAAATTGGTTTGAAAGTTAGATTCACCTCTCCTCAATGTGTGATTTCTGTGCCACGTAGAAAGCGAAATGTGATCACTACAAAATTTCCTGTCACCCCTAATAGAATGAAAGATTTACATAATTTCCCTAAGCATATATCTTACCACCATGGGGTAATTAAGGCCATTGCTACATGTGGTCTGATTTTTTTCAGCTGCTTTAATTTTAATGGTCAGTGTTGGCGCAGTCAATCAGACTGGCTGTACAGCCCTGCCATTTGATAATTAACTGCCAAAACCTGTTTTGATTATTTCCAGTGGTGGATGCCTGCTGAATATAAAATGAGACGTGACACCACCCAGCAAGCTGGTGGTCTTGATGCCAACACTGTCTTTTCTTGTGTCCTTTCGCTTCTGTTTAGGGCCTTCTATCAAAGACATTCTTCCAAAAACATAAGTGACATTTCAGCAAATATAGAACTGAATTAGAATTTGAACCGCATTCTTTACTGGAATTTCTTAGAGTAATGGAACTAATATTGAAAGAGACTGTATAATTACCTCCCACAAGTTTTACCTCTAGAGTAGTTTTTTTAGCAATTACCTTTTTTCCTAACAAAGGCAACTCAGGAACACAGTCACGAAAAACTGTCACACAGCACAAAACAAGTTGCTGGAACTTTCACATAACTGTACCCTATACATTGACTGTCTTTCCTGCTGAGTCCTTAAAGCTAGATCACCCTGTGCACCCAGTTAGTCCAGTCTGCAAGAATTACTCAAAAAGACAGAAATGATTCATAGACATGTTTTAAAAAGTGTATCCTTTTATTTTGGAAACAATACATTCACTCCAGTACTCAAAATGTTCAAAAAGCCATATGGGGAAAAGTTCTCCTTGAATCTTTATTCTAAAGCCATTCAGTTTCCCCGGCTGGAAAATCAATGATATGAGTTTCTGGTATGTCTTTCCAGGCATATTTTGTGCCTATACAAGCAAATCTTAATACACACTGCCCCCCTCCTGTGTGAATGATGGCATACTGTACACACTGTCCTTCATTCTATTTTTATTTTTCACCTGTAGTGGATCTTGGAGATACTTCCACAACAACCCATAGAAAACATCACCGTTCTTTTCTGGGGTTCAGTTCAGTCACTCAGTCAAGTCCAAATCTTTGCGACCCCATGAATCGCAGCACGCCAGGCCTCCCTGTCCATCACCAACTCCCGGAGTTCACTCAGACTCGCGTCCATCGAGTCCGTGATGCCATCCAGCCTTCTCATCCTCAGTTGTCCCCTTCTCCTCCTGCCCCCAATCCCTCCCAGCATCACAGTCTTTTCCAATGAGTCAACTCTTCGCATGAGGTGGCCAAAGTACTTGAGTTTCAGCTTTAGCATCATTCCTTCCAAAGAAATCCCAGGACTGATCTCCTTTAGGATGGACTGGTTGGATCTCCTTGCAGTCCAAGGGACTCTCAAGAGTCTTCTCCAACACCACAGTTCAAAAGCATCAATTCTTCGGCACTCAGCTTTCTTCACAGTCCAACTCTCACATCCATATATGACCACAGGAAAAACCATAGCCTTGACTAGACGGACATCTGTTGGCAAAGTAATGTCTCTGCTTTTGAATATACTATCTAGGTTGGTCATAACTTTTCTTCCAAGGAGTAAGCATCTTTTACTTTCATGGCTGAAGTCACCATCTGCAGTGATCTTGGAGCCCAAAAACATAAAGTCTGACACTGTTTCCACTGTTTTCTCACCTACTTCCCATGAAGTGATGGGACCGGATGCCATGATCTTCGTTTTCTGAATGTTGAGCTTCAAGCCAACTTTTTCACTCTCCTCTTTCACTTTCATCAAGAGGCTTTTTAGTTCCTCTTCACTTTCTGCCATAAGGGTGGTGTCATCTGCATACCTGAGGTGATTGATATTTCTCCCGGCAATCTTGATTCCAGTTTGTGCTTCTTCCAGCCCAGCGTTTCTCATGATGTACTCTGCATAGAAGTTAAATAAGCAGGGTGATAACATACAGCCTTGATGTACTCCTTTTCCTATTTGGAACCAGTCTGTTGTTTCATGTCCAGTTCTAACTGCTGCTTCCTGACCTGCATACAGATTTCTCAAGAGGCAGGTCAAGTGGTCTGGTATTCCCATGTCTTTCAGAATTTTCCACAGTTTGTTGTGATCCACACAGTCAAAGGCTTTGGCATAGTCAATAAAGCAGAAATAGATGTTTTTCTGGAACTCTCTTGCTTTTCTGATGATCTAGCAGATGTTGGCAAATTGATCTCTGGTTCCTCTGCCTTTTCTAAAACCAGCTTGAACATCTGGAAGTTCATGGTTCAAGTATTGCTGAAGCCTGGCTTGGAGAATTTTAAGCATTACTTTACTAGCATGTGAGATGAGTGCAATTGTGCAGTAGTTTGAGCATTCTTTGGCATTGCCTTGCTTTGAATGAAAACTGACCTTTTCCAGTCCTGTGGCCACTGCTGAGTTTTCCCAATTTGCTGGCATATTGAGTGCAGCACTTTCACAGCATCATCTTTCAGGATTTGAAATAGCTCCACTGGAATTCCATCACCTCCACTAACTTTGTTCGTAGTGATGCTTCTAAGGCCCACTTGACTTCACATTCCAAGATGTCTGGCTCTAGGTGAGTGATCACATCATCATGATTATCTTGGTCTTAAAGATCTTTTTTGTACAGTTCTTCTGTGTATTCTTGCCACCTCTTCTTAATATCTTCTGCTTCTGTTAGGTCCATACCATTTCTGTTCTTTATCGAGCCCATCTTTGCATGAAATGTTCCCTTGGTATCTCTAATTTTCTTGAAGAGATCTCTAGTCTTTCCCATTCTGTTGTTTTCCTCTATTTCTTTGCATTGATTGCTGAGGAAGGCTTTCTTATCTCTTCTTGCTATTCTTGGGAACTCTGCATTCAAATGGATATATCTTTCCTTTTCTCCTTTGCTTTTTGCTTCTCTTCTTTTCACAGGTATTTGTAAGGCCTCCTCAGACAGCCATTTTGCTTTTTGGCATTTCTTTTCCATGGGGATGGTCTTGATCCCTGTCTCCTGTACAGTGTCACGAACCTCATTCCATAGTTCATCAGGCACTCTATCTATCAGATTTAGGCCCTTAAATCTATTTCTCACTTCCACTGTATAATCATAAGGGATTTGATTTAGGTCATACCTGAATGGTCTAGTGGTTTTCCCTACTTTCTTCAATGTAAGTCTGAATTTGGCAATAAGGAATTCATGATCTGAGCCACAGTCAGCTCCAGGTCTTGTTTTTGTTGACTGTATAGAGCTTCTCCATCTTTGGCTGCAAAGAATATAGTCAATCTGATTTCAGTGTTGACCATCTGGTGATGTCCATGTGTAGAGCCTTCTCTTGTGTTGTTGGAAGAGGGTGTTTGCTATGACCAGTGCATTTTCTTGGCAAAACTCTATTAGTCTTTGCCCTGCTTCATTCCGTATTCCAAGGCCAAATTTGCCTGTTACTCTAGGTGTTTCTTGACTTCCTACTTTTGCATTCCAGTCCCCTATAATGAAAAGGACATCTTTTTTGGGTGTTAGTTCTAAAAGGTCTTGTAGGTCTTCCTAGAACCGTTCAACTTCAGCTTCTTCAGTGTTACTGGTTGGGGCATAGACTTGGATTATGGTGATATTGAATGGTTTGCCTTGGAAACGAACAGATATCATTCTGTTGCTTTAGAGATTGCATCCAAGTACTGCATTTCGGACTCTTTTGTTGACCATGATGGCTACTCCATTTCTTCTGAGGGATTCCTGCCCACAGTAGTAGATGTAATGGTCATCTGAGTTAAATTCACCCATTCCAGTCCATTTTAGTTCACTGATTCCTAGAATATGGACGTTCACTCTTGCCATCTCTTGTTTGATCATTTCCAATTTGCCTTGATTCACGGACCTGACATTCCAGGCTCCTATGCAATATTGCTCTTCACAGCATTGGACCTTGCTTCTATCACCAGTTACATCCACATTCTGGGGTTAAGAATATGTAGTTGTATGACTGTACCATTATTTAATCAGTCTACTACCGGTAGATATGTAGACTGTTTCCTATCTTCTGCTCTTGTGAGCAGTACTGCTACAAACACCCTTGTCTACCTGTCAGTTTGGACAGATAAGAGAGTATAGCCAATTAACATTTTAATTTTTATTATTTATTTAGTGGAGTTGTTTTGGATAGTGTTGTTGTTGTTTAGTCGCTCAGTCATGTGCAACTGTTTGCAACCCCATGGACTGCAGCACACCAGGCTTCCCTGTCCATCACTGTCTCCTGGAGTTTGCTCAGACTCATGTCCATTGAATTGGTGATGCCATCCAACCATCTCATCCTCTGCTGCCCCTTCTCTGCCTTCACTCTTTCCCAGCATTAAGGTCTTTTCCAATGAGTAGACTCTTCGCATCAGATGGTGAAATTTTTGGAGATTTAGCTTCAGCATCAATCCTTCCAATGAATATTCAGAGTTGACGTCCTTTAGGATTGACTGGTTTGATCTTCTTGCTGTCCAAGGGACTCTTAAGAGTCTTCTCCAGCAGTTTGGAAGCATCAGTTCTTCGGTGCTCAGCCTTATTTATGGTGCAACTCTCACATCCATACATGACTACCGGAAAAACCATAGTTTTGACTGTATGTATCTTTGTCGGCAAAGTGATTTCTCTGCTTTCTAATACACTGTCTAGGTTTGTCATAGCTTTTCTTCCAAGGAGCAAGTCTCTTTAAATTTCATGGCTGTGGTCACCATCTGCAGTGATTTTTGTTTTGGATAATGATATCAAAAGTTTCTTTTCACAGAAAAACAAAATTGTAAGGAATAACTTTTTTTTTTTTCCGGCTGGACTGTATATTTTAACACCAGCTTACTCATACTCTTCTCTGATGAAGTGAAACATTCTGTAGTAAGTGCTTGAAGGGAGTCTTGAAGAATGTTCATTTTAGATGGGCCCCAGAATGACCGTTCACCCCTCTAGTCTTGGAGGAAAGATCTAGGATGTTCCACTCTACTCACATTTGCTACTAATTATTTTAGGGTCTCTGATGTGTTTGGGCTTCAGGGATGTTCCACTGAGCCTGGAAAATTGCATGGACAGAGGAGCCTGGCGGGCTACAGTCCATGGGGTCTGATGCGACTGAATGACTGAGCATGCATGATGCATTTAAAATAATATAGACACTTTTCTTCTTTGAGTCAATGTTTCATTCAAATGATTATTTCCTCTGAGTACTCTAAATGTTCTAAGTGATTATCCATTGAAACCTCTCTCCAAATACAGCACTGAGAACCTGGGGCAGCAACACCCAAGCAAATGGTTTCAAAACTAAACATACAGCATCAAAAAGACCTTTCTAAAATATCTTAATTTTAAAAGGTATTTATAAAGTTTGGCCCTAGACCATACCTGATAGCTATTAGGAATGATATCAGAACAAATCTTTTTTGAACAAATGCCATCCAGTCATAATTTCAAAACAGTGCAATTGTATGTTGTCTTCCTGTTTCACCTTCATTTTTAAGAGCAAATCTTCACATTCAACACGGATTTTAGAAACACTCAACTTTGTGTCAGGTTGGTAGCCCAGGAAAATCGCAAGTGAGGAAGATAAAAGCTCCAGAGTCAGGCAGTGCAAGTGGACTGTCTTCCAGCCTAGATTTAACCTGAGTTTGGGCTTTGGCTGAACCCCTGGGGAATAATGAAGAAAATGTACTAATTGCGTAAATTTTGCCTGATTACATAGTAAACACATCAAAGACTCCTTTCTTGTATAGCATTATTCTAAACTGTCATTATGAGGGATGTCTTTTGTATAAGACATTTATAAATGTCTTATCCTTTGTATACGGTGAATTCAAAATCAAGATGGCAGAGATTAAGAGAATAACTGGAAGCCACAACATCCCTGAGGATTTCTACTGATGAGGAAAGAGCTTCACCTGCTGTGAAAGAAGTTCACTCTCTCTTTTCGTAATAAGCAGAATGTGAAACAGTGGGAGATAGAAATCCTCCATTCAACCCCAGGACAAAAATAGCTTTATTCTCATGGTTGATATTCAAATATGTGCTCTTCATGCATGCTCTGAGGAGCTCTGAGCATCTTGCAAACTTCAGTAGGAACAGCACACACATCAGCTTTTTTGAGGCTAGTTCAGAATTCCAAAATACCCAACTCATCTCCAATGGTTAAACTGATCAAGAACTAGGACTCAGCAAAATACAAAAGCAGGCAATGCTTTTCATTTCTACCTTCCTTTTCTGTATCCTGTTCCACACTATTAACATTCATAACCCAATCCAAAGCACCGAGCTTTCCTTGATCGCACTTCTAAAACTCCTGTTCTTGTCTTCACCCTGAAGAGGCAATAGGAGCGAAGAACACCCCGAATGTGTATCTGAGTTTCTATACTCCTGACTCCAAAAGAGGTAGATGTCAGATTAGACGTTCATCTTTACATCTCAGTGGTCTCTAAGCATCCCAGAGTATTAGCATTGTGTATTTTATATTAAAGTATATAGATGACTGACAACCAGGCATGTTAATTTACCCCACACCAAGTAAGTTCAGATCCTGGAAATAGAGGTCTCCCCTCTCTTTCAGCCTTTGTGTTGGAATTGGGAGAAGAGCAGATAAAGCAAGCAAGCAGGATAACAGAGGCTGGCAGGAAGAAGGGTGAGGAGAAGAGACTATCAGAGGCTATACTGGACGATTCTACGTTTCTGCTTCTTCTAAAGAGACCAAAACAAACTGGAGGTGGCTAAACCTGTGTTATAATGGGTATATATGGCTTATATGTTGCCAGGCTAAAAATAAAATATTGGCCCAGGCTTCTCTAGCTTTGATATTTTCTTTGATCCTTTACTGACACTCGAGTTACCTTTCACTTATCAAAATTTCACCCGAAGAGCAGGCATAAAAACAGACACAGAACACTGGAAGAGAACATACAGCCCAGAAGTAACCCCTTGCAAATACAGTTAAATGATTTTTAAGCAGGGTGGCAAGATCATTCAATGAAGGAAAGGACAGTCTTATCAACAAATAGTGCTGGAAAAGCCGAATATCCATACGTAACAGGATGAAGGGCCCTTATCTTACACTACATGCAAAAATTAATTCAATAAATATTGGTTGAATAAAGATAAAAACATTGATTGAAGCTTATTTTTTCTTTTTTCTTTTTTTTCCTTTCTCATTTTGCTTAGTGGGAGAAAGAGAAATTAAATTCTGAATTCAGTAGAGTGTTAGAAAAAGGGACAGTCAGTAATTACTCATCATGTTGAAGTACTCAGAACTAGCAGCTGTGAGAAAAAGGTTTTTGATGACAATTGATTTAATTCTGAAACACTTTTTCTAGGATAGAAGTTCTCACTCCCGGCTAAACACTGAAATAATATGGGCCAGTTGAAAAAAATTACTGATGTCCAGGTCCTACCTGAGAACAACTGAACCAGTTCGTAGGCATCAGAGTGTTTTATTATTCCAGGTGGTTGTATGTACAGTGAAGTTTCTAGGAGCAATATGTCTCCCAGAGACAAGTTCAAACAAGTTAGAAGGCAATTATTACTACAACATGGAGAATTAGAGAAATATTAAGCTGTTATCAAAACAATTTAGAATTTATTATTGGAAAAGATATCAAGTTATCTTTTTCAGACAGTAGCTCATTTCCTTGTTTTTCTTCTTTCCCATGAGTTAATTCAAGTAATTGCCCTTATGTGCAATTCCACCCCATTTCCTGAGTCCACACCAGTGGGAGGTAGTAACAATGTTTAGAGTCCTAGGCCTGTGCTTCTGTTCAAGTTACAGCTATAGCACCCTTCCTGTTCAACACAGCCTGTACTTCAATCATTGTAGCTGATATTTAGTTCTTACTACATGCTTGGATGCTATTCTTAGCACTTTATTATGCATTTATACTAAACTTCCCAACAATGTCATGAGTTAGGTGCTATTGTCATGCCTGCTTTCCATATAAGAAAGTTCAGACTTACAGAAGTAAAGCGAGCAAGTTGTGGACCAAGGAGACCAAGCCAAGCCTCTGTATGACCCCAACCCACTCTCTTCCCTTGCCAAGTGCAGAGCCCCTTCACCCTTTGCTGCTGAGCCATCCCCCAAATTAACTATGTGTTTATTTCATTAGAAGTAGCCAGTTATATGAAAACATTCAGTTCAGTTCAGTCGCTCAGTCGTGTCTGACTCTTTGCGACCCCATGAATCACGGCACGCCAGGCCTCCCTGTCCATCACCAACTCCCGGAGTTCACGCAGACTCGCGTCCATTGAGTCAGTGATGCCATCCAGCCATCTCATCCTCTGTCATCCTCTTCTCCTCCTGCCCCCAATCCCTCCCAGCATCAGAGTCTTTTCCAATGAGTCAGCTCTTCGCATGAGGTGGCCAAAGTACTTGAGTTTCAGCTTTAGCATCATTCCTTCCAAAGAAATCCCAGGGTTGATCTTCAGAATGGACTGGTTGGATCTCCTTGCAGTCCAAGGGACTCTCAACAGTCTTCTCCAATACCATAGTTCAAAAGCATCAATTCTTCAGCGCTCAGCCTTCTTCACAATCCAACTCTCACATCTATACATGACCACTGGAAAAACCATAGCCTTGACTAGATGGACCTTAGTCGGCAAAGTAATGTCTCTGCTTTTCAATATGCTATCTAGTTTGGTCATAACTTTTCTTCCAAGGAGTAAGCGTCTTTTAATTTCATGGCTGCAATCACCATCTGCAGTGATTTTGGAGCCCCCCCCCCAAAATAAAGTCTGACACTGTTTCCCCATCTATTTCCCATGAAGTGATGGGACCAGATGCCATGATCTTCGTTTTCTGAATGTTGAGCTTTAAGCCAACTTTTTCACTCTCCACTTTCACTTTCATCAAGAGGCTTTTTAGTTCCTCTTCACTTTCTGCCATAAGGATGGTGTCATCTGCATATCTGAGGTTATTGATATTTCTCCTGGCAATCTTGATTCCAGCTTGTGTTTCTTCCAGTCCAGTGTTTCTCATGATGTGCTCTGCACAGAAGTTAAATAAGCAGGGTGACAATATACAGCCTTGATGTACTCCTTTTCCTATTTGGAACCAATCTGTTGTTCCATGTCCAGTTCTAACTGTTGCTTCCTGACCTGCATATAGGTTTCTCAAGAGGCAGGTCAGGTGGTCTGTATTCCCATCTCTTGAAGAATTTTCCATAGTTTCTTGTGATCCACATAGTCAAAGGCTTTGGCATAGTCAGTAAAGCAGGAATAGATGAAAACATCAATATTTACTAAATCCTCACTCTGTGCTCTGCACTGTTGCAAAGCACTTTTGCATTTGACTTTCACAATAACTCTATTTGTTAATGTTGAAGTGGGTTGCCATTCCCTTCTCCAGGGGATCTTCCCAACCCAGGGATGGAACCCGGGTATCCTATACTGCAGGCAGATTCTTTAACAACTGAGCTACCAGGGAAGCCCCCAATGTGATAATTAGTCCTATTCATTCGCAGGTAATGAAGCGATGGCACAGAGCGAGAGAAAATAAGGAGCCCGCATCACAGACAGAGGGGTGAGTCCTGAACTCAAAGCCAGGACTCTGACTCTCTAGCACACTGCGCTCTATGCCTCTTAAGGAAAATGTTAAATGTATCTCTGTGATTTAGAAATTCTAATAAAGAGTTACAGCTTGAGGTTTTTTCTTTCTTTCAGGTAGATTTTGAAAATACAAGATTCGTGATATGGATTTATCTGTGTTTCTGCAAACATAAACAAAATCAGAGCATCTTTGGTGGCAGTTCCCATCACTGTAAAAGAAGAATCTTGAAAAAAAAAAATGTCTTCCAAGAACTTGTCAACTTAGAGTCAGTGGTGCTCGGTGGGCCACTGTCACTGACTCCAGGTCTAATCACCTGCATCTCTTCTCAACTCAGCAGTCTTTGTCACACTGGTGGCTTGGAATCAGCCATGGTGTGCGAATTTACACTGTAGAAATTGGTGAATGTTACAAACCAGAATATTTTCCCTGCAAAGGGCCAGCTGCTAAACAGTTATCAGCACATTGCTGTCTATAGTTATAAAATAGGGACAAGTGTCTTAATATTTTAGTAATTTAAAATGGAAGAAAATGGAGTTGTTTTAGGAAATTATTAGCATTGTGTTTCTTTTTCCCAGGCATTTTGCATTTATGAAATTGAAAAGTAAAATTGAGCTTTTCAGATGTCATCAAAGTTAACTAAGATGTTAACTTAGTTCCGCCTCAGAGGAAGTACTGAAATGGGTTTACTCTCATTTACTTGTGTTGTGTTTTGGCCATCCTGGGGTTTCTCTAGTTTCCGTGAGCAGGCTCCCCGCTGCGGTGGCTTCCCTAGTCGTGAGCCTGGGCTCCAGGGCCTGTGTGCTCAGTGGTTGTGGCACTCAGGCCTCGCTGCTCCACAGATGTGAGATCTTCCCAGGCCAGGGATTGAACCGGTGTCCCCTGCACTGCAAGGAGGATCCTTAACCATTGGACCACCAAGGAAGCCCCTACCCTTACTTTTTGCAACAGACATGCTCCCTGGGCCACTGGCCAGAAGACTTGGGTAATGATTTCATCTTACAAATTCAAGTACATACCAGAACATTAATTTTCTAACTCCTCCTGCCTTTCTTTAGATTTATATAACTGCATAACAGAGCTTCAGATGTTCTGCCTCAAAAGGAATACATGTGAAACATCTGAAAAGGTCTATGGCAGACATGACTGAATCCTTGCTTTTGGAGACAAGTACTTTATATGTCTATTAGTAGTCATGTCTGAGTTTTAGAGTAATTCTCCCCCTTGCTGTTTAACAAAATGGAGCGTTTTTACCAAATTTATGTGACTTTTCAAATGTTCAGTGTATCCAGTATACACGCAGTTGCATATACACTGTGTGGGACCCATTCTTTCTGAACACCTCCCTCAGCACCACCGCCTCACCACCACCTGCCCCCTGAAGATTTAGGGCTGATCCACCTGCAGTGTCAGGGCTGGGAACTGAAGTTAAGAGCTGGAGCTGGTTACTCTGAGGAAGATACCTCACCCTGCTGACATCTGGAGAGACAATTCCACAGGAGAAAGCTGAAGTTCAAGGACATTGGGAGAAGAGTTGAGGGGGGCAGTGGGTGCTTGTAGAGCTAGGAGTTCAGAGCCAGGTTTGTAAAGTCAGGAGATAGTGAGGTAATTGTCCAGACACCAGTAAGGGCTCTTACTTCGAAGCCTAGAGGTTGATTTTACAAACGTTTCAAGCTGTGGTGAAAGCCCTGATTCAGTGTTATATTCTCCCATTAGAATGACACTTCACTGCAGGCAAGGTCTTCATCTAGCTCTTGCTTATACCTCTAGCATCTGGAACTCTGCCTGCCATATAGTGGACAATCATAAATGCTCAATATTCATAAATACTTGTGCAATAAATGAATGGACAGGTATGTGCATCATTATGTTGTGAAGTACGTGAAAAAAATTTTTAAAGAAACTCCCATCTGGTTGGGTTGTCAGTTTACTCCTTTAGAACCTTTTTACTTCAAATGTGCTAAAGGAAAAAAAAAAAGGTTTTTCTTCTTGAAAATTATAACATCTTTCCCCCAAAGCATTCTATGATACATTATTTCTTCAAGATGCTATCACAAAAGGATTAAGTAATAAAATAAAGTGGAGAAATGATGAGTCAAACAGAAATGAAAAGGATTCTTTGATGCTGGACTTCTCAGAGTTCTTAACATGCTACAATCATGAAGAGTCTCCAGAGAAAGGAAAGAGCAAATGGGATTTTCCAAAATCAATTTTCCATGGAGCACTTTTATACAGAGAAACTTGGACCAAATATTTCAAGGAAAAAAATCTAGAAATTCTTGTCTAGATGTTCTGTGACCAAACCGGGTTGGTTTTGCCCAATGTGTAAGAAGCCAAAATGCTGAGATGCTGGGATTTTCAGCAGAGGGTTAATTCATAAGGCAGACAAGCAAGGAAACAGAAAATCAAATCTTAGAACCACCACCCCAAAGGCCAGAGTCTTGGGTATTTATGGGATAAAGAATAAAGCAGCATGCAGTCTGAGGCCTGAGAAGTGTGGGGAGAGCGGGGAAACGTGATTGGAAAAAGGTGTGGTAGTCACTGCCCTGAGCAGATGTAACTAAGCTATGGGCCTCTTGCGGGTACAGACACAGAGGTGTTTAGCAGGATTGGAGGGTGGAGCTTTCAGCCTTCCAACATCAAAACATCAACAAGCCACCAAGCGGACACACACAGAACAACTTGGAGGGTGAGTGGTCCTAACCAGTCTTAACCAGCTCAGCTTGAACTAGACCCAGCTGACCCCAAGTTCATGGGAAACAGCTGTGGCAAACATCTTAATATTTCAGTTACACACTGATTGGAGGACATGCAAGTCTTTTTTTTTGGCCACACCCAGAGGCATTTAGGATCTCAGTTCCCAGGCCAGAGATTGAACTGCACCTCTGGCCTTGAGAGTACAGTTTCAACCACTGGACCACCAGTCAAGTTCTCATGCAAGTCTTTTGTGGCAACAATGAAAATTTTTGTGAAGGCATGTGAAATGGGTTTGACTAATAATTACCCACAGCTTCAGTTTCTGCAATTTTACCCCATCTAAATTCAACACAAGTAAAGTCCTTTCATGATCTGAATCTCTCTTGATCTGTTCCATACTCCATCAAAATATGTGATTTTAACCCATTTTCACCAGACTCTGCCAGGGAACTGACTAGTCTGATAAATTATATTGAGGTAAAATGTTAGGCCTCTTGAGGTAAAATGAGCCTCTTGATGAAAGTGAAAGAGAAGAGTAAAAAAGTTGGCTAAAAGCCAAAGAATTGATGCTTTTGAACTGTGGTTTTGGAGGAGACTCTTGAGAGTCCCTTGGACTGCAAGGAGATCCAACCAGTCCATTCTGAAGGAGATCAGTCCTGGGTGTTCATTGGAAGGACTGATGCTGAAGCTGAAACTCCAATACTTTGGCCACCTGATGCAAAGAACTGACTCACCGGAAAAGACTCTGATGCTGGGAAAGACTTAAGGCGGGAGGAGATGGGGATGACAGAGGATGAGATGGTTGGATGGCATCACCAATTCAATGGACATGAGTTTGAGTAAACTCCAGGAGTGGTGAGGGACAGGGAGGCCAGGCGTGCTGCAGTCCATTGGGTTGCAAAGAGTAGGACACAATTGAGTGACTGAACTGAACTGAAAATGTGAGGACCCAATAAGAGCTTTCTTACTTTCCCAGGCTACCTTGGCATTGAAAAGAAGTTTCAGGTAGCCCCAGCTCAAGTTAACCAATTCAGAATTTCAATGGAAGCAGAAACAGGGCTGACGATAACTGTTTGGTTTGGAAGCATAAGGTTTTTTGCTGTTTTTTTAAAAAATCTTACATTGTGGCCATGCACCCTGTAGGATCTTAGTTCTCTGACCAGGGATCAAACCCATACCTCCTGCAGTGAGTCTTAACCACTGTACCACCAGAGAAGACCCCTGGAAGCACAAGGTTTTTGATAACCCTTCAAATTAGATCCTGTACAGATCGCCTCCTCTCCCTGCACAAACAGCAAGCTGGTTTCGTCCCCTGTAGTGAAACCGATTCGGGTGGAAGTCTCTTTCTTCTGCAAAGAGGCAAATATCAGAGGCAAATATCAGTCAGACGATCAACCATCCCGATTTTTCCAAGACTAGTGGGTTTTCTGGGACATGGCCTTTCAGGTCTAAGGCCAGGAAGGTTCTAGGCAACCATGACAAGTTGGTTACCCTCACAAAGCAGTCACTTCACAAACTGAAATGACTCTCTACATCTTTAAAATGTCTGGAATCAGAAACTTCAATGTGAACCACATATAATATTTTTCATTGAATTACAAAAGTGTATTTATGAGTTTGTTTGCTTACGGTAAAGGACAAAACTTCAGGGAAAAAAAAAATCCAGTATTCTCTCTTGGTCATTTGATACTTTACTGTGCAGTTGGTGGAAGGCCAGCCTCTTCCCTCATTTTCCCACTCTCCTTTCCTTTTTGACCTTTTCACTGCTTTTTGTTTTTGCAAGAGCACTAGAAGGGGCACTGAAGCTCGGTTCTGTGGGTTGAGGCTACACCTGGTGTTCTGACCCTGCTTTTTCCTCACTCCCCAATCCCTCCAACCTTTTGAATGAAGTGCATCCAGGCATTTTATTAAATTTTACTCATTTTTCTTATGTTTTTTATTTTGTTTGCTTTCCTAGTGTTATTTTCTAATTTTCCATGAGAAATAAGAAAGATATCCAACATTTACTCTATCATGAACTGTGCTATATAGATTTTGAATACATTTATTTTATCTAATTTTCATAAAATCTTAAGGTGAAAAAATAATTTATCCCCATTTTACCAATGAGACAGGTGAAGCAACTTGCCTGAGGTTATACTTGATAGAGGCAAAGCTAGGATGCCAATCTGGGTTATCTGAGTCTGAAACCACTGTTTCTAACCCTGCTTTTAGCGGCGCTGTCTCTGTAGTTTTCCAAGGTTGGAAAGAAATCTAATGAGACTCCACCACCCTAGGCTGCCAACACCAGGTGAGATGGGCCTGCATGTTAGAAACTCTCATCAGTCAGACTGTCGGGTGTTCTCATCACACGAAGACTCATCTCTATAGGTGGGTCTCCTCTTTCCTCTCTGGCTGTCCCTTCTCAGTCTGCTTGCAGACTTTGCCTGTAACCAGTCACTAAATGACGGGATTCCTCAAATCTCATTCCTAGCCCTCTCTTCATTCTTTACTCTGTCCTTAGGTCAACGTCTCACAAATTTACATCTTTAGATACTCTCTTCTGAGCTTCCAAACCATATATCCAGCTGGTTACCTGCCTTTATCCTGAATGCTGCAAAAGCCCCTCATATCAAATATACTCTGAATCAAACTAAAGGAGCTGCTCACTGTGCTCACTTGCTTGACTTGGAAAGCCTGTTTTTTTTTTTTTTTTCCCCAGCATTCTCCATGTTAAAGCCACTATATCATCTGGTTATGCAAGCTGGAAGCCTAGGAGTAATCTTCATTATCTCCTCATCTTATCCATAACAAGCACAATTAGTGTCTCTTGGGCAGCTGATAAAATGTCCTAATTGATACACCCACATCCATTCTGGCTTTCTTACATTTGTTTTCAGTATTACAGCCAGAGAAATCTTTTTTTAAAATGTATCTGATCATGTTAGCATGACTGTTCCCTTACCTATCTCTTCAGTCTCATCTCATACTAAAATCATCCATCTATATCAGTCAGGGTTCAAGCAAAAATTACATGGTATAATCAAGCTGGATAATTTGTAAAGAGTTTAACAAAGATATGGGCAGTGTTTATGGGCTATGGGGATACTAGTAAGAGGTAAAAGGACCACCCAATGCCAGAGGGGCAAGAGTGGGAGAATTATCATAATGAGGAGATGGTAACTGATAGAAATATTATCTGGCTGGAGTTGGGGCGTTGGGTAGAGGGATGCAGATACTCCGTGACCACCTGTCAGGGAGGGTGCTGGGGAAATCAACAACCAGATGCATTCTCTTTCTCCCCTCTGTTCCCAGCCAGGGCCTCTCTCATTAGCTGCATCAACTGAAAGTCAAGGGTCCAAAAGTGACCGCTGTGACAGTGAGTCAGCCTCCAGAGGCTAGAGCAGGGCAGAGAAGTTTAGACATTGCGGGAGGGGCAAATGAAGATAGGGAGTGCTTACTAAATCAGGAAGGATTTTCAAATGTAGAAAGAGTATCAAAGCAAAATAAAGACTAACTCATATAGCCAATAGGAAGATAATCATAACCTCCGAACTTGAACCTCACTTGGAATACCGGTCTATTTGTTGTGCTGTATAGCTTCTATCACATAGACTTTTCACAGAGCTCCACTGGTGGTGACCAGTTACCCCTGCTCTACCGTCATCTCCGAAACCCCCTTTCACTAGACAGTAGGCCCCTCCTCATACTGGAGTTAACCAATTTAGTTCAGAAATGTTCTGTCACTAATCCTGGTCTAACCATTTGGGAGGCTGTCCTGCTTTTTTTGCCTTACATTTTTAAAAAAACACTCTACCAGTTGCCTCTGAAAGATTTCCCTCTCTTTTTACTCTAACAAAGGAAACGTCTGCTAGTTTTTTAATCTCTTAGGCATATATTGTTATTCTCTATTTAAAAATGCGTTTATGTAAACGAAAATTATCATATGAATACATTAACCCTGAAACAAAGTGAGTTGTTTAAAGAAATTGACACACCTCTAAAAAAAACAATTCCAGCAGGTGTTTCATTAAGTATCTGTCAGCTATTTAAACTGTCAGATTCTTATGGGAGATGACGGTATGCTTGTGCTGACTGCCATATATTTAGAATATTTAGGAAAAACTTTAGAGACGTTTACTTCCAGAAATTTAGCAACTTTGATATTTTGAAAAACTCTCTGCTGTATAAAGTTAAATAAACATATTTTAAATGTGTAGATGAGCTCACAATAAAACAATGAAAATCTGCCAGTGTCAAAAATGAAGAGAGAAAACCTGATGGTGGTGATGCCTACAGGCTGCCCTGGGGCATCTCAAGTCCTGAGGAATCTGGAAGGTAGGCTGTAAACAGGACCTGAAATTAGGCATGGGACGCTTAGCAGGTGGGGTGTTGGAACTGACATCCCTGTAGAAAGCCCAGACTCTCAGAAAATCAGTATTTTTCTTTCTAGAAGAGGATGCTATATAAAGCTTTAAAATAATAAAAACCAATATTAGATATTTTGAGGGGATATAAAATAACGCTGGATTCTGGTTATGGGAGGAGGACAGGTGTGGGCGTGAATAAGGCAAACGCAGTGAAGGGCTCACATAGGTTTCTAGTACATTTGCAATGTTTTATATCTTGAGGGATGTCCAAATGAGTTTGTTATATTACTTCCTGTATTTGTGAAATATTTTAGAATGAAAAACCGTAAAGAAAAAAGTGAGGCTACCAAGGAGCATGAATCTGTATGTATGTGCACAGGCATGTGTATAGGACTTCTAGAAGGATGTATTTAAATACAAAGGAAGGTAAATGGCAGAAGAATTCAGAGCATGATAACACACAATTTAAAATATGCAACACAATAATAAACCACGGGATGTAATATATAGCATAAGGAATATGATCAATAATACTGTAGTAACTTTATATGGGGACAGATGGTTTGTAGGCTTATTGTGGCGATCATTTAATAATATATGCAAATGTTAAATCACTATGTTGTATACCTGAAACTAACATAATACTGCACATCAACTTTATTTCAATTGATAATTTAAAAAAACATGCAACATAAAATGATTGTTACTCAAAGATGCATATCCATATAATATAATTACCAAAAAAATATGACATAGATAAACACCGAATTAAGCCCAGTGATTACACTGCAGGGGAGAGTGGGGAAGTCTCCTAGGGAGGACCATACTGGGTGAATTGAATGCTGTTGGCAATATATTGTCACTTAAGCTGGTAAGGGTACATAGGTATTAGTTATGTTATTCTTCATTCCCCTTTCGTAATTTCTTAAATTTAAAATGATATACATTGGTACTGTAATCTTTTGAATAGCAGCTATTCATTTCTAAGGTCCTGAAGAGGTGCTGGTGGTCTGATAACCTTAGAAAGTGAAACTCTTCTCCCAAATTGTATTTTTAATTTTTTTCTAATTCAGTGATGTATTTTATTAATAGTATTTATTGAATTTCTACTATGCCACAGGCCCTATTCCAGGCATTGGAGATAACATATGTGATTAAAACCAACAGAAACTATATTCTCCTGCATATCAGATTCAAACACCATCAAGAAAATTGCTAGATATTTTCTCTAATCTGCTGTTAGTGGGGTTAGTAGAGGGTGCGGAAGGTTCTCTGGGATTCAGTTCTGAAAATGCTGTACATCCTCGAACAAATCTAAAATTTTTGATTGGATCCTGTATCAGTATCTGATAAAGTGCACCTATAATTACTACATTACACACTATCGGGGTAGACTTATTTGATAGGCCTGGAGGAAAACTGTATTGGAATTAAATTGGACAGTATGATAGTATTTTTTATTTATAAGAGGAGATATTCTTGATATTATTGTGGTTTAGACTATCTTAGAAAACAGCCAGAAATCTGCTTCTGAACCTATGAAGCCAGCGTTCAGCATCCTCATTGTTTTTTCCCCCCATCATCCTCATTCTTAAGTATTGATTATAGTTTCTTTGCATATCAATCATATCATTAAGTGATTATAACCTTTTTTTTTTTTTTAAAGGAGTAGAGAGTCATGCCTTCTTTGAAGGATAAAAGTCAATCTACCTGCCTGTGACTTCACAAACCAGCCGAAACTTAATCCCTTATAAGGAGAGTCATTTCATTAAGCTCAAAATCTTCAGGTTAGGAATGTTAGCTAGGCTATTCTCCTGCCTCAATCTTCAGGTTAGGAATGTTAGCTAGGCCATTCTCCTGCCTCATGGGGCATTGACTGAGGTCACTCAGTTCAGTTCAGTTCAGTTCAGTCGCTCAGTCGTGTCCGACTCTTTGCGACCCCATGAATCGCAGCACGCCAGGCCTCCCTGTCCATCACCATCTCCCGGAGTTCACTCAGACTCACGTCCATTGAGTCCGTGATGCCATCCAGCCATCTCATCCTCGGTCGTCCCCTTCTCCTCCTGCCCCCAATCCCTCCCAGCATCACAGTCTTTTCCAATGAGTCAACTCTTCGCATGAGGTGACCAAAGTACATTCCTTCCAAAGAACACCCAGGACTGATCTCCTTCAGAATGGACTGGTTGGATCTCCTTGCAGTCCAAGGGACTCTCAAGAGTCTTCTCCAACACCACAGTTCAAACGCATCAATTCTTCCGCGATCAGCCTTCTTCACAGTCCAACTCTCACATCCATACATGACCACTGGAAAAACCATAGCCTTGACTAGGCAGACCTTAGTCGGCAAAGTAATGTCTCTGCTTTTGAATATGCTATCTAGGTTGGTCATAACTTTTCTTCCAAGGAGTAAGCGTCTTTTAATTTCATGGCTGCAGTCACTATCTGCAGTGATTTTGGAGCCCCCAAAAATAAAGTCTGACACTGTTTCTACTGTTTCCCCATCTATTTCCCATGAAGTGATGGGCCCAGATGCCATGATCCTCAGTTGTATTTATTTGGTGGTCATTTAGATTTGGAGGGTCCAAGAAGGGTTCGTTCACATGTCTGGTGCTTCATTTGTGTTGACTGACGTCTGGGCTCTGGGGGCCCCTTTCCCTCTCAGGGCTTTTCCACGTGCTCTTTCCAGGGGGTGTTGAACTTCCTGCCTGGTGGCTCAGGGCTCTAAGAGAGTGTGTTCCCCAGCGCGGGAAGTGAAAGCCCCCAGCTCGTTAAGGCCCTGGCCTCAGATACCGGCACAGTGTTACCATTACTAAGCCTCTGGAGTCGGTTCCCCGCAAGGCTTCTCCCGCCCGGTGTGGCTCCAGGCAACAGAATGAGACCAAGTTCGGTTCAGGAGTAAAAGGAAGCTTAAACGGAGAGGTGTGAGAAGATCCCCCTGGAGAAAGGAATGGCAACCCACCCCGGTCTTCTCGCCTGGGGAATCCTCTGGACAGAGGAGCCTGGCGGGCTACAGCCCATGGGGTCGCAAAGAGTTGACAGGACTCTGCGGCTGAGCACGCAGGCCTGCACCTAAGTTCTGCACTAGAGCGCACACTCCCTGCGAGGCCGCCGGTGGGACTACTTTGTAGGGTTCCTGTCCTCCAGAAATGAGGGGGCCGAGTTCTCACCGTCAGGCGCACCGCGGTCCTGCTGTGCGCGGCTCCTCCCGCTGCAGACGCCTCAGCCCCGGCCTCCCCGCCGCCATCTTGACTCTCCGGGCGGCGCTTGCGCACATGCGCCGTGGAGCTGAGGCGTCGGGAGCAGCTCTTTGTCGGCCGGAGCTCCCGTCTGAAAAGACAAGGGCAAGACTTCCGCACGCAGTGCCCGTGAGCGAGTGAAACTGGGCCAAGCACAAAGGAAAGAAGGGTTCAGTCAGGTCAGTTCAGTCGCTCAGCTGTGTCGGTTCTTTGCGACCCCATAGACTGCAGCACGCCAGGCCTCCCTGTCCATCACCAACTTCCGGAGTTTACTCAAATTATGTCCGTCCAGTCGGTGATGCCATCCACCCATCTCATCCGTTGTCGTCTCCTTCTGCTCCCGCCTTCAGTCTTTCCCAGCATCAGGGTCTTTCCCAGTGAGTCAGCTCTTGGCATCAGGTGGCCAAAGTATTGGGGTTTCAGCTTCAGCATCAGTCCTTCCAAAGAATATTCAGGACTGATCTCCTTTAGGATGGACTGGTTGGATCTCCTTGCAGTCCAAAGGACTCTCAAGAGTCTTCTCCAACACCACAGTTCAAAAGCATCAAGACTTTATTTTATTACCCAGGCTCTATTTTTATTTCCCAAGAATTGTTAATGGTGACAAATCCCTCTTCCATCTTTTGTCCTGCTCCTCATTCTGGAGGGGCTCTGAGGGGTGAGGTTCCTCTTCTGAAACTCTTTCCTGCTGAGTCTGGGCCTTGTCCTATCCCCAGGTGGAGAAGCAGAACTTCTCCCAGCCGCTTTTACATGTGGGTGATTATCACCAGGCTTCAGGGTTGACGGTTCATGCCCCTGAGCAACGACCATCTGTCTAAAGTTTTGGTGACAAAGGATGCCAGGCAATTTAAGATACACGGCCCAAATATTAGCAAGAGAAAAGTGGTCATGTGTCCATGTTTTCCTAAAAATGAAGTTATCTAGGTCTTTAGTCTGTAGGCACAAGTGTGCCCTGATGTTGAGGCTCACTGCTGTGACCTGAGCCTCCCTGGTCACACTTGTTTTCCCGGAAGAGAAACTTCAGGTCAGACAGAAATAGTCGCGGGCAACTGTGGCCGCAGGCTGTCTCTTTGGCAGCTGGGGCCTGGGGCCCTCTTGGCTCAGCTGTGATGTGCCCATGGAGCGATCCTGCAGTTCCAGGGCAGCTTTGGTTAGGACCCCCAGTGGGGCCCACTCCACTTAGCGGGGAGGGTCTCTCGGGCTGCTGGTTTTCCACATTTTATGTGCACCCAGGCTCCTGGCCTGAGGGGTTGGAGAGTCAGGTCAGCGTGTGCAGACAGCACCTGGTTACCATATTTTTGAAAGAGATTTATTCATTCATTTTTGACTGTGAGATTTATTTACTCATTTTTGACTGTGCTGGGTCTTCGTTGTTGTGCAGGCTTTCTCTAGCTGCGGGGCGTGGGGGCTGCTCTTTGTTGTGGGGTGTGGGCTTCCCACTGTGGTGGCTTCTCTTGTTGGGAGCAGGAGCCCTAGGCTCACAGGCCCAGTGGCTGCTGTTCATGGGATCTAGAACGTGGATTTAGTAGTTGTGGCGCACAGGCTTAGTTGCTCGTGGCATGTGGGATCCTCCCAGACCAGGGCTTGAACCCGTGTCCCCTGCACTGCGAGGTGAATTCTTACCACTGGACCACCAGGGAAGCCCCCTTGGTTACCATGTTCAGTGAGACCTTTCTTGGTTTCTTCTACCTGAGGGCATAGTTGAGTTGTTCCACTTCAAGGGGCTTAAAGGGTCTCTTCTCTGGGGCATTGGGGAATGGAGTCCAAATGCACTTAACTTATCTCCAGGGCTAACCGCTTGAAGAGCCAAACAATTGAAAGCAACTTAATTCCGTTTTCTTGGGTTTCCTGATATAGCTCCTGTAAGGTCTGTGTCAAGTTCTCACTGAATTTCTCTACTTGCCTGGATGATTGAAGTCTCGAAGCTGAGTGCAAGGTCCTTTTATGCCAGGACATTCATTATCCCCTCTGTCACTTCAGACACAAATACTAGGTCATTATCACTGTAGAGATCCTGGAAGCCCAAACTTGGGGACTATTTCTTTCATTAATGTTTTGGCCACTTCAGCTGTTTCAGTTCTGTGTCCACTAACAAGAGATCCCTGAAATTTCCTGGTACTCTTGATATGACAGTAAAATTAATCTGCCAGTCTTCCCCAGGATATATTCATCTGGTCTGGTTGGGCCTTATCTGGGGACCTCTGGGGCGGTATAGTTTTGGAGTTGGTTATTGTACAGATGGGACATGTCTCACTAGTCGACTGATTTTACTTTTCATGCCAGGAATTACCATTTCCTCAGCTGACCAGTTACATAGGGCTTGTCTCCTGTTCCTGGATGAGCCTTTCTGATGGCTTGATAAGCTGTAGTTTGAGGAAAGAACTATTGCTGATGTTCATTAACTAGCCACACAGGGCCTCCTAGATCTCCACTGGAGCCCCATTTGTCTAATTCGTCCTTTGTTTAGATTGGGGAGTAATTGGATGGATTTGACCTTGGAGTATGAGAGGTGGTTGCCAGTTGAGCGGCTCCAGGACTCCCCTGTAGACGGCTGTGTCAGCTCTGTCATTTCCCTGGTCGCCTCTGCATCCCTCTGTGGGTGATCCCCATGGTAAGTCACTGCTGCGCTTTTGGGAAGCTGCACTGCTTCTAGGACTCAGTATGTTTCAGCTGTGTTTCGTCTGCTTAATTCTCTGCAGTAAGCTTACCTCTTTCCTTCTAAATAGCCAGGTGTCAGTATAGGATGACATATGCGTAGCTGGACTCTATGTAAGACCTTTCCTGTCTTGAGCTCTAAAGCTCAGGTGAGGGCTCTCAGCTCGGTCTTTTGGGCAGAAGTCCCTGGGAGTAGGCTTCTTGTCTCTGTGACTTGCATCTGGAAGGTTACTGGGTATCCCACCAGCCTTTCCCCTCACTCATAAAACTGCTTCTGTTTATGAACCATTCCTCTTTGGCACTTGGGAGAGGTTTACTTCCTAGATCAGGCAACTGGAAGAGATCATGACTATTGGCTGGAAAATCCCATGGACAGAGGAGACTGGTGGGCTACAGTCCATGAGTTCACAAAGAGTCAGACACGACCTAGCAACTAAACAACAACAACGGTTTCTATACAATCATGTTCCAAGGAACCTATTTCTGTGGGTAGCAGGATGGCAGGATTTAGCATGTGACAGGTTTTTATGGTAGCCACTGTGTTGTCTAAAAGCGTAGCCTGAACTTGAATTGACCTTCCAGGGGATAGACCTTCCTTTCCCTTAGAACTTACTAAAACCTGAACTTGGCGGAGTCTGTATAGTGATTAGCTGACCAGATGCTAACTTTTCAGCTTCCTTAACAGGGTCGTAGCAGCTCTTCTGCCCATAGGAAAGGAGGTCATCCCTTAGTGGTTTGATCTGATTTTTTAGATAAATAAGCCAGAGTAAGAGGTACCAGTAAGAGATACTTGTCTGAAGAAATACTTGTTCTCATGGGTCCTGTAGTCTGTTGGAAGGTAACAACAAATGGGTAAATGATTAAGTAATTACAAAACGACAGACTTGGCAGGGAGTGAAAATCCATCGGTAATCATGAAAGACTATGGAGTGGACATTTAATCAGATTACCTGAGTGTTACTAAGGAATCAAGATGGCAAGGAAGCACATTCTAGAAAGAGACAGAAGTGCCAAGTTGAAGGAGCAGGATAAAGGGCAGTATGTTTGGAGCAGTATGGATGATGGGAGAGTTGTAGAGATGTAGAGTTGTAGTTGAACATGGAGAGGGAGGTAGATAATTGGGGGACTTGAAAGTCTTTGTAAGGAGTTTGGATTTTATTTGGAGTGGGAGAGGAAGCCCAGAAAGGGATTTAATTCAGAAGAGTGACATAACTTGATTGATGCATAACTTGATTGATGTCATAGAAAGACCTCATTATAAAAAGATCGCTTCGGCTCTGTGAGGAAGGGGGAGGGATGGACAATGAGGGCACAGTAATGAAAGGAAGGAGCCCCTGGATTGGGAATGGTGAGTGTGTGTGTGTCTGTCCACCCTGCTGAAAACTGAAGGTCAGGTGTTCGTGGTGGAGATGGAAACAGCAGATAGATTCCAGAGCTATTTAGGAGGTACCATCAATAGGGCTGCATGAAGGATTTGAAAGGGAAGAGAGGAAGAGGAAGGCCTCAGCGGGGAGTCTAGGCTTCTGGTAACTGGGATCCTGCTGTCATGTCAACCTGCCTTGTCATCCAAACCAGGACAGAATATTTAGATCATTATTTTCACTCATCTCAGCTTGCTTTTGAGACTGAGACTTCTCTATCACCATGTGGCTTCTATAAATGCTACCAGCAGTGAGCACAGAAAAGTTCAAAGACACTAAATATAATTTCAAAGTGCCTTTCAATTCACTAAGGGGAAAAAGGGGGAAGTGCTTCCTAACCCTTTCACTGTCAGCATATTTAGCCAAGCCAAGTAACACAAGCTTTCCCCCCACATGAGTGTCACGGTGCATCTTTGAAAAGCAGCTAAGCTGATCATGAAAATGAAATTGAGAGACTCAAGCTCTGTGGGAAACTGACTTGTTCTCCCAGCCTGCCACAGAAACAACTCTGAAATACCTCACTTCCTGGCCATGTGGTACTGCTCCCCTTGGTTTATTTTCTCAGATGAAGGGACACTGAGTGATCACAGCTCTAGCTTGGTGCTATCATGACCAACCTTAATCAATTATGGCCTCAGATCTGGGCCAAACAAGATGCCTGAAGAAAATATGAGTGAATGATTTTCTGGGCAAACATTTACAACTCTTCAGATTGTAGTTTGCCATTCCAGCCTGAGTGGAAGGTGGTTTGGACACCAGAATAAAAATGTGGTTTATTGACGTAAGGAGTAACAGATGGGCACTCTCTGAAGACACAGCAATGGAGGGAAATAAATGTGCTCTATTAACCAGAAATTGTGGTCTCTGGCAAGGAAATGCCCTGGGTTCAAATTTTCAGGCCTGTTTGGTTTCACTGCTTAGCTGTCTGCTGATCTTCCTTGTGTAAAAATTTCCAGGCTCATGCGAGAAACTTGTACAAGTCAATTTAAAGGTGAGAATCAGGGACTTCCCTGGCAGTCCAGGGATTAAGACTTCACCTTCCAATGCAGAGGGTGTGGGTTCCATCTCCGGTTGGAGAGCTAAGATCCCACATGCCTTACGGCCAAAAAATCAAAACAGAAAACAGAAACAGCATCATAACAAAAGTCAATGCTGCTGCTGCTGCTAAGTCGCTTCAGTCGTGTCCAACTCTGTGCGACCCCACAGACGGCAGCCCACCAGGCTCCACCATCCTTTGGATTCTCCAGGCAGGAACACTGGAGTGGGTTGCCATTTCCTTCTCCAATGCATGAAAGTGAAAAATGAAAGTGAAGTCGCTCAGTCATGCCCGACTCTTAGCGACCCCATGGACTGCAGTCTAGCAGGCTCCTCCGTCCATGGATTTTCCAGGCAAGAGTACCGGAGTGGGGTGCCATTGCCTTCTCCAAACAAATTCAATAAAGACTTTAAAAATGGTTCTCATAAATGATTCTCAAAAGATGAGAATCAAAGCTCTTTAGTAATAAAAAAAATCTCTGATTCTTATCTCCAACAAGCAAATTTTGCCTCAGCAGAACTGCTTCCCTCGCTCTTCACATCCAGCAATGTATAGTATACAACATGGAGCAAGAGGTTTTAAAATTACATCTGAACAAGTCTATGCTGTGTATGCTAAGTCACCTCAGTTGTGTCCGACTGTCAGTCGTGAGATCCCATGGGCTATAGACTACCAGGCTCCTTCATCCATGGGATTCTCCAGGCAGGAATACTGGAGTGGGTTGTCATGCCCTCCTCCATGGGATCTTCCCCAACCAGGGATTGAACCTGCATCTCTTATGTTTCCTACATTGGCAGGCAGGTTCTTTACCACTAGTGCCACCTGGGAAGCTCATAAATCAGTCTAAATGTGCACAGATAAATATGAACTTACAGTCAGTACCTTCTGCTCTATTTGTACCAGGCTAAGAACTGTAAAGGCTTAAATGTTTGGACTAAATATCCCCCACTCACAGCCACCCTGTGGGAGGACTCCAGTGGATACTATTCACATCGCATTCCCTTTGAAGCCTGCATCCTGGGAAGTGCCGAGAGGTGGCATCCACATGCTCCTCTGAGCTGTGGAATGAAGCAAACCTCTGTGTTCCTTCATCCATGAACCAATCTCATGAACATATTAAATGCTTCTTTCCCATCTGTGACATGGGCTGTGGTACCTAGAAAACAGCTTCTGGGCATCTTGGGCTTACCAGGCTGCAGAATTTCCCCTTTGCCCTGATGGCACATACTGCTTATAACTGGGCTTTTGCTTTGGTTTCTTAACGTGCTTTGTCCTGCTGGTACTAGAACCCCGCCCAAAACCCACCCAGCACTTTCATTCTCTTCTCTAGGGGACTGGAATCTATTATTTGTAAACATCCTTGAGGTTCTACCCCAACATTTGGCTCTGGTCTTGTCCCACTAAGCTAAATTTGCTTTAGTCTACTCTAGACATTGTTTCTAGCAAAACTTATCTGCCATATCCAACCCAGATCAAGTCCAAGTGTGTCTGACCCCTAAGGCATTGTGACTTGTCCTGCTGTTGAATCAAGACCAGCGTTGATCCTGCCATCTTGGACTTATTCCCTCTTCTTACACGATCACTTTTAAGGGAAACACAAGAGATGACATTATCCCATTATAGATCCGTATTTGTGGACCTTTCAGTGTGGGCCGGGTTATAAATTACTTCAAGAGTCTGTGACAGCAAAGTTTTAAATTTAGCCCATGAAATATGTCAATAAATACCATATTCTTTCTACTTTTTTTATATATATGAAAAGCTCAAAATATTTGGAATATCAATTCCCAAGCATCAGATCCTCTTATCCTGAATTAGGGAAGGACACACTGTAATTCTCTCCTACCCATCTGAACCCCCTTATCTTTTCACCCCACAGAACCCTTAGAAGTTTGGGCAAAAGGAGAAAGTTAGATCTAAGAGCTGGAAGCCACAGAGTAGCTGCAATGGTTGTTTTCCTTTGTTATGAGTAAGATTCGATCTGTCCTTATCTTCCCAAAGGGACTCATAAAACTCTGGATGTAATGAGTTGTATTCTGAGAAATAAACCAAAAGCTGATGTTCAGATTTTTTTTTAGTGCTATACTCCAGTGAGTCAAAGAAAATAATGAGTTGAATATTTATAAATACTATAATGTGACTTAGTTATGCTATTATAATTTGGACACAGATTTAAGACACATGAAATCCCTGTGCTCCCTGGTGGCCGTCCAGGGGTGACATCACTTATTATGAGGTTGAGAGGGAGTATCTCAAAGAATGTAATGGAAAAATCCCAAATGCACATGTAATTGGTTATGAATTCCAGAAAGTTCTCTGTGTTTATACCAGGAACACTGACTGCATCTTTTAGGAATCAGGAGTCTCTTGCTGTTACCACAAAACTGTCTGTGTAAGATCCTATTCCTCCCACTTGTGGACCCACATTTTGTTGGTTAGGGACCCAGACGGAAGCACGGGGAGCTTCAGGCACTGCCTTTTTGAGAAGAGTGGGAGGTGGGGCATCCAGGGACAAAGGGTAAAACCCACTCCCTGTCTCTGACAACCTCTCCCCACATTCAGAGTGAGAGGATTGGGACAAATGACCGAAGACTGTTTCCCTGTTTCTGTGCAATAGCCACCTATGTACTGGCATAGTGAAAAGCACCCTGCTTTGACATGGGACTCACTGGCCACCATCGGCTTAAAGTGCCTTAATCCCCCTGAGTCTGTTCCCTCACATGCAAATGTGGGGCTAAAAATACCTACCTCACAAGAATCATTGTGAGAACTGAAGATGATAAATAACTATTATTTTCATGTTTCCCACAGAGTAGAAATTTATAGCCAATAATAGCTATTATAAGTGTGTGTCATCATTATTATTTTCTGATCATCTTCTGCTTCTATCACTTCCTCCTAAGAATTCCTTGCAGTGACAGCTAAGTCCTGAAAAACGTTCTCTTTCTTGCTTTCTCTAGGAGTGACCTAGGTACTGAGGCAGAGATATTGCCCAGTATCTCTCCCGACGTTGCTGAGACTTGCTCAGCCTTATGCACGCTGTATAAGTCACCTTATTCAGCACCTGAACACGCAGAAGCTATCTTTGTGGGGCCCCCTCTGTGCTCAGAGAGCCCCAGAGATGGTCTGTGCCCCCTCTTTACTAGTTGCAATCTAGCCGTTTGAGTGATGCAAGCATCTGTTCATGGGAGGCTTTGTCACTGTTGTCTGAATAAAGGAACTTCTTTGCTTGTGTATCAACAATGGTCAGACACATTTCTAATGCTGAATGCCTTTGCCACCATAAGCATAGACTTACCCATGACTATAGCTTTTAAAAGTATATACTACTGAAGTCTGTAGAAATGTAACTTTTTCATATCTTCATGACCGAATTCAGCTGACTCAGGACCTCACCCTATCCCCACTCACCATTTCTTCAGATGGTAGGGAAACATAATTTTGACCTTGCAGATTAAAGATAATTTAGGCACATTCAGTTTAAAAATTAGTCTCTCAGTTAATTAGGTTCAGTTCAGGATTTAGAGTCAGTCACACAATTCCAAGTTCATAGCCTTTCTTTCCATCCTCCCCATGGTCCTGGGGTGCAGGGGGAGCGTACATACCATCACTTGTGTTGGGGCGGTATATGTGGTCTACCGTCTGGCCTCAGCTCTTTGCCAACCTCCACTGGCTCCTTAGAGACCAGTCTTTGTAGCACTTCATTTGCTGCTGAGGTACCAGGTCACATTTGGTTGGGGGGCCTGGACAGGAAATGATGCTGATGCTGCTGTTTCGGCCAGAGCCTCTGGCGACCAGATCCATCTTCTGCATCCTCTTCCCCTTCCCGGGGCCTCTGTGTCCTCAGGTCTTCTCTCTGCCTAAACACACTGTCCTACCCATCCATCCTGAGACGATGCCAACTGAGAAGTCTCCTTCCGCAGTTCCAGACAGGAAGTGGGACGGAAACCTCTTCCGCTTTCAGGCTGCTCCCAAGCCACCTGGGATTTTCAGTCTCCTTTACACTGAGGATCAGGGGATGGGGGACATTACTGGTGATGATTCTGTTAGCTTGTCCTTCCATCCTCCTTGCTACAAGAAACCCAGTTATATTCAGGGTATCAAAGTGATCAGTACGATATTTACCTTTTCAGACTTCCTTTCGCTAGGGATGGCAGTAAGATATAAGTGAAAATTACTGGGTAAGTTTCTCAGAAGTTACTGTTTCCAAGAGAAAGAAGAGAAAAAGGCTCTAGCCTTTGCCTCTCCTCTTTCTTGCTGATTAGAATGCGCATGTGATGCCAGGAAGTAGAGCAGCCATCTTGCAACCAGCAAGACACATACTGGCGGCAGTGCGAAGCTCGGAGGAGGCCTCGGTGATTGAGGACCCTTGATGATTGAGTACAGATTGAACTGCTCATCTATTCAGTTATCTTTAACCATTTTCCGCTGTAACAACCACGTGTTAGAGGGGAAAAAGAAAGCCCTATTTACTTACGCCTTTGTGATCAGATTACTTGAAGGTAAAAACAAAAGAAATCGAATGACTTGAGCAGCATATTTACCTCAGTCTTGCTGACCGTAAATATACCTCCACCTGCACCCCTCAGATTAGCGAGGGTTTTTTATTGCCACGCTACATGTCAGGAAACCGCTATTACATCATGGTGGGGAAATAAAACTTCCCTGGATTCCTTAGTGCTATCATAAAAAGCCTGAGTCTCCCGAGACCTAGAAATGTAAATGATATAAAGATAGAGAATATAATATTGGCTTTCATTTCCCCTGGACACATTTTCACATACCATAAGGATTAGATCTGTAGCCATTTTTTCCCCTAATGATACAGCTAATTGCTGTGATCTGAAAGGGTAATAAAACTTTCTTATCTCTCCCCAAACCAAACATCCGGAGATAAGCACCCAGGTTGGCTCCTAGGAATATATCTATAAAGAGATGTGAAGCCAGAGACCTCTAGAGACCTCTGTAGGTGGAACACTCTGGGCTGGCTGACTCCTAGAGAGATTTGATTTACAATCCAGATGGTTAGGGTAAAAACCTAGCATCCTTTCCATCTTCACTGGAAAACAACAAAAGGTGTT
Organism: Ovis aries; assembly: GCF_016772045.2. Lineage (NCBI taxonomy): Eukaryota > Metazoa > Chordata > Mammalia > Artiodactyla > Bovidae > Ovis > Ovis aries. The sequence continues at coordinate 105,128,207 of NC_056058.1, forward strand.
TCCCTCACTTCTCTTATTTTGGGAGGTGAGTGGAGGCAGCTTCTCTCCTGAGCATAAACAGAAAATCCATTATTCTTCAACCCCCACCCACCAACACAACTGAAAAGATTCCATGGCTCTCATCAAGAAGCCTGTGGTTCTAGATGCCAGGGACTCGTGCTGCAAAGGTATTCTGGTTGTTGAGCTGGTTGTGTCAATAAAGAGCTCTCCTCTGGCCCGCATGCTTCCCGCCTCTGCAGTGTTCGCATATAAAAAGTAACTGTGCAAGGGACGTAACACATCACAGTTCTTGTGTCTTTATCCTTCCTATTCGTGGTCCCTTTTACAACTTTGATTTCTGATTCCCCATAAGTTCGGGCTCATTTAAAACTACAAGTCCTTACTGGTGGTAAACAACCTGAGACTCTCACACCGTTGTGTGTAATGGGCTTGATGAACTTAATGAGGAAGGCCAAATGGGAACATATAAACTTTTGTCTTTGCTGAGTTCTTCCGTCACTCTGAAGAGGGCCTTTGGAGAAGTAATCTTATAGGAATAAAATATGGGTAATAAAATACTTCAAAATATTAGCCTGATATACTTTTTAAACTAGCTAATATGACGTTCTCACATTACAGATGCTGTAATCTTTCATGATGTAAATGTAACTCATTGTCAGACTCCTCCAGAAGCACAGTAGCAGTGCCTCTGCTGACCTTCCTATTCTTTTTACACTGGGCTGTTTCCCTCTGTCTCTTTTCTCACTGTTTTTTCTGCATGGACATGAGTTTGCATCCTGGGGTGGTGTAATGTGTATCCATCAACCTCTTTTTTTCCCTTCAGATTTGGTGGATTAAGTGGCCCAAAATTCCTCGATCTCTTTCCATTGACGGGGCATGTTTATTTTCCTTCCCTCTCAGTTTATCCACTGCCTGTGATGGTGACCAAGAGAATACAGCAGAAATGAGGCTGCACCGGCTTCTGGGCCGCTTCTGCTTCCTCTTCACGGGAAGTGCTCCTGAGCCACCACGTGAGCAGCTTGGTTACTTTGCAGAAAAGGTGATGTGGAGGGCACAAGGGGCCCAGGCAAGCTGAGGCTTCCCACCTCCTTGTCAAGGCATTGAGCCCATGAGATGGGTCATCTTGAAGCTTGCAGGCCAGCCCATCCTCCAGCCAAATACCTGAGCGACCCCAGTGGATGCCACGTGGAGCAGAAGAATTGCATACCTGAACCCTGAAGTAATTCCTGACCCCCAAATTGTGAAATATAGTTAACGTGGCCGTTGTTTTTCGCTGCTGACATGAGGGGGATTTATTACGCAGCGATGATAACTGGAGTGCCCCAGTTCATCACTGTTCCTCCTCTTTGTCGTCTCTCTTTGTCACTGGCATCTATTTTTTCCCTTCTTCTCCGCAGGACAGCCTCATAGCTTCCCCAACTTTGGTTTTACCCAAATGTTATTTATTATGATAACAGTGGTTCAGAGAATAATATAGAAAGTTAATTGCTAGACACATTGCTTAATAGACTAGAATGTGAATTGTAATCATTACGTTTGGATGTTTTCAGGATTTAGGTCTGTCTTCTACATGGTGAGACAATGTATTCACTTGGAAATAGAGTTTTTAAAAGCTCTAATCAACATTATAATTACTTATGTTCATGGAAGTATTGGTATTACTAAGCCCTATGGCACCTCAAGGTTTGACTTTCTTTTCCATTCAGATCTGTCAGAATTCATAAAGCACAACCTGAATTAATGCAAAGAAATATATCTAACCTGCAGTGATGTAATTAGTGTCCAAAAACTTATAGGAAAAAAATAACACTTAAAAAATATTCAAAGCAGAATCAAGTTTGGAATTCTGTGTTTCTCAGGGGGATTTAGAGAGATGAGAAAAGAAAAGGTGAAAAGGTTGCAGTTGTTTGCATAGTCGTGCCGTTTTGATTTTTCTTCTAAAATTTTAGACCCTTTCTTCTTTCAAAGTTCTTTTTTTTTTTCCACTGGAGCCTATCCACATTGCCTTGTAGACATAACAGGTCCCAAGCCCCTCCACCAGCGGGTGTTGAACCTATCAAGCCCAAGTCCCCCTTCCTCTCCTAAAATGAATTCATAGGGAATGTGATCTAGCTCCACAAATATTTTTAACAAAATATTTCATGTCCTAATTTTAATGAAAAAGAGAAATAGATTCCTTTTTTCATACGTAAGAATCTGGGCTCAATATTGTAAGAACAGTGAATAATCCAGTACTTGGGCACACACGTATAGAAGCACTATGATGGTGACAGCCACAGATAATTTGTGTGGCATATTGGTGACTCAGATACCACGCGCACTGGTGCCACAAGTGCACGGTTCTCCGGAATGACTGTTGGTGACGTACGAAATGAAACGGTATTAATGGAATCATCCTTTAATTTACATAGTTGTTGCCTTCTGACTTTTAAGACTCTATTACTTGCTAAATTCATTGTAGATTAAAACGACTCCTACTTTGTTTTCGTGAGTGTCCAGTGGAATATTCAGAAGTCGAGTGGCTTTGGGACAATTCTCTGTCCTGTAAGAGTGGTCGACATGTGCACAATATCTTGTATCCCTCCTCCCTCCATCACCGTGGTGACAAAATTCCTGCCACAAATTATTAAAAAAAAAAATCTCTCTGGAGTAGACTTATCTGATTAAATCCAGGATGCTTTGTTATATTTGAACTTCAGAGAAACAGCAAAATATTTCTCAATGTAAATTTGTCCTATACAATATTTGGGACATACTTCCAGTGAAAGAAATTTATGTATTTGAAATCCATATTTTACTAGGCATCCTGTATTTTTACTTGCTAACCCTGGCCACCACACCCTAGAAGGAGGTACTGATCTCTTGAGAACCACTGCTCAGCAGGCTACCCTCAAGACCCCAAACCAAACATCCAGCATCTGGAATCACGACCCCAGGGCACGCGCAGCATCTCACAAGCAGGAGAGACAGGCAGCAGGGGTGAGCGCACAGTTGCTTCCCCTCTGCGTCGCCCGCTCAGCATGCACGGGTTCTCTTGTATCAGAAGCTGTTTTGGGGGTCAGTCCAAACTCGCCTACAGCATTGGGTTTACTTGTCATTCTGCTTGCTCTCTGTGATAACTTTATTTTTATTTTTAAAAATAATCATTCACTATTCTTTTAGAATAAACTAGATTTTCTTTTTTTTTTTTTGCTTATTTATTTTTCTTTTTCGGATCATACAACATGTGCGATCTTACTTCCCCCACCAGGGATCGAACCCATGCCCCTGCTGTGGAAGTGTGGAGTCTTAAGACACTGGAACAGCAGGGAAGTCCCTCTCCTTGCTCATTTTAATTTAAAGGAAGTCACAAAGGGATCCAACACCCATTTTTTCTAAGAAACCACTTAAAACACTTCCCATATTAGGAGAAGGGACAGTTGACCTTTCCTGATTTTTATGTTGGCATATCTTCTTGCTGGAGAAAATGAAGACAAATAGAGAAATAACATGACATTGTCCTGCATCTTTGGCTGCAGGCATTTCTTCTGGATGCCAAAGACAGACGTAGGTGATATGAAGAGAGAGGGGACAGAGGGAAGAGAGGAATGAAGGTGTACGTGTCTGGCTCGCCAACACGACTGAAAACTTCCTTGAGGAGAAGCGTCATTATTCTTTCTCATTCATCTCCCCAGAAGTGCCTAGCAGAGTACCTTGTAACAGCAGAAACTCGGTTTCTCCCTAATGTGATAGAAAGAAGCAAAGGTACCACAGTAAAGCAGGCTTTATATTAAATACCATCATGACAAATCGTGAGCCCCACATCAGTAAGCTATTTTTAAAAGATCTAGAAATATGTTGGAGCAAATTTCTTCAACTTTATAGATGGAAAAAAAAAGTCAAAGAGGTCTTATCTTCTGTGAATAATACGTTGGAGCTGAGAGTTAGGCCTCCTGAAAATAGCTTCTCTTTCCAAAAAGTGTCCTTAAAAGGAATTGTCTTGGGAGATGTTCTAGGAAAAATAAAAGTTTCTTTAATAAAAGAAGCTGGAAGAGGGAGTTCCCTGGTGAACTTGTGGTTCAGTCACTGGTTGGGAAACTGAGATTCCACAACCCGATTGATGGGACCAAAATAAATAAACAAAATTTAAAAAGAAGGTAAGAAGAGTTTTGTATTATCCTCTTTACCCCAGTTCACAATGTACATTATCCTATTAAAAATTTTAAAAAGTCCTACAGTAAGGAAATTTATTTCACTCTGATTGACTCATAACTTCCCATATTTGATCATGGATCTCTGCCAATATCATGCCTAGGAGCTTTAAGAAATTAAGCTCTATACTTTGTTGTCCCAGAAGAATTAGAAATATATAAAACTGACATTAGCCTTGAAAGCAGTGGTCAAAGGCTCAGTGGGAGCTGAACTCTATCCTAGAGGTTCCTAAGTATTGTCCAATGAGTATGGCTGAATCAAAGTCACAAAAGGAACTTATGAGCATGAAGCCTTTTTGATTTTATATCCCCAAATATGATTCTCCAGATCTGTATGTGGCTCAGGAATGTGTGTTTGTAAAATTCTGTAAGGCTGTGAACTACTGCTCATCTAGTGTTGTTCAGTAGCTCAGTTGTGTCCAACTCTTTGCGACCCCATGGACTGCAGCACGCCAGGCTTCCATGTCCTTCACTATCTCCTGCAGCTTGCTCAAACTCATGTCCATTAAATCAGTGATGCCATTCAACCATCACCTCCTCTGGTGCCCCCTTCTGCCCTCATTCTTTGCCGGCATAAAGGTCTTTTCAATGAGTCAGCTCCTTACATCAGGCAGCAAGGGTATTGGAACTTCAGCTTCAGCATCAGTCTTTCCAGTGATTATTCTGAGTTGATTTCCTTTATGATTGACTGGTTTGATCTCCTTGTTATTCAAGGGACTCTCAAGAGTCTTCTCTAGCAGTTTGAAAGCATCAATTCTTCAGTGCTTAGCTTTCTTTATGGTCCAACTCTCACATCCGTACCATGACTACTGGAGAAACCATAGCTTTGACTATACAGACCTTTGTCAGCAAAGTAATGTCTGCTTTTTAATACACTGCCTAGGTTTGTCATAGCTTTTCTTCCAAGGAGCAAGCATCTTTTAATTTCATGGCTGCAGTCACCATTCGCAGTGATTGGAGCCCAAGAAAATAAAGTCTGTTACTGTTTCCATTGCTTCCCCATTTATTTGCCATGAAGTGATGGGACCAGATGCCACGATCTGGGTGTTTTGAATGTTGAGTTTTAAGCCAGCTTTTTCACTGTCCTCTTTTACTTTCATGAAGAGGCATTTTAGTTCCTCTGCCCTTTCTGCCATTATGGTGGTGTCATCTGCATATCTGAGGTTATTGATATTTCTCCCGGCAATCTTGATTCCAGCTTGAGTTTCATCCAGCCCAGAATTTCATATGAGTACTCTGCATGTAAGTTAAATAAACAGGGGGTGACAATATACAGTTTTGATGTACTGCTTTCTCTATTTGAAATCAGTCCATTGCTTCATGTCCAGTTCGGACTGTTGCTTCCTGACCTGCATACAGGTTTCTCAAGAGGCAGGTCAGGTGGTCTGATATTCCCATCTCTTGAAGAATTTCCCACAGTTTGTTATGATCCACAGAGTCAAAGACTTTAGCGTAGTCAATGAAGCAGAAGTAGATGTTTTTTTGGAATTCCTTTGCTTTTTCTATGATCCAGTGAGTGTTGGCAATTTGGTCTCTGGATCCTCTGCCTTTCTAGAACTTACTTTGAAAAAGGTTGCAAGTTACCTGATGTCCTATCAGCACATATTAAGGCAATGTAAAATGTGTCCCATCTTGGACTTATGTTCCCTATGATCCCAGTCTTTGAGGAACTTGACTTGGAGATATTTGCACATGTGTAACAGGGAAAAATGCAAGCTTATGTAAAATCAATTGCCAGTTGTTAGGTTGTGAAGGCAGACATCTATATGGTTACAAAGAGGATCTTCATGGAGTCTTTAGGATTTAGGTGGAAAGCTGAATTTTGGACCTATAGAGAAACAATATATTTTGAATTATGTGATACTATGGGTTGAATAGTGTCCCCCCTTTCAAATTAATAGTTTGAATTCTTAACCCCCAGGACCTCGGAACGTGACCTGATTTGGAATAGGGTTGGTTGCTGCAGATATTAGTATAATTAGATAAGATGTGGTCATTCAGTCAAATACGACTGGTGTCATTAAAAAAAAAAAAAAAGGAAACTTGGACACAGACTCGTACCCAAAGCCAGGGCCATGTGAAGATGAAGGGAGGGGTCGGGGTGTTTCTTCTACATGCCAAGAAATGTTAAAGATTGCCGGCAAGCCATATGAAACTAGGCAAGAGGACTGGAATGGAGTCTTCCTCACAACCCTCAGGAGAAAACAATCCAAACAACTCTCTCCCAGCCTTCCAGCCTCGAGAACAGTGATACAAAGCATTTCTACTGTTAGGGCTGGCTGCTTTGTGGTACTCTATCATTGCGGCGCTGGGGCTTCCCAGGCGGTGCAGTGGTAAAGAATACACCTGCCAATACGGGAGACATGGATCCGACCCCTGGGTCGGGAAGGTCCTGCTAAGGAGCAAAGGGCAACCCACTCCAGCATTCCTACCTGGGAAATCCAAGGATAGAGGAGTCTGGCGGGCCACAATTCTTGGGATTGCAAAGAGTCGGACAAAACTGACCAACTGAACATGAATTATTACAGCCCTAGCACATTAACGCACAGAGGCAGAAGTTACCATAAGCCACAAGGTTACCTTCCTGTTCCTGCATCGCCACAACCTCCAGAGCCCCCACCCTCTGACGCCTTCAACCCTACTACCTCCATAGCACTTCAGTAGCAACTGTCAGTGGATAAGAAGTTAGGAAAGTTGTTGGTAATGATAGCAAACTGCCCCCTTTCCTCTTCCTCTACAATCCTCCAGTAATATTATATTAATGAAAGCAAACATGGCCTTTCAGACCCATCATTATTATTACACATCACTATTAGTGATAATAGTAATAAAAGAAACTGTCTTGATTATACACTGCTAAGAAGCTTAGAGTTTCCTTCTTATTACTTTTTTTCCCTAAACACACTTAGAAGTTGAGCTCAGGGTAGGAGAGAAGCACAGATTTTCAATGACACAGTTATCAACTCAGCATAACAACCTGATTCTGAAACCAGTTCCCTTGACTTCCAGTTTACGCACAAGACAAGTCAAATGGTTTGAAGAAGATGCTGTTGGATCTGGCCCATAAAAACTTTTATCACTCACCATGCTGGTCGACTTAGATATTACAAGCACTCAGAACTCTTTACCTGAGAACTTTCTCTCAGCCCAATCAAGTACAGGCTAGCTGTTCCCCTGGGAACAGTCCTGAGCCAAAGACAGACAGGCGTTAAAGGGAAGATATCCTACTTGACTTATCCTACAGATGAGACATCCTCTTTGGAGTACTGTCAGAGGGTTTGAGCCCCAAATGCCCACAGTAGCAACTATTATCACACACTCATTTTTAGCTTTCTTTCCTTATTCTTTCACATCGTTATCCACTATGATCTAAATAAATTATTAATTCTAAAATAAATTGCTTCTACTCAATTTCTTATCTCGGGGTTTGCTTCTAGGGGAGCCTGAGCTAAGACAATTGTATGATGGTATAATTTATTTCCTGGGGCAGGGCATGGCAACCCACTCCAGTATTCTTGCCTGGAGAATCCCTTGGACAGAGGAGTCTGGTGGGCCACAGTCCATGGGGTCACAAAGAGTCGGACATGACTAAAGTGACTGAGCACCTAATTTATTTAGTTAATTTTTAATCTGTTATTTTATGCATTGATCTGTCTGTAACTGGTGAATTCCTCTACAGAGCCATGTTGGCTGTCATTGGGGGTGTTGGCAAGTATCCTGTTTCTTTTCTTCCCAGGCGTATGTAGAATTGCATCTCCCCTCTCCCAAGATATTAGTTTCATTAATTTCCCAAGTGGCACAGTGGTAAAGAATCTGCTTGTCAATGTAGGAGACATAGGTTCAATCCTTGGGCTGGGAAGATGCCCTGGAGAAGGAAATGGCAACCCACTCCAGTATTCTTGCCTGGAGAATCCCCATGAACAAAAGAACCTGGTGGGTACAGTCCATGGGATTGCAAAGAGTCAGACATGACTGACCACCAGCACACACGTCTCCCAAGATAGTTATGACCATGTGATTTGGTTTGACCAGTGAAATGCTGTGAAGTGAAGTAAGTGAAGTGCTGTGTCTTTAGTTCAGTGCATGGCCCCTCACGTTTGCTGTTCTCTGTCTTGGCGAGTGGTGGACAGAGCCTAAGATGATCCCCAAAGACCTCTGTGTCTTGGAATTCATGTCCTTGTGCAGTCCTTTTGAGTATAAACTGGTCTGGTGACTCAACACCAACCAGTAGAATATATTGCAAAGGTGATGGGATGTCATTTCCATTATTATATAACTTAAGATTGTAAATTCTGTCTTGCAGGCCTATTCTTGTCCTTGTGGGCTTTCCTGAAGCAAGGTGCCATATTTTGAGTTGCTGTGGTGAGGCCCACATGGCAAGAAACATAGGTCCCCATCTCACAACCTGCAAGGTACTGATTTTTGCCAACAACTACATGAACTTAGAAGCGAATCCTTCCCTAGTCAAACATTCAGATGAGACTCCTAGCCCTAAAATCTTGATTGAAGCCCTGTGAGAGACCATAACAGAAGCAGAAGATATTAGGAAGAGGTGGCAAGAATACACAGAAGAACTGTACAAAAAAGATCTTACGACCAAGATAATCATGATGGTGTGATCACTCACCTAGAGCCAGACATCCTGGAATGTGAAGTCAAGTGGGCCTTAGAAAGCATAACTACGAATGAAGCTAGTGGAGGTGATGGAATTCCAGTTGAGCTATTTCAAATCCTGAAAGATGATGCTGTGAAAGTGCTGCACTCAATATGCCAGCAAGTTTGGAAAACTCAGCAGTGGCCACAGGACTGGAAAAGGTCAGTTTTCATTCCAATCCCAAAGGAAGGCAATGCCAAAGAATGCTCAAACTACCGCACAATTGCACTCATCCTACATGCAAATAAAGTAATGCTCAAAATTCTCCAAGCCAGGCTTCAGCAATACATGAACCGTGAACTTCCAGATGTTCAAGCTGGTTTTAGAAAAGGCAGAGGAACCAGAGATCAAATCGCCAACATCCACTGGATCATTGAAAAGCAAGAGAGTTCCAGAAAAACATCTATTTCTGCTTTATTGACTATGCCAAAGCCTTTGACTGTGTGGATCACAACAAACTGTGGAAAATTCTGAAAGACATGGGAATACCAGACCACCTGACCTGCCTCTTGAGAAACCTATATGCAGGTCAGGAAGCAACAGTTAGAACTGGACATGGAACAACAGACTGGTTCCAAATAGGAAAAGGAGTATGTCAAGGCTGTATATTGTCACCCTGCTTATTTAACTTCTATGCAGAGTACATCATAAGAAACGCTGGCCTGGAAGAAGCACAAGCTGGAATCAAGATTGCTGGGAGAAATATCAATAACTTCAGATATGCAGATGACACTGTCCTTATGGCAGGAAGTGAAGAGGAACTAAAAAGCCTCTTGATGAAAGTAAAAGTGGAGAGTGAAAAAGTTGGCTCAAAGCTCAACATTCAGAAAATAAAGATCATGGCATCTGGTCCCATCACTTCATGGGAAATAGATGGGAAACAGTGGAAACAGTGTCAGACTTTATTTTTCTGGGGCTCCAAAATCACTGCAGATGGTGATTGCAGCCATGAAATTAAAAGACGCTTACTCCTTGGAAGAAAAGTTATGACCAACCTAGATAGTATATTGAAAACCAGAGATATTACTTTGCCAGCAAAGGTCCGTCTAGTCAAGGCAATGGTTTTTCCAGTGGTCGTGTATGGATGTGAGAGTTGGATTGTGAAGAAAGCTGAGTGCTGAAGAATTGATGCTTTTGAACTGTGGTGTTGGAGAAGACTCTTGAGAGTCCCTTGGACTGCAAGGAGATCCAACCAGTCCATTCTAAAGGAGATCAGTCCTGGGTGTTCATTGGAAGGACTGATGCTGAAGCTGAAACTCCAGTACTTTGGCCACCTCATGCGAAGAGTTGACTCATTGGAAAAGACTGTGATGCTGGGAGGGATTGGGGGCAGGAGGAGAAGAGGATGACAGAGGATGAGATGGCTGGATGGCATCACGGACTCGATGGACGTGAGTCTGAGTGAACTCCAGGAGATGGTGATGGACAGGGAGGCCTGGCGTGCTGCGATTCGTGGGATCGCAAAGAGTCAGATACGACTGAGCAACTGAATTGAACTGAACTGAGAGACCATAATCCAAGGACCCAGCTAAGTGGTACCTAGATTTCTGGCCTACAAAATTTGTAAGATAATAGTGTGTGTTATTTCCAGCTGCTAATTTGTGATAATTTGGTACACAGCAACAGAGGAGCGGTTGGCAATTGTGGCAGCACCGAGATATAATCTGCTCTCAGCTAGGTCTTAGCTGACCTAAAGAACAAGCAGTATGATCGAAGCATAAAGCCATGATGTTTAAAGCCACTGAGATTCTGGAGTTGCTACTCCAGCATGGTTTAGCCTGTCCCAACTGAATCAGAATGCAGTCTTTTGCTCTCCCCACCTGGCTACCAGATTTTTTAAATAAAGAAAAAAAAAAAACAAACCCAGCTATATTAGTTACCTCAAGTTATGTAGAAAACAGAATTTTATGTGGAATCAAACTTAGTTAAAAAATCGTCCCCCTAAATCAATATCAAGCTATAATTATTTGTCTTTCCCCACTACTGGTTTTAAAATGTGACTGTATCAAAGTTACGACATATTCAGATCTCATATTTAACATGCAAATATCCTGATACAAAGTGCTAATATCCTGCCAACTTTCAGAATGAAAAGAGAAAGTCGCCCAGTCGTGTCCGACTCTTTGACTCCAGAACAGTTGCCTCAAAAGTGAAAACAGCTAGTTCTATCCCTGTTGAAAATAACAACCACCCAGCATCTAGCTCTAGTCTGATGATTCGCCTTTCTGACATTTCGAGTTTAGCAGGAGGTTAATTAGACACAATTGCAACACTGCTGTGCTGCCCTAGGGCACAACACAAAGGGCCAATTTGGAGGCAACTGTATCTTAGAAACCCTGGGAGATACCAGCTTGAAATTTCCAGCAGGTTTAAAACAGAATCTTCTTTACAAATTTAGTGGCTTTATTGGAACCTTAGGTCTGTGGCATAAACCTTAATTGGGCTGAAGTTTCCATTGCAGTGGTCTGCTCAAGGACATAATGAAAAGTCAACGTTCTGATGTGTTTATCTACTTCCTGGCTCCAAGGCACAATTGGAAATGCTAATATCCAGATGCCCTTCTCCATAAAGAAACCAGGGCTTTTTATTTGAATTATAGAGTGCAGGTTTTTCTGTACCCCAAACTAACTCAGTTAGAAAGTGAGTATAGAAGAGACAGCCAGCTGCTTAGCTCTCTGAATAACAAGAGGAAGAGGTGATTGACCCCAGGATCACGGGCATTTCCTGGGCAGGCGAGCATGCCTCAGGCTCTACCCTCCAGTCCCTGGTTCCCTCAGAGCCCAGCTCAGGAGGCCCTTGTTCTTCCCCCCGCCAAAGCTTCCTTCCTTCAAGACTCTGCTCAAGTCAGATCACTTCTGCCCGTAAAAACTCAGGTCATTGGAGGAGAGAGGTCTGGATTTTAGTCCTTGACCCCTTCCCTTACTAGTTTACATGGAGTTGATCAAATTATTTTCCCTCTCTAAACTTCAGTTTCCTCAAATAGAAACAGTCACTCAGAGGTGGTAAAGAAAATTGATGGAACAGTGAGTGGAAAGTCCTTGGCCCAGGGCTGGGCACTTTGTTAAGAATTTCGCCTACTTTTTTATACCACTCATTCTGCTTAGCAGCTAATTACAGTTGGCTTTGAAATACCTGAAAAAGAGTTAAAACAGTCACATCCCTCAGCTAGATTCTAGGTTTTGTAAAAACTGACCAGTTGTCATTATTCTTTACAGTCAATGCAACATCTAACACTCGGAAATGGTTGGCTCTGTGGTGAAAATGGGGAATGCGTTCACCTTGCAGGGACCTGTCACAGTGTCTTGCCCTCAAGTGACTGTAAGCATGGAATGAACGAGGGGACACACAAGACAACAGAGGGGTCACAGTGGGGCAGATTTTGGTGACTTTGCAGGAATATGATAATCTCACTAATCTGAATTATAAATATGACCACTTAAAATGAATAACTTGTATTTTCAAGATTTCTGAGCAAGAAACATTGTTTGCTGAGCTTTATAAAGAGTCGTTTGATTTGTCTCTATAGGAATGCTTTCAGGCATATTCTTGTATTAATTAAGTCTATTTTTCAGAGATTTTCAGCAGTACATGCCCCCCATGTATTCAGGCATGAAAGGCAAGATCCTCTATACATATTCATCCATTTGGAGAGGAGATTTGAGCTTCTCAGGGGAGGGTAAATTTGTGGCACCAAGGTCTCAGATGCTTGAGGCTGTTTTATCTTCCAAGGAAATGCTCACATTGGCCTCTTTTGCGGAATATTCAAAGGACTGCACAAGTCCATGAGACTTCTAAGACTCAGAGACATTGCCCCGAACCTAGAATAAATTCTTTAGTATGTAGCTAAGCAAGACTAGTGAATAAAACAAGTATTCTCATTTATCTCATTGTTGCATTAAAAACCTTTGGAAATAGAATTCTAATTATGCAGAGAAACCTAAAAACAGCTTCACTGCCAGGAATTTCTGTCAGCCTGCAGCTGCCCTGAGTCTCTGCTTAGCCAGCCTTATCTCTTGAAGATAAAAGGGGTGAGTGGCAGAAAGCAGGCCTGTTCTGTGGCGGTCTAAACAGGTGATAGATTTTACCTAAAGGCACAAATTGGATAGGCATGTTATTCCTCCGCTGTTCTGCCCTCTGTGAGTGGTGTATTTGCCCTAAAGTTTCACTGACACTGTCAATTTTAGTTTCAAAACGTATTTTAGTACCAGTTACTTAGCAGCAAACATGTTTCCAAGAGAAACACAACTTGTGGTTCCATATTTTAGCCACAGCTCTCTGTTCCCATGTCTCAGTCACACTCTTGCCTTTTCCGAAGGATCTGCAGGCGTGCTCCCTCCTGTCTGGCGCTCCAGTCTCTGGGGAGGTGGCGTGAAGCCTGCGCATGCACACCTCTCGGCATGGAAACACTCCTCGGCGGTGGCTGCGTCGCCTCAGTCGTGTCCGACCCTGTGCGACCCCAGAGATGGCAGGCCACCGGGCTCCCCCGCCCCTGGGATTCTCCAGGCAAGAACACTGGAGTGGGTTGCCAGTTCCTTCTCCAATGCAGGAAAGTGAAAAGTGAAAGTGAAGTTGCTCAGTCGTGCCCGACTCTTCGTGACCTCATGGACTGCAGCCCACCAAGTTTCTCTGTCCATGAATTTTCCAGGCAAGAGGACTGGAGTGGGGTGCCATTACCTTCTCTGGGAGATACTCCTCAGGGTATATATTTGCGATTGTCATTGTGTCTTCACAGGATGTTGTATTGTACCTATTATGCTGTGGTTGTCATTGTGGATTTTTAAATATGCTAATCTTGACTTGAGAAGTTTATCAGTGAATACATTAGGTGGTCATATTATATATCTGGGAATATCAGACCACCTGACCTGCCTCTTGAGAAACCTATATGCAGGTCAGGAAGCAACAGTTAGAACTGGACATGGAACAACAGACTGGTTCCAAATAGGAAAAGGAGTACGTCAAGGCTGTATATTGTCACCCTGCTTATTTAACTTCTATGCAGAGTACATCATGAGAAATGCTGGGCTGGAAGAAGCTCAAGCTGGAATCAAGATTGCCGGGAGAAATATCAATAACCTCAGATATGCAGATGACACCACCCTTATGGCAGAAAGTGAAGAGGAACTAAAAGCCTCTTGATGAAAGTGAAACTGGAGAGTGAAAAAGCTGGCTTAAAGCTCAACATTCAGAAATGAAGATCAGGCATCTGGTCCCATCACTTCATGGGAAATAGATGGGGAAACAGTGGAAACAGTGTCAGACTTTATTTTTGGGGGCTCCAAAATCACTGCAGATGGTGACTGCAGCCATTAAATTAAAAGTTATGACCAGATAATATGTTGAAAAGCAGAGACACTACTTTGCCAGCAAAGGTCCGTCTAGTCAAGGCAATGGTTTTTCTAGTGGTCATGTATGGATGTGAGAGTTGGACTGTGAAGAAAGCTGAGTGCCGAAGAGTTGATGCTTTTGAACTGTGGTGTTGGAGAAGATTCTTGAGAGTCCCTTTGACTGCAAGGAGATCCAACCAGTCCATCCTGAAGGAGACCAACCCTGGGATTTCTTTGGAAGGAATGATGCTGAAGCTGAAACTCCAGTACTTTGGCCACCTCATGTGAAGAGTTGACTCATTGGAAAAGACTCTGATGCTGGGAGGGATTGGGGGCAGGAAGAGAAGGGGATGACAGAGGATGAGATGGCTGGATGGCATCACGGACTTGATGAACTTGAGTCTGAATGAACTCTGGGAAATGGTGATGGACAGGGAGGCCTGGTGTGCTGCGGTTCATGGGGTCACAAAGAGTCGGACACGACTGAGTGACTGAACTGAACTGAGGACAATTATATTTCATTAGTCATTATCAAAAATGGTAATGGCTATGCTGGATCTTAGAGCAGTTAAGATTTTCTATTGTTCCATTAGTTAGGACACAGGCTAAGCCGAGGTGACAAAGAGACCCCGAATAATGTAACTTACATTAGAAGTTTCCTTCCTTTTCATGTAACAACTCGGAAGTAAGCAATCTGTGCCCCACATTCTCAGCCAAACAGCAGGGTACCGTGTTGGCCCAAGCATCCTTGCTAGGCAATTTCCATCTCCATCCAAGGCAGCACCTCTTGTTGTTGCCGTTTCCCCATGGTTGATGGGAGGAGGCAAAGAGAGAGACTTGCCTTTATGGACATGACCAGAGGTTCCCATGTTCCTTATGCTCTCCTCCCAGTGACTCGCACCCCAGCTAGCCTCATGTAGCCACAACACAAGCTGAGAAGAACAGTCTCCAACCAGGCAGTGGTGTGTCAAGTTAAAACTGAGGGCATTTTTTTTTTTTTAAGTAAAAGGAACAAAGGAGAATGAATCTGAGGGATAATTAGCACTGTCTTTTAAATTCTGAAGGATAATTAGCACATGAACCAAAATGGAGCCCGCAAAGAAACAGACCCACCTGCACGGCCAGGAGAGGCCACTCATCTTTGTTATACAATTTGTCTCTGACATTTGTATCCAGTAATGTTTGATGATCAGTTAAGGCACACGTTTCTGGTCTCTGTCTAACTTTTATGACATCTATGGAATCATTGGACCCACCAAATAAAATATCAGTTCTAGGCAGGATAGGAATAAGAGGCCTACTTTGACTCGAACCTTACATTCCACTATTCTTCAAGAGTTGCTAGACTTCCTGCACGATTTGGCAGTCATCAGCCCAGCAATCGACCTTGTGAGCCCCAAAGTGTGGGGACAAATTCTCCATGTCCTGCTTTGTGGAGAACCAACACGTGGAGAGCAGAAAGAGGACGACCAGTCGATACTGACAGAGGGCACGGCCCAGAATGTGT
Organism: Ovis aries; assembly: GCF_016772045.2. Classification (NCBI taxonomy): domain Eukaryota; kingdom Metazoa; phylum Chordata; class Mammalia; order Artiodactyla; family Bovidae; genus Ovis; species Ovis aries. Next base: position 105,143,885 of record NC_056058.1, read on the forward strand.
CAGCAATAGTAATCACAGCAGTAACAGATCTTGAACATGCACGTGTCTGTCGGACAGACACAGTATTCAGTTTAGAACCTTTTGGTTTTGCTAACTGATAAAACTGATAAAAGTCACCCTATCTAGGGCTAAACCCATGTTCTACTTTCATGAAGCATAAATAACATCAGCCAACTGATCAGTGTATAAAAATCCTTTTCTTCTTGTTAAAAGAGAATTTTGCATAGTTTAAATGTAAAGCTCAAAGCCTCAGTTTATCTAGCTCAGGGTTTTTTTTTTTTTTTTTTGAGGATAATTGCTTCTAATATTGTGGTGGTCTCTGCTGTACATCAACACGAGTCAGTCATAATTATATATATATATAACCTCCTCTCCCTTTAGCCTCCCTGCCCCTCCCATTCCACCCCTCTAGGTCATCACAGAATGCCAGGCTGGGCTCCGTGTGTTATGTAGCAGCTTCCTGCTAGCTATCTGCTTTAAACATGGTAGTGTCTATATGACAATGCTACTTTCTCCTGGCCTTTCTGTTAATGTCTGTTGATCAGTTTCCTTTCATTCTCCATGTGTTGGTCCTCCATAAAGTGGGACATGTAGCGTTGGTTCCCACACCATGGGGTTCATAAGGTCTATAGCTGGGCTGGTGGCTGCCAAATTATGCAGGGAATCAGGCAACTCTTGAAGAGTAGTGGAAAGTAAGGTTCGAGTCTAAGTAGGCCTCTTCTGTCTGTTCTTTCTAGAGGTGATATTTTAGGTGGCAGATTCAATGATTCCATAGATGTCATCAGGGTTAGACAGAGACTAGGAATACGTGTCTTAATCATCAAACATTTCTGGATGTGGTGTCAGAAAGGACACTTGTGTATCACAAGTGCTTCTCTACGTCTGTGTCTCCATTTCCGCTCTGTACACAGCTTCGTCAGCACTGTTTTTCTAGATACCGTATATATACGCACTAATATACGATATTCATTTTTCTCTTTCTGACTTACTCCACTCTGTATAAAAGTCTCTAGGTTCATCTGCCTCACTACAACTGACTCTGATTTGTTCCTTTTTATGGCCGTAGCTCAGGGTCCTTTGGGTTCCAAAACTAGTAGATGATAGAACAGTCTTCTGACAGCAAAAATTAATAATTAAAATGATGATTAAAATTTGTGCACAAAACTTATTGAAAAAATATGCAGTTTTAAAATGTAACTACAAGGAAAAGTAAATAATTCTAAATACATTTCTATAACTGCATTTTATGTAATTCCTAAAGAATAATGCATATAAATATAAGGCTTTTTACACTATAGATCCAGAATCATATTTTTATCACTGTACTGGGCAAAGCATATTTGTAGTTCAGATGAAGGTAGATATTTATATAAGTATCATATCACTTACAATTACATGTAACAGAATCCTTGGCTAGTTATTTCTGTATGTTTGATAAAACATCCTATGATCTATTTAGTAAAATTCTCCCCCCAAATGGGGACGAGGATAAAATTTTTTCAGTGTGATTACAGAACTAACAATAGTAAAGACTCCAAAGTAAAAAAAAAAGGCATTGCTTGTTTTGACTCAAAATCATAACGAGATTCCTTCATTATAAATAACTTTTATAATATTAATGAAAATTAATATTAAACCCCTCCTTTCTTTCAAATAAGCTCTGATGAATTGAAGTATATAATGTCATGAATTAAAATTTAGCCATATGCTGCAGATTCTTAGGAGAAAAGATTGTGTGATGAAGATAAGAAATTTACAATTTTCAGATTGCTTTTCATTTTTCTTGCTGTTAAATAAAAAAGTGTCATTGAATTTATACTTCTGGCTTCCTCTCATCCTTCTATAAGGTTAAGAATTTCAGAGACTAAAAGATCTGGTTGATTGATTTTTATAATAAGAATCGAGTCAAATCCAATTAGGGTGGCCTTCAAGGACTAACTCAGTTCTATACTTACACTAGAATTCAGCTTCAACTTGTAAAAAAGCAAACTAAGCAAGCATATTGTCTGGGACTTAGGGAAATTTAAAGGCCATAGAGATTTCCATTGTGGTGTTATATTGAAAATTGGGACTTAGCTGGGATCCAAAACAGTGAAGCCTTGTGGAAGGGCCAGTAGGTTAATGGAGGGGCACCAAAGAAAGGCCAAGAACTCAGAACGGAGGCTGAGCACAAAAGCTCTGATAATCGATGCCATCTGTCGCAGGCAGGTTACATGCTGAGCAAGAAGGGTGAGAGAGAGGGGAGAGTCAGAATACGCACGTTGCTTCCATGAGATGGAAAGAAAAATATTCTGGGCCAGACAGATCAAATAGAGAGGGCATTTTCATACTGCCTGCAATGCAAGAGACCCGAGTTTGATCCCTGGGTCAAGAAGATCCGCCAGAGAAGGAAGTGGCAACCCACTCCAGGATTCTTGCCTGGAGAATTCCATGGAGAGGGGAGCATGGTGGGCTACAGTCCATGGGGTGGCAAAGAGCAGACACCACTGAGTGACTAACAATCTCACCAACGCTGTGAAGTGCGTTCTGTTCTTGCTAACTGCATGTATAGTTGCAATTTTAAGTGCTTTTTTAAAGATCTAATCTTTCCAGATGTTATAAAATACCTGATACATATTAAAAATAGAAGTAATGATACATCACATTTTGTAAGTATATTTTCGTTAAAATTCATGTGAAATGTTTTTCGAGAGGAATAACCAAAAACGTCTTTAAGCAGTACACAGGGGAGGGCAGAGGAGGAGGACCTAGAGAGCCCTGCGCCAGTGTGTGTATATCGAGGCAAGAACTTACCGCTGTCTCTTGTGTTCCTGTGTTTTGTTGTGTGTTCAACGGACAAGTGCACATTGTGTGTAAAATGGACAAATGAGTCCTAATTGACAACATCTAGGATTCCTAGACATTAAAGAGGTTGCAGTGTATGAAAAAGTGTTGAGTTGGTAAATTTGGCGCATTTTGCACAATTTCTGGGAAAAGATCATCTTCTGAAAATTTGAGCATTATAGACCCCTAGACTGACAGAGGGATGAGAGGAGGGGAGGGTTTTAAGAATATTCACATTTTGAAGACACTTTCAGATTATAGCTGCTGCTACATGTGTGTAGTTTATTCAAGACTGTGGATATGTGTATGTATATATATGCTTGTTTATATATATGTACACACACATATATATGCTTCTTTTTGCTTGTTTATATATATATGTACACACACACGCATATATATGCTTCTTTTGTTCAGTCACTCAGTTGTGTCTGACTCTTTGTGACCTCATGGACTGCAGCAGGCCAGGCCTCCCTGTCTTTCACTATCTCCCAGAGTTTGCTCAGACTCAAGGCAGGAGGAGAGGGAGGAGAGGGGACGACAGAGGATGAGATGGTTGGATGGCATCACCAACTCAATGGACATGAGTTTGAGTAAACTCTGGAAGTTGGTGAAGGACAGAGAGGCCTGGTGTGCTGTAGTCCATGGGGTCACAAAGAGTCGGCCATGACTGAGCAACTAAACTGACTAACTGGTTGGATCTCCTTGCAGTCCAAGGGACTCTCAAGCGTCTTCTCCAGCACCACAGTTTGAAAGCATCAAGTTTTCAGCGCTCAGCCTTCTTTATGGTCCAGCTCTCACATCCATACATGACTACTGGTAAAACCATAGCCTTGACTAGATGGACCTTTGTTGGCAAAGCGATGTTTCTGCTTCTTAGCACGTTGTCTAGGTTTGCCATGGCTTTCCTTCCAAGGAGCAAGCACCTTTTAATTCCATGGATGCAGGCACCATCCTCAGTGATTTTTGAGCCCAAGAAAATAAAATCCGTCACAGTTTCCATTGTTTCCCTATTTGCCATTTGCCATGAAGTAATGGGACCTGATGCCATGATCTTTTTTTTTTTGAATGTTGAGTTTTAAAAAGCCGGCTTTTTCGCTCTCCTCTTTCACCTTCATCAAGGGTCTGTTTAGTTCCTCTTTGCTTTCTGGATGAAGCTCAAGCTGGAATCAAGATTGCCGGAAGAAATATCAGTAACCTCAGATATGCAGATGACACCACCCTATCTGCAGAAAGTGGATATATATATATAGTGGAAAAATTAAGTCCTTATTTGAAACATCTAGTCTATCAATAATTTAGAAATGCCTGGTATATGTAAAATGTAGAGGCAAAAAAATACGCTTTGTAAATATCTTTTTTTGCTAAAATTCATAGGAAATATTGTCTTTGGAGACTAGAATTATTAAGTCACTTCTATGAGCAGTACATTATTATCTATACTTTTCATTGGTTTGCAGGAAGTGGGAGGAAAGAAATTGCAAAATGTTACAGGTTAATGTGTTCACACTTGAAAAATGAGTCCTAATTTTGCAACATCTAATCTCTGGTTGTTAAAGAAGTTGCCAGTATATGACGAAGTATTTGGTAATGTTAGTACATATTGTACACTTTGTCTTGAAATTCATGGGAAAGCTTGTCCTCTGTAAATGACTCTCAGATGTGAATTTCTCTGAACTCACCTCCAAGCCTTATGCATGCCTGCACTTGTCCACTGGATTGGTGGTGAGGAATGGGCAATGCGGGGGAATGGTTTAAGGCCCGAATGGTCGTATTTGAAAGGTGCCTCAGATTATCACCGTTATTGTGCTCAGTTGCGTCCGACCCTTCAGCCCCATGGACTGTAGCTCACCTATCCATGTAGCTCTTCTATCCATGGAATTTTCCAGGCAAGAATACCAGAGTGGGTAGCCATTCTGATCTCCAAGGGATCTTCCTGACCCAGGGGTCAAACCCGCATCTCGTACATCTCCTGCGCTGGCAGGTGGATTCTTCACCTGGAAAGCCCCTGTGATCAGAGTTTTATTTAGCAGTGCTGTGTACATAGTGGTCAGGTAAATTCTTATAGCTAGGATTTCCAGATATTTAGAAGTGCTCAATGTATTTAAAAGTAGAAGCAGTAAGTAATGCTTTTTGTAAATAGTGTTTAAAAATTGATGGAAAAAAAATCAACGGGAAATTCATTTTTCTTTGGAAAGATGAAATTGCTTCACCACCTCAATGAACAGTATGCTGTTCTTTGTACTTGTTCATTAGATTGAGGAGGCAGGAGGGAAGAAATTCCAAAAGGTGTTTTGTTAATGTGTACTAGAAAATTTCAGCTTATCCATATGGTACATTTAACTTAACTTTGCTATATGATTATCTTTATCTACCCATCTATACTTTGGTTACTAACGCCTGATTTCTTCTCAAAATCAGCTTCTCCATTTTCATTTCCAGTGCCTCAGGAAGCTCAGGTAACTCATCTAGCCAGTCAGAACTTGTATCCCCTAATTTGTAGTTATTGGTCCAGAGATGCGCACACACCCTATCAGAGCCAGTGAAATATAATAAGACTGTTTGCTGGGTATGCTGAGGAAAAGGCAATTTGTTGTTGTTGTTAGATTTAAACCTGGAAGGTTGTTGGTGTGAAATTACTGGTGCCGTCTTATCACCATCTGTCATCTAAGAGTGAAGAAACGGGAAAGCCTCAGAGTCACAGACAACAGGGCACACGCTGGGTCCCGATGACGCTGCTCCATTTCCTTACTTCAGCTGTTTCTGAAGCCGGATCCACACTGGGACCCATCAGATGCATGAAGCAATGCATCCTTCTGTACCAGGTCACTTTTGGTTAAATTTTCCAAAACTTGCAACCAAGAACGTTACGAATGATCAGCTGAACAGCAAGATGCTTTGTTGGGAAGTAAAAAGCCAACTGGTGTGCTTTCTCTCTTGTCCTTAACTCCTGAAAAGGAGGTCAGCAGAGTGTTTTTGAAAGTTTGAGCACATCTCTCAAGGGTAAGTTAAGTGTTTTTCCATTTCAGGCTCACCGAAGAGACTAGACCTCGAGCAACAATGATTCTTTCTTATTTCTCAAGGTTTCTGTGAGTGGGAATGAGTCATCCCTGCTCCACAGTGTTCGGGGGCGGAAATCTCATGAAAGCGTCTTCATTCTCAGGTCTCCCTGTTAATCCCGGCTGTTGGCTGAGGACCTGGCTGAGACTGCAGGGCAAAACACCCACATGTGGCCTCTCTGTGCGACTCAAGCTCGCTCATAACACAGTGGCTGAGTTCCAGCGGCAAGTGTCCCGAGAGACAGACCAGACAGAAATCTCAGAGCATTACTTCCACCACATTTTCTTAGACATTAAGTAGTGCCTGCTTTCAGGGAGAGAGGAATTAGATCTCATCTTTGAAAAGAGGTGGGTCTAAACATTTGTAGACATGTTTTGAAACTACCACAGATGATAAGGGGAAAAAGAGTTTCCTTAACATGAGGGAAAACTGTGACAGTGTCATTTTCTGACAGATAATTCCTTCCAGGTTTCTCACTATGTGCATTTAGGTATGCTTAGGGGAATCATGTGGGTTTCTTTATCTGTTTTTCCGTGCATTTTCCAAAGTGGCCTGTTGGGGATACTATGCAGCTATTATGATTTTCTGGAAGATTCTGGTTTCTGTATTACTCCCCACTCACAGAATCAGGACTCCTTGGAGAAATGATTGATTCTAGGTGTAGGGCAGGTAAAGAACAAGCTGTTTTGCCAAAAAGCAAATCAGTAACGATTAATGGAACTGTATTTAAAGAACACAAAAACCAGCCTGAAGGGGTTCCCATTGGCAAAATTTGAGACTTTAGTGAAAGAAGGATAATTATAATTTATGAGGGGAAAAGTTGAATCAATGAAACTTCGTGAGGTTTGTTGGGTGCACGCAAGAACAGGTGTGGTTTTGACACTGGCTGTTAAGAAAAGGACGTGTGAGGCAGGGCACGGGCTGCTGGGCTGGTCAGGTAACCAGTGAGCCAGAGTGAAACCAGATACATCACCTAAGAAGAAGCCCAGCAAAGCTCTGACTTGTACAGTGCACCAAAAGGAAATAAAGGATACTGCGTATGTTGGAAAACTTCCCACCAGTGCCCACTGCGTAAAGAACGTAGTTCAAATTTATGTTCAGCCCATGTATATTCAAAATTTACGTTTTAACAGAAAATGTTATTCTTTTGTGACATTTGCAGATTTTGGAAAAGTGACTCATGCCCATCAAAAATGTGCATATAGGATTTTGAATTCCCCGGGGGCCCAATGGTTAGGACTCCGTGCTTCCACTAAGGAGGCCCAGGTTTGATCATTCATGGGGTTGCAGAGAGTCGGACACGACTGCGCGACTGAACTGAACTGAAGCTGGGGCATAAAGACCCCACATGCCATGCAGCACTGCTGAAAAAAGAAAAAAATGTGTATTTAGGGTTTATGAAGGCCAAGGCTGACTTTGAGGATGGCATGTTTCTCGCAGAAACTACTGCGTGCAAGATGGCAGGATCTGGCTACTGATGCGTAAAGCCACTTCACTGCAAGTGACAGAGAAGCAATGGAGCATCAGGAATAATCTGGGCCCCAAGCACACCGCAAATGTGGAGCACTGAAGCTTTCAGATGTAAGAACCTGGGTAATTGCTCCCCTGCTCCAGAAACAGTGGGAAACATTTTGAAAAGAGATTCAAGTTACTTGTCTGTAGTCTGACTTATACATTCTTCTTATTTGTTTGTTCCCTTGGAGCTCCAAGGAGCTCAACTTCCCCATAGTCCTATAGACCACTTCATGGTTCCCAAGGCATCCATGGATGATGAGAGCGAACAACCAGAGAGGTCTCTGACCCAGGCCCAAGTTCACCTGGTCACCTGAATAAACACAGGGCGGAGGCTGTCTGTAACCCACAGCATCCTAGGTCTACAGTGTCTAAGAGAGTGTGGAGTCAGTTTTGTGTTAAATTGAACACTTGGTATTAAACTCAGTCAAATTATTGAAAACAACAGCAAAATTGCACTAACTCACAGACCATCAGGCTGAGACCGTTCTCCTTGTGAGGTCATAACCCCCTTCAAGAGAAGACCACCAAGATTTCAAATCTAACCTCTCTGTTTTTCAAACTCCCCTTCGGTTCTTGACATCACAGGGCAAAGTCTACATGTCCATTACGGTCAGGAAAGACGCTGCTCAACCAGAGAGTGCCCAGACATCCAATCTGAGGGGCTATTATTCAGATCACAGTGACTCATAGCTTTGCATTGCCTGTTTAAAGGGAAGGATGAACTGTGAATCTGAGAAAAGCTATCAGCCTGGGTGTAAAAACCACGCAGATGGCAAAGATGTTGACAGTAAGGTTTGTCACAACACCTACAGACTCACACTCCTCTCGGAGAGAAGTGCAGACCCATGGTGAATTCGAATGTAACTTCCCATCAGTTAGCAACTTCAACATGCTTCCTCAATATGGAAGAATAAAGAACTTTCCACTAAAAATCTTTCTGTATTAAAATTGAAAAGACTGGTAAACCTTTCCAGGGAAGCCACGGGTCCTAGAGTTGGCTCAATAGTGGAACAAAGATTTGACTGTGAATTGAAAAGACTGAGGTGCAAAATCAGGGAGTAAGAAAATCCGAGAGAATTATTATTCCACGATGTATAGTGTGTAGCTGCGTTGGCACAGGAGTGGCCGAGGGGAGCTACCCCACGCCTGAGGTCGGGGGCAGTGGCTGAGAGTGCCAGGCTTCGATGGCGCAGGAGCGGCCGGGAGGAACAACCCCATGCCCGAGGTCAGGGCAGCGGCTGAGAGGTGCAACCTGATGTCCAAGGAATGGCGGCTGCACAGGTGCAGGAGGGCCGAGAGGAACTACTCCACGTTTAAGGTCAGGAGGGGCGGCTGTGAGGAGATACCCCATGTCCAAGGTAAGAGAAACCCAAGTAAGATGGTAGGTGTTGCAAGAAGGCATCAGAGGACAGACACACTGAAACCATAATCACAGAAAACTAGTCAATCTAATCACACGAACCACAGCCTTGTCTAACTCAGTGAAACTAAGCCATGCCCATGGGGCCACCCAAGATGGGCGGGTCACGGTGGAGAGGTCTGACAGAATGTGGTCCACTGGAGAAGGGAATGGCAAACCACTTCAGTATTCTCTCCTTGAGAACCCCATGAACAGTATGAAAAGGCAAAATGATAGGATACTGAAAGAGGAACTCACCAGGTCGGTAGGTGCCCGATATGCTACTAGAGATCAGTGGAGAAATAACTCCAGAAAGGATGGAGCCAAAGCAAAAACAATACCCAGTTGTGGATGTGACTAGTGATAGAAACAAGGTCCAATGCTGTTAAGAGCAATATTGCATAGGAACCTGGAATCTCAGGTCCATGAATCAAGGCAAATTGGTAGTCGTCAAACAGGAGATGGCAAGAGTGAACGTCAACATTCCAGGAACCAGCGAACTAAAATGGACTGGAATGGGTGAATTTACTTCAGATGACCATTATATCTACTACTGCGGGCACGAATCCCTCAGAAGAAGTGGAGTAGCCATCATGGTCAACAAAAGAGTCCAAAACGCAGTACTTGGATGCAATCTCAAAAACGACAAAATGACCTCTGTTTGTTTCCAAGGCAAGCTATTCAATACCATGGTAATTCAACCCTATGCCCCAACCAGTAACACTGAAGAAGTTGAAGTTGAACGGTTCTATGAAGACCTACAAGACTTTTTAGAACAAACACCCAAAAAGATGTCCTTCTCATTATAGGATACTGGAATGCAAAAGTAGGAAGTCAAGAAACACTCCAAGGCAAATAGGGCAAAGGATAACAGAGTTTTGCCAAGAGAACGCACTGGTCATAGCAAACACCCTCTTCCAACAACACAAGAGAAGACTCTACACATGGACATCACCAGATGGTCAACACCAAAATCAGATTGATTATATTCTTTGCAGCCAAAGATGGAGAAGCTCTATACAGTCAACAAAAACAAGACCAGGAACTGACTATGGCTCAGATCATGAACTCCTTATTGCCAAATTCAGACTTACATTGAAGAAAGTGGGGAAAACCACGAGACCATTCAGGTATGACCTAAATCAAATCCCTTATGATTATACAGTGGAAGTGAGAAATAGATGTAAGGGACTAGATATGATAGACAGAGTGCCTGATGAACTATGGACGGAGGTTTGTGACATTGTACAGGAGGCAGGGATCAAGACCATCCCCACGGAAAAGAAATGCAAAAAAGCAAAATGGCTGTCTGAGGAGGGCTTACAAATAGCTGTGAAAAGAAGAGAAGCAAAAAGCAAAGGAGAAAAGGAAAGATATAAGCATCTGAATGCAGAGTTCCAAAGAATAGCAGGAAGAGATAAGAAAGCCTTCCTTAGCGATCAGTGCAAAGAAATAGAGAAAAACAACAGAATGTGAAAGACTAGAGATCTCTTCAAGAAAATTAGAGATCCAAAGGAACATTTCATGCAAAGACGGGCTTCATAAAGGACAGAAATGGTATGGACCTAACAGAAGCAGAAGATATTAAGAAGAAGTGGCAAGAAAATACAGAAGAACTGTACAAAAAAGAGCTTCACGACCAAGATAACCACGATGGTGTGATCACTCACCTAGAGCCAGACATCTTGGAATGTGAAGTCAAGTGGGCCTTAGAAAGCATCACTATGAACAAAGCTAGTGGAGGTGATGGAATTCCAGTGGAGCTATTTCAAATCCTGAAAGATGATGCTGTGAAAGTGCTGCACTCAATATGCCAGCAAATTTAGAAAACTCAGCAGTGGCCACAGGACTGAAAAGGTCAGTTTTCATTCCAATTCCAAAGAAAGGCAATGCCAAAGAAAGCTCAAAGTACCTACCACACAGTTGTACTCATCTCACACGCTAGTAAAGTAATGCTCAAAATTCTCCAAGCCAGGCTTCAGCAATACATTTCCGTGAACTTCCAGATGTTCAAGCTGATTTTAGAAAAGGCAGAGGAACCAGAGATCAAATTGCCAACATGATTCCTTAAAAAATTGCAAATAGAACTACCTTATGACCCAGCAATCCCACTGCTGGGCATACACACCGAGGAAACCAGAATTGTAAGAGACACATGTACCCCAATGTTCATCGCAGCACTGTTTATAATAGCCAGGACATGGAAACAACGTAGATGTCCATCAGCAGATGAATGGATAAGAAAGCTGTGGTACATATACACAATGGAGTATTACTCAGCCGTTAAAAAGAATTCATTTGAATCAGTTCTGATGAGATGGATGAAACTGGAGCCGATTATACAGAGTGAAGTAAGCCAGAAAGAAAAACACCAATACAGTATACTAACACATACATATGGAATTTAGAAAGATGGCAATGACGACCCTGTATGCAAGACAGCAAAAAAGACACAGATGTGTATAACAGACTTTTGGACTCAGAGGAAGAGGGAGAGGGTGGGATGATTTGGGAGAATGGCATTCTAACATGTATACTATCATGTAAGAATCGAATCGCCAGTCTATGTCTGATGCAGGATACAGCATGCTTGGGGCTGGTGCATGGGGATGACCCAGAGAGATGTTATGGGGAGGGAGGTGGGAGGGGGGTTCATGTTTGGGAATGCAGGCAAGAATTAAAGATTTTAAAATTAAAAAATAAAAATAAAAAAAATAAAGATCTCTGGATAAATTCCTCTAAAAAAAAACAAAAACAAAAAAACAAAAAACAAATTGCCAACATCGCTGGATCATCGAAAAGCAATAGAGTTCCAGAAAAACATCTATTTCTGCTTTATTGACTATGCCAAAGCCTTTGACTGTGTGGATCACAATAAACTGTGGAAAATTCTGAAAGACATGGGAATACCAGACCACCTGACCTGCCTCTTGAGAAACCTATATGCAGGTCAGGAAGTAACAGTTAGAACTGGACATGGAACAACAGACTGGTTCCAAATAGGAAAAGAAGTACGTCAAGGCTGTATATTGTCACCCTGCTTATTTAACTTCTCTGCAGAGTACATCATGAGAAACGCTGGGCTGGAGGAAGCACAAGCTGGAATCAAGATTGCTGGAGAAATATCAATCACCTCAGATATGCAGATGACACCACCCTTATGGCAGAAAGTGAAGAGGAACTAAAGAGCCACTTGATGAAAGTGAAAGAGGAGAGTGAAAAAGTTGGCTTAAAGCTCAACATTCAGAAAACGAAGATCATGGCATCTGGTCCCATCACTTCATGGGAAATAGATGGGGAAACAGTGGAAACAGTGTCAGACTTTATTTTGGGGGGGCTCCAAAATCACTGCAGATGGTGATTGCAGCCATGAAATTAAAAAACGCTTACTCCTTGAAAGGAAAGTTATGACCAACCTAGATAGTATTTTGAGAAGCAGAGACATTACTTTGCCAACAAAGGTCCATCTAGTCAAGGCTATGGTTTTTCCAGTGGTCATGTATGGATGTGAGAGTTGGACTGTGAAGAAGGCTGAGTGCTGAAGAATTGATGCTTTTGAACTGTGGTGTTGGAGAAGACTCTTGAGAGTCCCTTGGACTGCAAGGAGATCCAACCAGTCCATTCTAAAGGAGATCAGTCCTGGGTGTTCATTGGAAGGACTGATGCTGAAGCTGAAACTCCAGTAGTTTGGCCACCTCATGCAAAGAGTTGACTCATTGGAAAAGACTGTGATGCTGGGAGGGATTGAGGGCAAGAGGAGAAGGGGATGACAAAGGATGAGATGGCTGGATGGCATCACCGACTTGATGGACATGGGTTTGGGTGGACTCTGGGAGTTGGTGATGGACAGGGAGGCCTGGTGTGCTGTGACTCATGGGGTCACAAAGAGTTGGACATGCCTGAGCGACTGAACTGAACTGGACTGATGAAGTAGTGTGTAGCAATGTCCAGAAAACTGGCCCATCTTTGAGGAGAATTTTACTTCCACACACCTAGAAATTCCAAAATATACTCACTGTGAAGCACAATTAATCCCCTACTACTAATCAGGGTAAAAACTATCCTTTGGGAATGACTCAGAATAATTTTTTTCAAAATGTTAAACCTACAAACTGAAGCTATCACAATCCATTTTGTAAATGAGAAGAACTTTAGGGGAAAGAGTTTTGAATTATCACTAGGATAAACTGGGTCAAGAAATCTAGAGTTTAAGGAGATATTACAGAACAGCCAGCCAGTCCTTTCCTTTAGGCTCATCATTCTGTCCTTATAAACCCACCCACCCCTTTCTGTCATTTTTCCTCCAAAATAAATTTAACCCCTGAGAATCCAGTTTCTCTTGAATAAGCAATTTGGTCAAACACTCTGAGCTATTCAGTTCAGCTCAGTCGCTCAGTCATGTCCAACTCTGCTCACCATGGACTGCAGCACGCCAGACTTCTCTGTCCTTTACCATCTCAAACCTGCTTGCTCAGAGTCATTTCCATTGAGTGGGTGATGCCATCCAACCAATTCATTCTCTGTTCTCCCCTTCTTCTCCTGCCTTCAGTCTTTCCCAGCATCAGGGTCTTTTCCAATGAGTCAGCTCATCAGAATCTATTATGCTTAAAATAATAATTGAAGTGAGCTAAGAAAGAAGAATAAACAATTCTAGTACCATCCACACTTATCTGAATCTAATTTCCTATAACTGGGTTAGGGTAGACTGAAAAGAAAGCTAAAAACAAAATTAGTTTTAGGGAATAGATCGTTTTAGTGAAGCACTTTTCAAATATGTGATTGCAAAAGAAGGGTCCTCATTATGGATGAATTATACCCAAGTTATTGTTTTTTTTTTTCATGTCCCATCTAGAAATGCATACTGAAGTGCATGAAAGCTGACTCTATTTTTATTTGGGGAAAATATTCCAACGATCACTTAGAGCTCTAACTCTATGGGAAGAGGAGAGTCACGTGGATCCATACAGCCTCCTTTGTCAGTTATTCCTAAGATGAAAGCCATTTGTGAACTAAATATGTATCTTAAATTTCAAGAAATAAAATTCCAAACGGATGTGCTTCATTAAAAATATCTGCTTGGTAAAGACATTTAAAATGATACCAGTTAAATCACAAATCAAAATGTTTGAGATTCAGACAAAACTATACTGAGAGGAAAAATAAAAACCTGAAATGTGTTCTTGGGAGAGAAATGATTTTTTCTGAAAACTCTGCTTGCCATCCACAGGTACACACTACCCTTCAACATTAGCTAACCATAAGTAAGAAAAGGACGTCCTTATCTGAGGGTGGTAACTTGCTGCTCTGCTATGACTGGCAGGACACTCAGACCTCAGACTCCGTAAATAACCCAGCTGATTGGTGTTTCCAGAGCCAAAACTCTGCCTGAATCATACCCCAGTTTTAAAATCTGGCTTTTAGAAGCACGTTCCTCTGACAGAGACGGGAGACCAGTCATTGTTCGGTTCTGTCTTTTATGCCAGTGAGGACATAGGCTCTGTGCCATCAACTCTCTGACCCCAGCTCTCTCTTGAAATCTTGAATTCTGGTTCATGTTCAGCCATGTTGTTGAGAAATAACTGTTAGGATATTAGTTTTATTTATTTGTTTGGTTTTATTTTTGCTATTTTTTGGTCACACTGTGCAGCCTGTGGGATCCTAGTTCCCTGACCAGAGATCAAACCTGCGACCCCTGCAGTGGAAGTGTGGAGACTGCCCTACCAGGGAAGTCCCAGAATAATAGTTTTAATCCTTTCATTACAGATCTCTCATCTTTGAGATTTTTGTTTTTGTTTTATCTAAAGACTATTTCTCAGGATTTGTCTAATCAAAAACCTATTTGGGAAATAAATTTTTAAAAATGGAACAAAAATCAGGCAAGTGGGGAGGATAGTCATGTCTTTAAAAGTCTAATCATAGAAGACATCAAATTTTATGTCAGTCACACAATGGAATACTACGCAGTCATTTTAAATGAGCCATATGTGTGTTTGTTGGCACTGAAAAGATTTTTCATACTATATGATTAAGTGGAAAAGTTACGAAACAGAAGATGAACACTAGTTCTTATCAGGTTTGTATGACAACTAATTTCAGTAACTTAGCCATGTCAGTCCAATTAAAGGAGGATTATTTTAGCTACAAAGAGATTCATATGAATTTCCAGAAACACAAACCGTAGTACCACAGGTTATCATGGAAACAGGTGCAGAACCTGGGAAGACATCTAGCCCCGAGGCAGTTCTCTTCAGATATATAACAACCACATAGAAAGTGCAAAATGGCCAAGTGCTGCTTTAAATTATTTCATTCTGATTTTCATCTTAGCTTTGTTTTCCTGAAAATTTTTAATAATTGTCTTTTATTCAAAGCTTTTTTAAAAGCTTAAAAATGGAAAATTATAGCTCCGATTGAGAAAACTAATAACACCCTTCCTTGTATTAGGATGTTTTAAAAAATTTATTTATTTATTATTGAAGGATGATTGCTTTACAGACTTTTGGTGTTTTCTGTCAAACCTCAAGGTGAATCAGCCATAGGCATACATATACCCCTCCCTTTTGCACCTCCCACCCATCTCCCTCCCTATCCAGATATTTTCAATGTGCTCATAATTTGTATTTATCTTTTTCAAACTTTTGGTTGGACATATGTTTTCAGACATCTTGGGTATATACATAAGAGTGAAATTGTTGGGTCAAATGGTAACTCTACATTTTAACATTTCAAGGAACTACTAAACTATTTTCCGAAATGGCTGCACTAGCTTACGTTCCCACCAGCAATTTATGAAGGTTTTACTTTCTCCATATCCTCACCCATGATTATTTTCCTTTTATTTTTTTGGCGATAGCATTCATCCTAATAGGTGTTCAGTGCATCTCATTATGGTTTTGGTTTTCCTTTTCTTAGTGACTAAAAACTGTGCATGTTTTCATGTTCTCAGTCACCATTTGTTTACATCCACTGCAGAAATGTGGATTCAGATTCTTTCTCATTAAAGAGAGTTTTTATTATTGATATTAATTGTTCTTTATATATTATAAACACCTGATCCTTTCCCAATATATGATTTGAAAATATTTTCTCCCATACTGTGGACTGTCATTTAATTTTTTTTTTTTTAACTATCCTTTGAAGCACAGAAATATGAAATTTTTATGAGATCCAATTTATTTATTTTTTGGTGGCTTATGCTTTGGTGCCATATCTAAGAAACTGCTGCCTATTCCAAGGTCCCCAAAACTTACACTTGCATTTTCTTCTAAGAATTGTATGGTTTTAGCTCTTGCATTTAGGTCTTTGATCATTCATTTTGAGTTACTTTTTATATATGGTGTAAGATAGGGGGTCTTCATTTTTTTGCATATGGATGCCTGGTTGTTCTAACACCATTTATTGAAAAGACTATTCTTTCATTGAATATACTTTTTAAAAATGCCATTTATCTTGATTTGAGAGTACTCTCAATGGGATTTTTACAGTATTGAACGTTAAATATCTTTAGAAATGTAATAACATTGTTTGTTGAGAAATTGCCGTATGTTAGGCACTGTGTTGATGTGAGTTCTCTTTTTAAATGTGTTTATTCAGTTCTGTGTGTCTTTGTCTGGATCCCAGTTATTGGTTAATGCAACAGCTGTACAGCGTGTCTAGAGATCAACACAGAGTCTTCCGGAGGATTACATTCCACTGGGGAAGATATGGTGATAAATGTATAATGTAACTTGGGAAACTAAATTTTGTTTTTTAAAAATAAGCAAGAAACACTTTATTAAGCACTACTGCAATAGGAAAGTGATGAAACACATGGTTCATTTTAAAACCAAAATAACCATCAATCTTTTTTATACAGTATAACTTGAAAAAGACTTAGTAAACTAACTTTTAAATCTCTTATATTAACATTAACAACAAAAGCCAGAAGTCCATACTGGACAAGAGAAAGAGGGAGAGAAAGAGACAGAGAGAGACCTTATTTTCCACCTTGGGAGGGACAATAGTACCATTCTTCACTCTGAAGACTGCAGTGAAAGAGTAAAGAGTAAACATTTACTAAGTCTTCTTAGGAGAAAATACA
The DNA here is from genome assembly GCF_016772045.2 of Ovis aries. Lineage (NCBI taxonomy): Eukaryota > Metazoa > Chordata > Mammalia > Artiodactyla > Bovidae > Ovis > Ovis aries. Next base: position 105,160,762 of record NC_056058.1, read on the forward strand.
GTTTATCCCAAGTTCAGGGGAATTTCGTAATTAGAGAAGAATATCAGCTAATACATGTAGAACGAATAAGTGAATTTAAAAATGACACCATTTGCGACACCATTTGAAAGAACGTTCCAGATAAAAATAATCAGTGTGTGCTAAAACCATGAGATGAAAGACTGTGAGGAGCAGAATATTTGAAGGGTCCTAGAGTATCATCCCATGGATTGTTTGCTAATTGCCAAGGAAGTAACGTGTATTCCTGATGGAGAGATCTGGGAATCATCAGCTCACCTGAGGATTCAAACGTAGCATCACTAACAATGGAGAAAACTCAACACCTTGTGCCTCCTAAAGTGATGCGCCCTGAGGCGCATGGTGTAACCTACGGATCGTTCTTGCCAAATACATTTTACCTCAGTCTGAATAAACTTTCAGTCTTACCGATAATATATAGGATGTAGGTTTAGAAGAGGAGTAAGACATCAAGAAGGGATCAAACAAATCCAAAATATGGTAAAACATTATTCTGTAAGATGACTGGTTTAACTTCTTAAAAAGCAAAGAGAAACAGAGAGTGGAACCTAAGCATATATACACATATAGACACTGTAAAAGACAGTTGGATAAATTTAATGTAGAGCAAAATTGAGATGATCTCGTGATGGTGTTAGCATTTTTCATAGGTGTGATGATGCTATTATGGTTCTGTAGGAGAATGTCATCACTAGAGTGACCCACTTAGGCTGATCGAGGGTACTGGTTTGTCCAGGACTGGAGGGGTTCTCACGACACAGACAGTCACTTTAAAAACCAGGAAAATTCTGGGCAAATAAGGGTGAGCTTATCACCCTATGCTGCTGCTGCTAAGTCGGTTCAGTCGTATCTGACTCTGTGCGACCCTATGGACAGCAGCCCACCAGGCTCCTCTGTCCGCAGGATTCTCAAGGCAAGAGTACTGGAATGGGTTGCCGTTTCCTTCTCTGCTGTAGCCACCAATGAATTTGGGAGTGAAGTGACGTATCTGCAATTATTTTCAAATGGCAAATATATACATGCACATGTAGTATGTAGAGATAGATGAAACAAATTATAGTAAAATGTTAACAGTTATTTGAATAGGGTCCACATGATGATTATCATACTGTCCTTTCACTATTCATTAATCTACTCACTTCTATTATCTTTTCAAAGTCACTGAACTGGCTGATTCTTTCACCATGTATGCATGTTTGAAATTTTTTGTAATAAAATGTTGGGGGAAACACGCTTAGATAATGAAAATAGTTCAAATATGAAACCAGACAGGATTCCAAGTTTTATTAGAACCTGAAACTAAACTTATTAGAAAAAACTATTAGAAACTGGAAACGCTTTAGATGCTGCAAATATAATAGAAGCAAATAGATTAATAGGAGAATTGAAAGACATTAAGGAAATATCCCAGAAAGTAGAAAAGAACAAAAAAATGGAAAATAAGGAATCAAAATGAAAATAAAATTAGAATATTAATTTAGTAAGTCTTAATGTTCAAATAACTGGAGTTTCAGGAAGAAGAAAGAAAGGAAACTAGAAAGGAAGAAATAATCAACAAAGTAACCGAGGAAGGAACTCCTGGAATTGCACAACATAGAAAACTAAGTTCCTACCACGTCCGCAGTGTATGCGGATGGAAAGAGATCTCCACTGATGTGCACCCCTGTGAAATCTCAAGACCCAGATCACGAAGGAAAAAAGAAAAAGACACCAGCCAAATATTAAACAAGTTGGAATCAGAAAAGTTCAGGATTCTCACCAGCAACCTTGAAAGCTTGGAGGTGGCAGAGTAATGCCTTAAAGAAATCGGTCCAAATCCAGATATCTGTTCCCAGCCAATCAGTGTGTAAGACCTACATAGAGTGTCTTCAGACATGCAAGTTCCCCAAAATATCCCCTCCCATTTCTGTATTTTCAGGGATCTTGGAGATTAAGTCAGGAAAGAGGAAAACATCGACGAGAGGGACCAGGAGGGGCAGTGGACTAGAAGACAAAAGGAATGCTGGGATGATGGAGAAAGGAGATCCCAGGATGAGAGCTGTACATCAGCCTGGAGACCCAGCACTCCAGACTGATCACGGCAGAAGTCTCTGTACGGCCTTTCTTTAGAAGGGTAAGATGGAGGGGATGCTAATGAGCCTGACAGCATTGAGAGGAACCTTTGACAACTGACGGCAAGTCAGGGGATACATTGGCTGGTGATGGTTTAGTTGCTAAGTTGTGTCCGACTCTTGCGACCCCATGGACTGCAGCCTGCCAGGTTCCTCCATCCATGGGATTTTCCAGGCAAGAGTACCGGAGTGGGTTGCCATTTCCTTCTCCAGGGGATCTTCCTGACCCAGGAGTCACACCCAGGTCTCCTGCACTGCAGGCAGATTCTTTACCAACTGAGCTCTGAGGGAAGCCCAGGGGGGATAAATTAGTGATAAGTAATTTAAAAAATCAAGAAAATAAAAAATTAAGACAATTATTAACTCCAGAGAAAAGATAATTGTGCAAGAAAGAATAACAGTTTATATAAAACTTTATATCAGAATTTACCATTCCAGCTATAGATAGCACTGACATAATCAAAATAAATCTTGTTTTTATTAATAATTTATTAATTATAATAATAAAATATGCAATCATATTAGGAGGATAAGGTAAAAGAAAGGGAACACACGTATGGTAGGATCAGGGAAAGAAAAGGAGCCAACTCTAATTTTTATAATGGGAAGGCAATGGATAATGTCTAAAGCAAAAACTAATGATAAAAATTCAGGCACCTTCTCTCAAGTCTTGGAAGGAAATACCAAAATTCAGCTAAGAGTTGAAATCTATTGTCTCTTGGAGAGGTAAATGCTGAAGTGAGAATGGAGAACTACTCTTTTTCTTTATAAACCTTGTAGAACTATTTGATTCTATAGTATGTACATATAAAACTTGGGTTTTATTAGTTAAAAATAGGGAAAGATACCGAGAGCTAGAAAAGAATTGAGTCCAGAAAAACAGAACCTGTTAACAAATGCAGAGATGTGTAACTTATTTTTAAAGGAAAGTATAGAAACTTTTGTTTAAGTCTGTAGAAAAAATTTAAGTCTGTTGAAAAATTAAGAAAAATAGCTCTTTTCAAAATGTAGTCTAAGAAAGTTATAAAACATTTAATACATCCAAAATAGCAATATATAAAATAGGTAACTAATAAAGACCCACTGAATACCATAGGAAACTCTTCTAAATACTCTGTAATGACCTGTATGGGACAGGGATCTAAAAAAGAGTCCAGTTCAGTTCAGTCCAGTTCATTCACCCAGTCGTGTCCGACTCTTTGCTACCCCATGAATCGCAGCACGCCAGGCCTCCCTGTCCGTCACAACTCCCGGGGTTCACTCAGACTCATGTCCATCGAGCCGGTGATGCCATCCAGCCATCTCATCCTCTGTCGTCCCTCTCCTCCTGCCCCCAATCCTTCCCAGCATCAGGGTCTTTTCCAATGAGTCAACTCTTCGCATGAGGTGGCCAAAGTACTGGAGTTTCAGCTTTAGCATCAGTCCTTCCAATGAACACCTAGGGCTGATCTCCTTAAGGACGGACTGATTGGATCTCCTTGCAGTCCAAGGGACTCTCAAGAGTCTTCTCCAGCACCGCAGACCATAAAAGGATCTAAATGTTAAAGAAATACGTCAAGTTATTTCCAATGGAAAACAAAGGCATATTGCTGAAAACAGGAGCACGGCAGGTGCAAAAGTGAACAGGACAGAAAACAGGTGTGTAATCCACATGTAAGAAGCAAGCATGATGTGGGTGAGCATCATCTGGTTGTTCTTATGTCAACAGATTAAAAAGTTGTAGTACAGCTATTGAAAGAGAAGGCTTACAAGCAACCAGCGCACAGAAGAACTGTGTCTCACAGAAAGCTGGCTCTGCATAGGAGGCAGGCAGAGCTCCCCAGAACAACCCCCAAGGCGGAGGGAGGGAGAGCGCTGCCTAACTGATGAACGTAGGTGTCAATGGATCGTTGTATCTGAGCCTCCAAATCTTATTGACAAAATTAATTCAAAACAGGCTTGTGTAAGAATCCAGTTATACTGAAAATGCTGGGTGATTATAAACAATCTGCAATGATTAATGACCGCATAATTAAGTCCAGGGCAATGTGTAGTGGACTGTTGCAAAGGCCCATGTTGGGTCTGGTCTCGTTGAATGCCTTTAATGAACTGGAAAAGGAAGTGAATAGAATGTATAGATGCTCCTCAATTTTCTGCCGAGTTCATGGCCCTACATAGAAGGTTTTCTTGGCATGGTGTGGATGGCACTCAATCTGGTATAGAAAAGGGTGGATTACAGTCTTGAGTCCTTCACCCTGGAATGCTTGCCTGATATATTACAATTAGTATTCTTTTCACCTGGCCCATTTTGCAAGCGCTGGCTTTCTCTAAAACATTTTTCCTCTGATTCCCTTTACTATCATTTCTGCTGAAAGAACATATGCGATGGCTCTCCCCCTGTCCTATGTGTCAGTCACTATTACCCTCTCAGGGTCGGAATTTATGTCCTAGTCTCTCACGTGCATTTAGCTTACAGGCCCACTGTAAACTGAGGTCAAATCTGACCACCTGTGAGGTGGACCAGTCAACTTGTACAGGTATGTAAATGGTGTATATGTTGTTTGATTTCATACTTACATGCCCTTTTCAAAGTCTGATTCTTTAAAATCTCTCCCCTAAATCATGGGCTAACCTGTCCTGTGCTATCTCTTGATAAGACATTCTGCACTTCACTATCCAGCTAGGAAGCTTCATCACTCCCTGTGAAGTTATGCTCTCTCAGGATTTCCACATTAGTTCCCTAAGAGAGGTTACTAACTTGATTCCACTCTCTTTTTGCACCTGATGGCTTCTTTACAAAATCTATTTCATCAAAATGTTCTAGTCATTTGAAGGCGGTGAAACTGCCTTGGTTATCCATGCACTGGGTATTCAGGTGGGGTGAGAACCCATTAACAGTGCAGAGGCATTATTACAGCCTTTGCTGTGCATACAGTACAGCCAGAAATTTCAGGCAAAATCAACTTCTTCACAGTGGATAAACACAGTGGGAACAGTAGTATTTGAGAATGAGTTGAACTCCAAATAAAATAACCCCAGGTTACAGAAAAAAATATCCAGCTATATGCTATTAGCCAAGATACAAGATGAAAATGACACAAGAAATTTAAAAGTAAAAGAAAAATACAGATATTCTAAACAAAGGCTGTAAAAGAAAACAAGTGTGGCAAGAGATTTGAAAGATAAAATGTATTAAAAGAAAGAGAGTGATGTTTAAATTTAGCAGACATTATTATTCACCAATTCCTGGTAACAGTCAAGAAATTTTATGCATCTGAAAAAATGGATTTGAAATATGCTGACAATCACTGATATGTAAATTTATCATTATGTTTAAAAGAAAAGTTAAAAAAATTGTTTAGTAGAAGATGTCAACTTATTCCTCTCATAAATAGTTGACAAGATAGATGAAAAATAAGCAATGCTATTTAAATAACAACGTTAGCAAGTATGATCTAATAGCTATACAAAGAATTTTGAAACCCGAAAACTGAGAACAGTGTGGCACATACTTCATCAGATATAAAAAATGTGTATATTGTTTAGCAATCAGAATAGGGCAGTATTTGAGGGGCCATTTGCAAATGTATCTATAGAACAGATTAGAGAGTTCTAAAGCAAATCCAAGTATATAGGAGATTTTAGTGTAAGATAAAGGAAATGTTTCAAATGCATGAGAAAAGAATAGATTATTCAGTAATAGTTGGATTAACTAGTTATCCATTTGAAAAAAGAAAAAAGGCCGATGATTACTCTGTACACCAAAAGAAATTCCTATGATTAAGGAATTATTTATATAAAATAAAAATCTACAGAAGTACTAGACCTAAAACAATGTCAAGATTATATAATGAATTCTTAAAGCTCATCAAGAAAAAGACAAACATTCAAACATTAAAATGCATACAAAGAATAATACACAGAAGGAAATATATAAATAACTAATAAAGGCAATTTTTAAATGGTTTGCTTCTTTGGATATGAGAACAAAGCATATAAAGTAAATAGGTTTAATTTATTCTCTATCTTATTTTCAAAATGAGGACACTACCTGCTGAGGGCAAGGGTGTAAGGAAAGCAGGTACTCTCTTGCATTCTTGGTGAACAGTGACCAAGCCTTTACTAGAGAACAGTTTTGTAGCATCTAGTAAAGTCTTTTGATTTTACCTATGACCTAGGAACTTCACTCTGAGACATCTATTCTGCTGCTGCTGCTGCTGCTAAGTTGCTTCAGTTGTGTCCGACTCTGTGACCCCAGAGACGGCAGCCCATCAGGCTCCCCCGTCCCTGGGATTCTCCAGGCAAGAACACTGGAGTGGGTTGCCATTTCCTTCTCCAATGCATGAAAGTGAAAAGTGAAAGTGAAGTCGCTCAGTTGTGTCCGACTCCTAGCAACCCCAGGGACTGCAGCCTACCACGCTCCTCCATCCATGGGATTCTCCAGGCAAGAGTACTGGAGTGGGGTGCCATACCTTCTCCGGACATCTACTCTAGGAAAGCACAAATATGCACACTCATGGAGCAATCACATTGCTTGGGACATTATTTTTAGTAGTGAAAACTACTACTGAGTGGTTTCTTACTCATGTTGTCCATGAGGAAATGTACATCAAAAAGGTTATATAGTCCATGCATTACTACGAAATAGGACAAAGTTTAAAACAGTGCGATCAATCATAGGGCAAGCTTCCCACGAGACATCATAAACTGGAAAAAGCAAATTAAACTATGACACATTGTTATTTAACTTGTTTTGTAAAGCATAAAGAAAACAACTCTAGATGTTTTTATGTGTCCCAACATCCATATCATACGCTTACATATCAATTCACGTCGTTGTTCAGTCGCTCAGTCGTGTCCAGCCCTTTGCGACCCCATAGACTGCAGCATGTCAGCATTCCCCATCCTTCACCATATCCCAGAGCTAGATCAAACTCACGCTCATTTTCAGTGATGCCATCCAACCGTCTCATCCTCTGTCATCCCCTTCTCCTCCTGCTTTCAATCTTTCCCAGCCTCAGGGTCTTTTCCAATGAGTCAGCACTACGCATCAGGTGGCCAAAGTATCGGAGTTTCAGCTTCAGCATCAGTCCTTCCAATGAATATTCAGCACTGACTTCCTTTAGGATGGATTGGTTTGATCTCCTTGCTGTCCAAGGAACTCCATATCAATATCTATATAAATTTTAAAAATCCAGAAAGATACACACAGAACTGTTAAGAGCACTTGGTTGTCTCTGGAGACTGGATTGGAATTGGGGAGTGATAAGGATTATGATCTTCACTTTATATTCTTCTGTACTGTCTGTTTTTAATGAGAACTATATTTGCAATTTCTTTGTAAAAAATTGATAGTGAAATATTTAAAGAAGAGCACTTCTCTAAACAGTCTATATTTCCTCTTAGGGGTTAATTTTAGTTTAGCCCCAAACATGTACAGAGAAAAACACACACGGCCTTCCAAATTAATACTCAAGTGAGTAACATTAAGAGAAGGTGTTATTAATTTTTTTCTATCTCATTACTGGGAATTAAAATAGTGACCAAGGAATTTCTCGCAGAGATTGCACATACCTGCTGAGGAAAATCACTGGAGCACTGGGCGGCAAGTTCCCGTGGGCTCTGATGGGCACGAGGCGGGAGGATGGGAAGGGGCCGGAGGCTCAGGAGCAGTGGAGAGGGACAATTGTGCACGGACCTGCAGGTAAGGAGACAGCTAGACCTTACGTACGCTGTCCAAAGGCATTTGTTTTTCATACTGACTTGAGAATCGACCCGCTGGGAAAGCACGACCCCGCTTCAGGGGCTCTGGGGGCAATTCCCTACCGCGTTAGTGACAGCAGTTTAGCAACGCCTGGAGAAACGCATATTTGCAATGATGGGCAGCAGGCGGCGGAGTATTTCTCTATTACTCTTTTAAGTTATTTGCATGAGAATCTGGTCAAGCAAATCCTAGGCCCCAAATCAGTTCCGATTTATTTATTGAGAACTAACCACGTGCTCGGAGAAGGCAATGGCACCCCACTCCAGTACTCTTGTCGGGAAAATCCCATGGACGGAGGAACCTGGTAGGCTGCAGTCCATAGGTCGCTGAGAGTCAGACACGACTGAATGACTTCACTTTCATGTTTCACTTTCATGCATTGGAGAAGGAAACGGCAACCCACTCCAGTGTTCTTGCCTGGAGAATCCCAGGGACGGGGGAGCCTGGTGGGCTGCTGTCTATGGGATTGCACAGAGTCGGACACGACTGAAGCGACTTAGCAGCAGCAACCATGTGCTGAGCCCTGAACCAAGTGCTTTCACATGCATAGTGCATTTATTCCTCAAAACAACACACACATGATCAAGTGTGAAAAATAACCGTGCTTCTTGCTTTTGAAACATGAAATCAGACCGAGGATACACAAAAGCAGTTTAGAATCCTCTTCCTTCCTCCATTACACTCAGATGATTATCTTAAAGGTTGAATGGTTTTAATGATAAGACATCAGCATTGAGAGCTCACTTTTGTCCCCCACTTCCCACCTTTTTAGAAAGACTAAATCAGTAGTGCTCAAATTTTAGAATTACTATTTAAAGTTGCATACACAAGCCATTTTAGAAAATTTCAAAGACTATTTTGACTACAGGGGATTTCCTATTTTTCCTTTTTGAGTCTGTTGACTCGTAGAAGTTTGTCAGTTCCTAGCTTCAGCTGCCAAGCGCTGCGGGCAGCCTGTGCTGCTTCAGGGAAACTTAAAGGAAAGAACCTCAGGACAAATGTTCCCGGCAGCTGCTAGGGTCTTGCCCCGATATTCCACAGTACAAAGGATTTCTGACTTACACACAAATTTTAGAACTTAATGCTAAGGGAATATGTCTGATCTAAAAGACGTGGGATTGAGTCTCATATTGTTAGTTCACAAACCCCTACACTTATGTACAGTTTAGATTTCCAAGTTCGATCAGTTCAGTTTAGTCGCTCAGTCATGTCTGACTCTTTGCAACCCCATGAACTGCAGCACGCCAGGCCTCCCTGACCACCACCAACTCACGGAGTTTACTCAAACTCATGTCCATCGAGTTGGTGATGCCATCCAACCATCTCATCCTCTGTCATCCCTTCTCCTGCCTTCAATCTTTCCCAGAATCAGAGTCTTTGCCGATGAGTTGGTTCTTCGCATCAGGTGGCCAAAGGATTGGAGTTTCAGCTTCAGCATCAGTCCTTCCAATGAATATCCAGGACTGACTTCCTTTAGGATGGACTGGTTGGATCTCCTTGCAGTCCAAGGGACTCTCAAGAGTCTTCTCCAACACCACAGTTCAAAAGCTTCAATTCTTCGGCACTCAGCTTTCTTTATAGTTCAACTCTCCCATCCATACACGACCACTGGAAAAACCATAACTTTGACTAGATGGACTTTTGTTGACAAACTAATACCTCTGCTTTTTAATACGCTGCCTAGGTTGGTCATAGCTTTTCTTCCAAGGAGTGAGAGTCTTTTAATTTCATGGCTGCAATCACCATCTGCAGTGATTTCAGAGTCCAAAAAGTCTGTCACTGTTTCCATTGTTTCCCCATCTATTTGCCTTGGACTGATGAACAGTGAACTTCCTGATGTTCAAGCTGGTTTTAGAAAAGGCAGAGGAACCAGAGATCAATTTGCCAACATCCGCTGGATCATGGAAAATCAAGAGAGTTCCAGAAAAACATCTATTTCTGCTTTATTGACTATGCCAAAGCCTTCGTCTGTGTGGATCACAATAAACTGTGGAAAATTCTGAAAGAGATGGGAATACCAGACCACCTGACCTGCCTCTTGAGAAATCTGTATGCAGGTCAGGAAGCAACAGTTAGAACTGGACATGGAACAACAGACTGGTTCCAAATAGGAAAAGGAGTACATCAAGGCTGTATATGGTCACCCTGCTTATTTAACTTCTCTGCAGAGTACATCATGAGAAACGCTGGACTGGAAGAAACACAAGCTGGAATCAAGATTGCCGGGAGAAATATCAATCACCTCAGATATGCAGATGACACCACCCTTATGGCAGAAAGTGAAGAGGAACTAAAAAGCCTCTTAATGAAAGTGAAGGAGGAGAGTGAAAAAGTTGGCTTAAAGCTCAACATTCAGAAAACGAAGATCATGGCATCTGGTCCCATCACTTCATGGGAAAATAGATGGGGAAACAGTGGAAACAGTGTCAAACTTTATGGTTTTGGGCTCCAAAATCACTGCAGATGGTGACTGCAGCCATGAAATTAAAAGATGCTTACTCCTTGGAAGAAAAGTTATGACCAACCTAGATAGTATATTCAAAAGCAGAGACATTACTTTGCCGACTACGGTCCATCTAGTCAAAGCTATGGTTTTTCCTGTGGTCATGAATGGATGTGAGAGTTGGACTGTGAAGAAGGCTGAGCGCCAAAGAATTGATGCTTTTGAACTGTGGTGTTGGAGAAGACTCTTGAGAGTCCCTTGGACTGCAAGGAGATCCAATCAGTCCATTCTGAAGGAGATCAGCCCTGGGATTTCTTTGGAAGGAATAATGCTAAAGCTGAAACTCCAGTACTTTGGCCACCTCATAAGAAGAGTTGACTCATTGGAAAAGACTCTGATGCTGGCAGGGATTGGGGGCAGGAGGGGAAGGGAACGACAGAGGATGAGATGGCTGGATGGCATCATGGACTCAATGGACGTGAGTCTGAGTGAACTCCAGGAGATGGTGATGAACAGGGAGGCCTGGCATGCTGCGATTCATGGGGTCGCAAAGAGTCGGACACGACTGAGCGATTGAACTGAACTGAACTGATGGGACCGGATGCCATGATCTTTGTTTTCTGAATGTTGAGCTTTAAGCCATTTTTTTCACTCTCCTCTTCCACTTTCATCAAGAGGCTCTTTAGTTCTTCTTCACTTTCTGCCATAAGGGTGGTGTCATCTGCATACATGAGGTTATTGATATTTCTCCCAGCAATCTTGATTCCAGCTTGTACTTCATCCAGCCCCACATTTTGCATAATGTATTCTGCATATAAGTTAAATAAGCATGGTGACAATATACAGCCTTGACGTATTCCTTTCCTGATCTGGAACGAGTCTGTTGTCCCATGTCCAGTTCTACCTGTTGCTTCCTGACCTGCATACAGATTCTCAGGAGGCAGGTCAGGTGGCCTTGTAATCCCATCTTTTGAAGAATTTTCCACAGTTTGTTGTGAACCACACAGTCAAAGGCTTTGGCGTAGTCAGTAAAGCAGAAATAGATGTTTTTCTAGAACTCAGTCTCTTTTTCAATGATCCAATGGATGTTGGCAATTTGATCTCTGGTTCCTCTGCCTTTTCTAAAACCAGCTTGAACATCTGGAAGTTCATGGTTCAGATACTGTTGAAGCCTGACTTGGAGAATTTTGAGCATTACTTTACTAGCATGTGAGATGAATGCAATTGTGTGGTAGTTTTAACATTCTTTGGCATTGCCTTTCTTTGGGATTGGAATGAAACCTGACCTTTTCTAGTCCTGTGGCCACTGTTGAGATTTCCAAATTTGCTGGCATATTGAGTGCAGCACTTTCACAGCATCATCTTTTGGGATTTGAAAGAGCTCAACTGGAATTCCATCACCTCCCCTAGCTTTGTTCGTATTGATACTTCATAAAGCCCGCTTGACTTAGCATTTAGAGTATCTGGCTCTAGGTGAGTGATCACACCATCACGGTTATCTGTGTCATGAAGCTCTTTTTTGTATAGTTCTTTTGTGTATTCTTGCCACCTCTTCTTTGTATCTTCTGCTTCTGTCAGGTCCATACCATTTCTGTGCTTTATTGAGCCCATCTTTGCATGATATGTTCCTTTGGTATCTCTAATTTTCTTAAAGAGATCTCTAGTCTTTCCCATTCTGTTGTTTTCCTCTATTTCTTTGCACTGATCACTGAGGAAGGCTTTCTTATCTCCCCTTGCTATTCTTTGGAATTCTGCATTCGAATGGGTATATCTTTCCTTTTCTCCTTTGCCTTTCACTTCTCTTCTTTTCATAGTTATTTGTAAGGCCTCCTCAGACAACCATTTTGCCTTTTTGCATTTCTTTTTCTTGGGGATGGTCTTGATCCCTGCCTCCTGTGCAATGTCACGAACCTCCATCCATAGTTCTTCAGGCACTCTGTCTATCAGATCTAGTCCCTTGAATCTATTGGTTACTTCCACTGTATAATCATAAGAGATTTGGTTTAGGCCATACCTGAATGGTCTCGTGGTTTTCCCTACTTTCTTCAATTTCAGTCTGAATTTGGCAATAAGGAGTTCATGATTGGGGCCACAGTCAGTTCCTGGTCTTGTTTTTGCTGACTGTACACAGCTTCTCCATCTTTGTCTGCAAAGAATATAATTAATCTGATTTCGGTATTGACTATCTGGTGATGTCCATGTGTAGAGTCTTCTCTTGCGTTGTTGAAAGAGGCTGTCTGCTATGACCAGTGTGTTCTCTTGACAAAAACTCTGTTGGCCTTTGCCTTGCTTTGTTTTGTGCCCCAAGGCCAAAGTTGCCTGTTAATCCAGGTATCTCTTGACTTCCTAAGTTTGCATTCCAGTCCCCTAATATGAAAAGGACATCTTTTTGGGGTGTTAATTCTAGAAAGTCTTGTCGGTCTTGATAGAACAGTTCAACTACAGCTTCTGGTCGGGGCATAGACTTGAATTATTGTGATATTGAATGTTTGCCTTAGAAATGAACAGAGATCATTCTGTTGTTTTTGAGATTGCTGTTGTTTTTGAAATTGCACCCAACTACTGCATTTTGGAGAAGGAAATGGCAACCCGCTCCAGTATTCTTGCCTGGAGAATCCCATGGACGGAGGAGCTTAGTGGGCTACAGTCCACGGGTGGCAAAGAGCCGGGCACGACGGAGCGACTTCACTTTCACTTTCACTGCACTTTGGACTCTGTTGTTGACCACGATGGCTACTCCTTTTCTTCTAAGGGATTCTTGCCCACAGTAGTGTATAAAATGGTCATCTGAGTTAAATTTGAGTTAATTCCAAGTTCAATCCTATGTCCGTTTATCTATAAGGACAACACGTCTATGGACAACGTATGAATATTTGTGTAGAGACAATTGCTTTGGTTTCCATCATAAACATGCACCTGTTTTTCTGAACACAGTGAATACTATTATGTTTTTGCACTTAGGGAATTTGACAGGGTTTGTAGAGCTGGAAACAGAGCACAAATGTGACAGACTTGCTAATGATCAGCACTGTGTCAGCAGACGACTGCTGACCCCATCCATCTACAAGGGGGCGGATCTGACGCTCTCGCACAAGCATGCAGCTCAGCTTAATCTCTCCAAATTCCTAAGCGAAAGTTGGTTTGTAGAGGAGCTTCTGTTTTACTGTCTTTATTCCCAATACTCCTGTCTCTAGCACATCATGTCAAAGCAAATTTGGTCAGTTCAACACAGGGAAGGAGGAAAATTTCATACCCTAATTACCTTTCCTTGAATTCCATGGCTCCCGAGATATTTACACAACGCAACTATTGTTCTTTATCTATCACCTTAACTCCTGTTACCACCCAACAGTACAGTGCAGAAATGGCAAACTGCACTACTTTATTATAATTCATGCACTGTCTGTCTCTCCAAATAGAATAGTTTCTTAAGGGCAGAGATTTCGTCTTTGTTGTCTATCTCTGTACCCCCGTGCAAAGAAGGATGTCCAGTATCCATGCAATAAAGAAAGAATGGAAAGGAAGAAAGGAGGAGGAAAGAGGAAAAGGAAAACACAGGAACAAGAGTGGAAGAAATTATCTGAAACTTATTACAGTTCTAATGTAGCAATTACATTTCCTATCATACTTTTAGACTACCAAAACTTATATTTGACAAATGATGCAAGAGAATGCAGTTCTCGGCACACAGCTTTTATTTTCAATAAGCTTTTGATCTCTCAAGTCAGTTGTCACCCTTATGGAAAAAAAAAAAGCTTTCTAGAATTTTCTTCCTCTACTACAAATGCACTTGCGCTGTAAACCAAGATAACTGATAGAAAATCCTCTTGAATACCCTGATGATCTTTAGTTCAAGTCAAGAAGGGAAAATGTGCATGTGGCTGGGTGGGTAGGGTGTGTGATATAAATCAGAAACTAGTAGAACTGAACTGATTACCCACAAGTGACGGATGAGAACAGAATGGAAGGAATAGGGAAGGAGTGAGACCTTTTGAGTATATCTTTTAATATAAGTCTTGCCTTTGAATCAAATCAGTGTTTTATATATTTATACCAGTATAATTATAACAACAAGGAGGGAAAAAACCTAAAATGGCATATAAACAGAAACAAGTGAACCTAGAATTTTTCATATCAAATTTGCAACATGAACACAAAAATGCATCAATTCAAGGAACATCTGAACACGGTCTATTATACGTACACAGGTATGTGGTCAGAACTGCAAAAAAAATCTGGGGTTTCACTTAGCTGGTTTATTATTGGTAGTAGTATAAGTATCGTGGCTCAGATGATAAAGAAGCTGGGCGCGATGCACGAGACCCAGCGTGATCCTTGGGTCAGGAAGATCCCCTGGAGAAGGATTCTAAAATGGTTTTATTTTTATTATAGAATAGAGTAAATGATTAAATATATCAATGTTTGGAACCCGAGTTCTCACTGTGGGAGTGAAAGCACCATAAGAAATGGAGGTGGTGTTGAAATGGAATAGACAATATCCATATGAACTGATGATTAAGAAAAGGAACCTCGTATTTTTTCTCTTTGTCACTGAAATGGCCTAGAAATAATGACGCATGTGGCAATGAGCATATTTAGTGCTCGGGTTTCTCATTGCTACTCCCCAATAAAAGGAACCAAATGTCCATGGAGAAACGATGTGACTCCAGGCCTCAGGCAGCAAAAACACAAAGCAAGCCTGGAAGGTGTCACGCTAGAAGGAGAATGCTCAAGGAGAAATGACAAGTCAAGAAAAGGCCACAAGAGCCAGCTTGAGGGCATCGTACCGGCCACATTTGGAATTTGGGACAACCTGAGCATCAAAAAGAATAACTGTGAAAGACAAGACATTGAATTTTAAAAACAGAGTGAGCTTCTGGCTTCCCCTTAGGATCGGCAAAGTTAGAAAGTGTCATTGCCATCCTCGGACAGGCTCAGGCTGTATATTGTACAACCGCTTTCTTCAACCCATCTAAGAGCTAAGTGCATCCAACCATCATGAAATCTGAGTTAAAAATAGATGCCTTCAAGAAGAGAGAGAGAATGAGCCCTGGTTTGCCTGAGGCAGGGCACCAAGGGCAATGAAGTGGGAGGATTTCAGGTCTCTTCTAGTGAATTTCCGAAATATGAGGGTGGACAAGCACAAAAACACACAGCCTCTGGGCACCTCACACACAGGCCACCCTGGCGCTTCCAGGCTTCGCTCACAGACCCCTGGGGGCCATGGGTGGAGAGAGTGGATGGCCTCGCTCCTGGGGCAGCTGGGAAGAGGGGGGCCACCGCCCCTGAGGAGAGCTGGCTCTTTAAACAGACAAATTTTATGGCATTTGGGGGACAACTGAGCTCATCTGAATACAGAATTTACATAAAAACAATTTTTTTCGATATGGTAGTAGAATTGCGGTTATGTAGTACTTTAATGTGATTCATGTCCTTGTTCTTAGGAGACACACACTAAAGAATTCGGAAGTGGAGTATAGTAATGTCTACAACTTTTACTTGGCATAAATAAAATGTGTGTGTGTGAATTGGAGAAGGCAATGGCACCCCACTCCAGTACTCTTGCCTGGAAAATCCCATGGATGGAGGAGCCTGGTGGGCTGCAGTCCATGGGGTCGCTAAGAGTCGGACTCGACTGAGCGACTTCACTTTCACTTTTCACTTTCACGCATTGGAGAAGGACATGGCAACCCACTCCAGTGTTCTCGCCTGGAGAATCCCAGGGACGGGGGAGCCTGGTGGTCTGCCGTCTCTGGGGTCACACAGAGTCGGACACGACTGAAGCGACTTAGCAGCAGCAGCAGCAGCAGCAGCAGTGAATAGAGAGAGGAGGAGAGAGGAAGAGAAAACAATTGCAGCAAAATTTTAGTGACTAGTGGATACAGGCATGGAGTATACATGTGTCTAAGTGTGGTCTTCCCAGGTGGCACTAGTGGAAAAGAACCTGCTTCCCAAGATAGGAGATGCCAGAGACACGAGTTTGATCCCTGAGTCAGGAAGGTCCCCTGGAGGAGGCATGGCAGCCCACTCCAGTGTTCTTGTCTGGAGACTCCCAGGGACAGAGGAGCCTGGCAGGCTACAGTCCACGGGCTCACAAAGACTCCAACATGACTGAAGCTGCTTAGCACACACGTGTGTCCAATTGTATTTACAATCTTTCAACTTTTCTGTGTGTGTGTGTGTGGCGTGTGCTCAGTCATGTCCAACTCTTTGTGACCCCATGGACTGTAGCCCGCCAGGCTCCTCTGTCCATGGGATTCTCCAGGCAAGAATACTGCAGTGGGCTGCCATTTCCTTCTCCAGAGCGCCTTCCTGACCCAGGGATCGAACCCGAGTCTCTGGCGTCTCTTGCACTGGCAGCCACATTCTTCACTGCTAGCTCCGCTTGGGAAGCCCTCTTTTGGAGGGTGTAGCAAACACTCTAGTTCAGGTGTTCTTTGAGTTTTAAACCTTTTTTCTGAAGTGTAACAGTTATAACAGGTGTGTAACATTTATACAGAGGTGTAAGCAAATTATAAGTGCACAGTTGGATGCATATTTATAAATTGAGCACATCATATATTCAGCACCCAGATGAAGACACCTTGCGTTCCTACATATAAGCCCACATGTAAAGCAAAGATGTGTGTACTATGTAGACCCTATGCTTTGAGTCAACAGACTGTGTGGGAGTGATAGATATACACATGATACAAAAAGAAGATAAACACGACTTTCTTCACCTGTTGGGGTAGTACATGTAGACACTAACATGAGACCTACGTGTTACCGTTGGCTAATTGGCCATTATGTACAAACAGAAACTCCAATACTTTGGCCACCTGATGCGAAGAATGACTCACTAGAAAAGACCCTGATGCTGGGAAAGATTGAAGGCAGGAGAAGGGGACGCAGGGGATGAGGTGGTTGGATGGCATCACTGACTCCATGGACATGAGTTTGAGTAAACTCTGGGAGTTGGTGATGGACAGGGAGGCCTGGCGTGCTGCAGTCCACGGGGTCGCAAAGAGTTGGACACGACTGAGAGACTGAACTGAACTGAACAAACACAGAGACACAGGAGAAAGAACATCAGTAACTAAATATCCTAAAAGGTGAAAAAAAATACTTAAAATTATTTCATTGGAGTATAGTTGATTTACAATGTTGTATCAGTTTCAGGTGTACAGCCAAGTGAATCCGTTTTTCTTACACATGTATCCACTCTTTTTTAAAGACTCTTCTCCCATCTGCATCATTACAGAGTATTGAGTAGAGCCCCCCGTGCTATACAGTAGGTCCTGATCATCTGTTTTATACATAGCAGTGTGAATGTGTCAATTCCAACCCCCCAGCTTATCCCTCCTCTCCTTACCCCCTGGTAATCATACGTTTGTTAGAAAACTATACTTTTTGACAAGCTTGTTTTATTGATTTCAGTGTGGCAAATTTTTTTGGTGACCAGTGAAGTTGAGGATATTTTCATATGTTTATTGGCCATTGGAACATTCTCTGTTCAAATAAAATTTTATATTGTCTGTGTTTTTCTTAACACGACATGTTTCCAAGTCTTTGGCTGGATATCTGTATCACAAATATCTTTCCTCACACCATGAGCTGTAGTTTTACTCCTGTAATAGTATTTTTTGACACACAGTTCTTAATCTTATGGTCCAGTTTATCAAATTTTCTCAATATACTTAAATGCCTTGCATGTCTTGTTAAAGATTTTTTTTTTTTGCCTGTGCCACAGTCATGAAGATATTCTCCTGTTTTTTCTCCTAAAACGTTAACCTTTCACCAATTAGAATCTGCAACCCTCTTAGAATTTATTTTTATATATATCCTTAGGGGGATACAGATTCTTTTTTTTTCTATACAGACATCCAATTCACCCAGCACTAATTTCTGAAAAGATAATTCTTTCCCCCACTGCACTGCCTCGTTATCTCTGTGATGAATAATTTCTAGAGAGCTAATGTACAGCATGGGGAATACAATTAACAAAACTTTATTGTGTAGTTGAAATTTGCTTGTGTTCTCACCACAAAAAAGGAAAAAATGGTAACTATGTGATGTGATGGATATATTGTTACCTGGATTGTGGTGATCATTTAACAGTGTACACATATTTCAAAAGGTCAAGTTGTGTACCTTAAATGTATACAAATTTCATTTGTCAATTATACCTCAATAAAGCTATTAAAATACATAACAATCCTAGATAATAGATGCCATTCGAGTAAAATCCACTGATTCATATTAATCCTAACTCTCCAGTCTGAGTCTAATCATTTCATATCACAGGGTAGACAAGGCAGATAATGATGGAAAAAATAGAAAGAAATTAGAGTTCTCAGAGTTCACATGAAACTTGCTAAAATCAGACCGCTTTGAAATTCCAGTCGAGCCGTTTCCCTTCCCTTCGTTTTGTTCCTTTACACTCATGTTGGAAGAAACAAAAGCAGAGCCGTGTCCAAGCTCCACCACTTGGTGCGCAGGCCTGGCCGCTGTCTGCCTCTGGGGAGCGGCCCTCGCTCCCAGCGGTGCCGCGTTACCGTGGTCCGCGCATGCGCACTCTTCCTCCTAATTCTCACACTCCACCGCAGCTCATGGCGTGTCACTTCAGTGCTGTCTTCGAGTGACAAATGAGCGTCCAGCTTCCTCTCTTTTCATGAGAATGTTGCGGTCTCTAAACTCAAGAAGTGCCATAACATCTTCGTGAAACTGAAAATAATACTGTCAAACCTGTGGGAAATTTCTTTGGACAAAGGAATAAAGAGAATAAATCTGTGTCAACAGGCTTCTCTGTCCGTTAGAATGAGAATTTCATGCCAGCCACATTTAAAATCTTGTATGATATTAATACTAATCAGTGTTTATTAACATTCAGACATGTTCACAACTGTTGTAGCAGCTGAGTGCCTGTAAGTTAGATTGATTTTAGTCCTTAGATACCCATTAACAGCCCCGCTTCCCATTTCGGTAATGGAGTACAGTTGTTTGGCAGGGTGTTTATGAAATGACATCTATTTGATTTATAAGTAACCTTGACTAGGAAATCTCTGTGTGTGAGAGTGTAAATGATTGCCTCCCCCGCTTTGATTGCCACATTGCAGCTGTGCGTTCCCATTTCCAAACCATCAGAGACCGAAGAGACCTGGAAATACAACAAATACTAAGTTAGTCTCTGAGCCTAGAGCAGATGCATTAAGGGAAATCGCTTTTGGATTTGCTGTTAAGGGGCCTAACCATGGCCCTGCAAAGGAGACTGTGTGACGATGTACTGAGGAGACCCTGGGGGGCTTCTGAATTCAAGAGAAGACAATGTTGTGAATTTTGGCTCAGTATGCCAGCCACCTATTCTCAGACACACTTCAACCCTGAAAACACTTGTCTGACTTGTGTCTCGTATTGACTTGAAATGTTCCATCAAAGCAAACTCCAGAGTCACAGAGAGAAGAAAATACCACTCCGTGGTGGCTGCCCGAATGGAACTCGAGAGTGGTCTCAGAGGCTTTGCTGGGACCGGCCTGGTGGCTTGACACCCCCCTCGTTCTCTGAAGACGTGCGTGCAGAAGGAGAAGAGCGGCTGGCAGACTGCCCCGCTTTCTGAACACATTTACGTAAAGAACTTTTCTTTCTCTTGGAAGAGGGTGAGGGTATTGGCCAAGAAAAAGCTCCAGGTACTCCTCTCCTCTGTGTGCTTGCTGAGCGCCTCAGTCGCATCTGACTCTTTGTGACGCCAGGGACTGTAGCCCCCCAGGCTCCTCTGTCTCTGGGATTATCCAGGCAAGAATACCGGAGTGGGTGTCCATCTCCTCCTCCAGGGGATCTACAGAGGGGTAAAGAGTCAGCCAAACATCCCAACCCAAGCCCACTTTTAGATTATAGCTACCTCCTTGTTGAATTTTAGCCTGAGAATCGCATCAGTTCCATTCTAATCACAGAAGAACTCCCAACAACATTCTGTACTTCAGTGTCTTACTGTTCAAGGTTGAATGACAGTGTCTCTCATGCAGGTGTTGAAAAGCAAGTTTACAAATATGCTTACATATTTTCCAGGGAGATTCTTTAAGTACCAGATTCTTCTTTGTGGAACACTAAAGGGGGCTGTTTGTATGGCATTCAGAAAGTTATCTGAATGCTGATATTCTGAGCATCTCTATTTTAATTTACAGGCAATCATATTCTGTTTCCTTGGACTGTAAAAAATTTTTTCAGGGGATTTTGTGAAAAAATCCAAATAAATGACTATAGAATTAAGCAGGAAATGTAAAAACTTGCAAGTCACATTTGGGATAGTACAGATAATAGGAAACATGGCAAGAAATGGGAGGTAAGAAAAACAGCAAGATAGAAGCACAACAACACGCATGCATCAGGAAGAGGTCCAGTAGAAAGCGCAGACAAGAGGCTTCCTCAGGGAGAGAATGGAGCTATTAGTTGTTGGGACTGGGGAGAGTTGATCTGAATAATATGATAAGAACAACAATGAAACGCAAATCTATTTCATGGATAATTTTTATGAATCTCCATCCTCGCTTCTTGTCTACTCTGCCATATAACACCCACCTCACATGTCCTATACTTGAAAAACAGAGCAATCCCGAAGTGGAAGGTTTACAGATTTTTCAAGGTTGTTCTGCTTTATTGACTATGTCAAAGCCTTTGACTGTGTGGATCACAACAAACTGTGGAAAATTCTTCAAGAGATGGGAATACCAGACCACTTGACCTGCCCCTTGAGAAACCTATATGCAGGTCAGGAAGCAACAGTTAGAAGTGGACATGGAACAACAGACTGGTTCCAAATAGGAAAAGGAGTCCGTCAAGGCTGTATATTGTCACCCTGCTTATTTAACTTCTATGCAGAGTACATCATGAGAAACGCTGGGCTGGAAGAAACACAAGCTGGAATCAAGATTGCCAGGAGAAATATCAATAACCTCAGATATGCAGATGACACCACCCTTCTGGCAGAGTGTGAAGGAGAACCAAAGAGCCTCTTGATGAAAGTGAAAGAAGAGAGTAAAAAAGTTGGCTTAAAGTTCAACATTCAGAAAACTAAGATCATGGTATCTGGTCCCATCACTTCATGGCAAATAGATGGGGAAACAGTGGAAACAGTGGCTGACTTTATTTTTGGGGGGGCTCCAAAATCACTGCAGATGGTGATTGCAGCCATGCAGTTAAAAGACACTTACTCCTTGGAAGGAAAATTATGACCAACCTAAACAGCATATTAAAAAGCAGAGATATTACTTTGCTAACAAAGGCCTGTCTCATCAAGGCTATGGTTTTTCCAGCAGTCATGTATGGATGTCAGAGTTGGACTAGAAAGAAAGCTGAGTGCCAAAGAATTGATGCTTTTGAACTGTGGTGTTGGAGAAGACTGATGAGAGTCCCTTGGACTGCAAGGAGATCCAACAAGTCCATCCTAAAGGAGATCAGTCCTGGGTGTTCATTGGAAGGACTGATGTTGAACCTGAAACTCCAATCCTTTGGCCACCTGATGAGAAGAGCTGACTCATTTGAAAAGACCCTGATGCTGGGAAAGATCGAGGGCAGGAGGAGAAGGGGACTACCGAGGATGAGATGGTTGGATGGCATCACCGACTTGATGGACATGAGTTTGGGTAGGCTCTGGGAGTTGGTGATGGACAGGGGAGCCTGGCTTGCTGTGGTTCATGGGGTCGCAAAGAGTTGGACATGACTGAGCAACTGAACTGAACTGGACTGAGCACGGTTGTTCGTGGTAGCTGTCTTTGCTCTTTTCCTATCCTCCTTTGTCTAACTCTCTGCTTCCACCAGAGTAACATCTTGGCTCTGCAACCTTCAACTTTCGTCCTGCCTTTGACCGTTGGTCTGCCCTTCTCTTGAAGGGAGTCTGCTGTCTTGCTTTGTCCCTTCCCTCTCTAAATTCTCTGGACAAACCCTCAGACCAACACACTGTGCAGTGCCAAGCCAGCCAAACCACCATTCACTTCCCACCAGAGGTCCTGAGTTGACAACCAGGTCTAAGGCCAATGATTTCTTTACATAATAAGCTCACCAGCCAGGCCACAAGACACAGGAAAAATTTTTCTGTGGGATGTGTGTGAGTATTTTCTTGTCTGGTTTTGTTTGTTGGTTGGTTGGTATTTGTTTTTTGGAAGGGTGAGTTTTGATGAGGGAGAAATTATATGGATTATTCTGGACTGTAACTTTAGTAGTTTTTAGAGGGATCTGATCACATTTTTCCTAGGATTGATGCTTTACTCTGCTGAAAATTCCCATGGTTGTGGTCAAAGTTCAGTTCACTCACTCTGGGTAGAGACCTGGGCAATTTAGATACTGTCAGCCTCAGTATCCTTACCGGGAAATATGGAAGTAATAATTTCTATCTAACAGGGTTTACTAGGACTGTCTGAGATAATGGACATGGAATTCCCTTGCGCTGAAGCCTAGCCCTAAGCGGCCACGTGGTGCATCCTTGTTTCCCTCCCTTTCACCATCTCTGTGGATGCCAGATAAGAAGTCAGTTGTTCTCGTTCAGTTGCTAAATTGTGTCCAACTCTTGTTGACTCCATGGACAGCAGCTATCCAGACTCCGCTGTCCTCCACTGTCTCCCATTGTTTGTTCAAACGCATGTCCATTGAGTTGGTGATGCTATAAAGAAGCTAAGGCATGTTGACGTATTGCTCCCGTTCTTTGGGGGATCACAGTCGTCTGACTACATTAGAATGAATTTGTTGCACACTTTCACTGACTTCTTCCCTACTGAAGTGAAAGTGAAGTGAAATTTGCTCAGTTGTGTCCAACTCTTTGCGATTCCATGGACTCTACAGTCTATGGAATTTTCCAGGTCAGAATACTGGAGTGGGTAGCCTTTCCCATCTCCAAGGGATCTTCCCAACCCAGGGATCAAACCCAGATCTCCCACATTGCAGGCGGCTTCTTTACCAGCTGAGCCACAAGGGAAGCCCAAGAATACTGGAGTGGATAGCCTATCCCTTCTCCAGCGGATCTTCCTGACCCAGGAATGGAACTGGGGTCTCCTGCATTGCAGGCGGATTCTTTACCAACTGAGCCATCAGGGAAGCCCTTGTTTCCTGTTAGATGTCTTTAATAATTAGCCTTTTGCCCTCCAAATACATGCATTACATAAACTAAAGTTTTCTTTAAGCTGCATCTAATAAAATGAATAGAGCTTAAAAACGAGCTCTGAATATACCTAAGCGCACTATTCGACAGAAGAGCGGCAATAGCAGGGAAGTATTCTGTTGGAATGAGCAAAGAGAAATCTGGTTGAAGCCAGCTGACAGGTCACCAAGCTTTGCAGCCCCTTCCCCACCTAAAGCTCTCAGAGCTGCGACACCTGCTGTCGCAGGGGACGTCCCAGGTGTGATTGGTCCTTGTTTGTTCCCAGACGGCACAGCGAATCACTGAGCCTGTTTCTGTCTCTGCCCTATAGTCTAAACTTGAGGCCTTGAACTTCCCAAATGCAGTCTGCTCTCTTGGTTGCTTTTGACAATTACGATTTTATAGCCTGAAGTCATCTGTTTGAGGGAGGGAGCGCAGCTCTGGGTAACCTCTGCCGTGATTGGTGGGACGGGCTTTCAGCCTCTATAATAATGCGCAACAGCTGCCGAAGAACATCTCCGCCTAAGTGACACCACCTCGGAAACGGAGAACCGGCCTCCACAGGCGTTTGTACAGTCATTTGTATGATTGAATTTCCCATTTGGAGGGAGGCAGATGACATTTTTATCTAAACACAATTTAGCTTGCATTCTTTGGTGAGGAGGCGCGAGATCTACCAGCAGAATACAAAGCAGGTGACGGAAAGAGGAAGGTCTGGCTGGGTGGAAATGAAGCAAAGCAACAACGCGAGGAATTGACATCCGCCTGTCTTTTGGCACAGTGATAACACGGTAAGTGTTTCTGCCCTTGAATGCTTATTCCCTTAAATGGGCTCCCCTTCGGGGCTCCTAATAAAGAGAGAGCAGCCAAAAGTTTTTGTATTTGTATGTATCGCCACGTGGTCAAATTGCTGGGCATTTGAGCAGCTTCGGGACAGGGTAGCTGCCTGCAGCAAGAGAGGCGAGAGCTGTTCTGAGAGAACCAGGTACCCTTGCGCCAGAGCCTGCGCAATTCAGACCAGTTGTCCACTGAACCCCAACCGTCTCCAGTCCAGCAGAGTGCTCCCGCAAGCAGATTACTTCAGGCTATAAACATATAGTCTTTAATCTGCCGTCATGACTAAGGTAGTGTCAGATTGTACTCTGTTTGGTTGTGACATCTAAATTCACAAAGGGCGTTGCGATGGAAAAGGCTAGGTTTTGAGACACAGTTCCATGTACAGTCCCAGAGAATGGCGTTGGGGGAGGGATTATGAGCCCCAGCCGCCAAGTCCAGTGTCTTGTCTCTGCCTAGTCTCTGAGTCGGGTCCAGCTCCTTGCAACCCCAAAGACTGTAGCCCTCCAGGCTCCTCTGTCCACGGGGACTCTCCAGGCAGGAATACTGGGGGGGGGGGCATTGCCAGACCCTCCTCCAGGGGATCTTCCCGACTCAGGGACCAAACGCAGTGCTCCCACATTGCGCGCGGATCCTTTACTGGCTGAGCCACCAGGGAGGTTTCCTGCAGATTCTGAGTTCTTTCTGTGTTTCTCTCAAATTTCTCTTCTTCTGCTCTTTCTCTTTGGGAATTTCCCAGAACTTCTAAGAAGGAGGGAGCATCTCCCCTCTGACTTCCCACAGGCCATTTTCTGTACACCTCTGCACATTTCCCAGACACAGGGCATGACAGTTGGATTCCTGCCTTGGCAGGTTAGCAGGTACCACTGTGACCACATCTTCCTCATAACCACTTTTCTTTTTAGTTTAGCATATGGTTTTACATTCTAAGTAAACCCAGGTTTATATATGAACTACTCTACTACTGGGTTCTTTTTACTGAGTTCATTCCTAAGGAAGTGGTTTGAATTCTACTTGAAAATCATAATGTGTTGGGCTATGCCTTAGCAACAAGGAATAAAATAGCAAGGGCTACTGCAGCCGTAAAATTAAAAGACATTTGCTCCTTGGAAGAAAAGCTATGACCAACCTAGACAGCATATTAAAAAGCAGAGAGATTACTTACCAACAAATATCTGTCTGGTCAAAGCTATGGTTTTTCCAGGAGTCATGTATGGATATGAGAGTTGGACCGTAAAGGGAGCTGAGCACAGAAGAATTGATACTTTTGAACTGTGGTGTTGGAGAAGACTCTTGAGACTATGAGGCAATCCAACCAGTCCATCCTAAAGAAAATCAGTCCTGAGTGTTCATTAGAAGGACTGATGCTGAAGCTGAAACTCCAATACTTTGGCCATTAGAAAAGGCCCTGATGCTGGGAAAGATCGAACGCAGGAGGAGAAGGGGATGGCAGAGGATGAGATGGTTGGATGACATCACCGACTCAGTGGACTTGAATTAGCATAAACTCTGGGAGTTGGTGATGGACAGGGGGGCCTGGTGTGCTGCAGTCTGTGGGGTCGCAAAGAGTCGGACATGACTGAGCAACTGAACTGAACTAACGAGTCTGAAATACAGCTGTGCTGAGTACAAAGTGGGGTCCACGGATCCCTGCAGAGGTGGCACGAAAGTGCAATGAGATCTCTAAATTCCAGTATACAGGGAATAGCAACACTATCTCTTTCTATGACACCTCTGTAAACAGGAAGAGAGTCATCAAGGAAGAAATAGCATAATAGTGTTATTTTCCTGGCGCAGCCTCTTTTCCAGGGTTTTCCCATTTTTGCCGACAACCAGGTATCCTCCTTGCTCTCAGACATCAATCTGGACATAAGAAAATTGTTCTATTTGATGACAAGAGGAAAAGAAAAATAGGTCGCTGAGCCTGATACGAGAAAAAGCTGCTTAGAATGAAGTATTCCAAAATAAAATGATTGTGAAAATAGGTGGACCAAGATTTCCTCTCTCCTTATTGAATGAGGGGATTACATTTTGTTAGGAGTACATATGGAGATGTGGAAACTGGTAAGTACAGATTCATCACGAACCGGAGCTGCTATCTTTCTACTAATGTGCCAGAAAAACTGAAATTTAGAGGGAAATTCATTATTTGTAAATAAGAAACAGGTGGCCTTGTTAGTCATCAGCAGCCATCTCACTACCTGAAGGAAGCCAGGCTGAAGGCCAAACCAACCCAGCAGGCAGGCAGAGCCAGCACTGGAAGGGATGGAGCCAAAGCCCCGATCACACAGTGCCTGCAGCCCCCTTGCACCACACAGACCAATAACGCACTTCTCAGGGCTTAAACCACTTTCTATATCCCAATCCCTTCAACCAAATGCATCCTAACAGACACAGAATTTATTCCCGGAAATACGGTGCCTAAAGTAACAGACTATATAATGTGAGAGCTGTTGAATGGAAATTAGGTGTTGAACACACTTTATTCTAAGCTGGAAAACTGCCAACCGTTGTCATATGATAGCAAAACAGTTAAGCCTAAGAATGGTGGTCATGTGACTAACAAGGCTATAGCACTAGAAACACTGGTGAGAAAGATTCAGTGCTTTAGACCGCTGCATGGTCTTCACTAAGATCCTAAAATAAAAAGGCAAGCTTAGGGGCAAGAGGGCTTGTACAAAAACAAAGAAGAAAGTGCATGTTTTCTAAGAGAGGCCTTCTCTGGAAGCCTGCATCTGCGGTGCTGGAAAAGCTGAGAGAATGACAGAGAAAGACACGAAACCCTAATCAAAGCTCACCTGAAGCCCCAACCGTAGATGATATAAGCTATACATCCCCTTCCAAGCGTGAGTTGGAGTTTTAGTTATCTATCAGTTCAGCTCAGTTTAGTCTCTCAGTCATGTCCGACTCTTTGTGACCCCGTGGATCACGGCATGCCAGGCCTCCCTGTCCATCACCAACTCCTGGAGCTTGCTCAAACTCATGTCCATATCATGCCATCCAGACTCAGCTTTCTCTGTAGTCCAACTCTCACATCCATACATGACTACAGGAAAAACCATTGCCTTGACTAGGTGGACCTTTGTTGGCAAAGTAACGTCTTTGCTTTTGAATATGTTATCTAGGTTGGTCATAGCTTTTCTTCAAAAGAGCAAGCGTCTTTTAATTTCATGGCTGCAATCACCATCTGCAGTGATTTTACTACTACTGCTAAGTCGCTTCAGTCATGTCTGACTCTGTGCGACCCCATAGACAGCAGCCCACCAGGCTCCCCCGTCCCTGGGATTCTCCAGGCAAGAACACTGGAGTGGGTTGCCATTTCCTTCTCCAGTTTTCCTTTAAAATTGGAGGAAGTTACAGTTCAGTACACACAGGCAAAGTCGTATCCGACTCTTTGTGACCCCATGGACTGTAGCCCACCAGGCTCCTCTGTCCATGGAATTCTCTAGGCAAGAATACTGGAGTAGGTTGCCATTGCCTTCAGTGATTTTGGAGCCCCTCAAAATAAAGTCTCACTGTTTCAACTGTTTCCCCATCTATTTGCCATGAAGTGATGGGAACGGATGCCATGGTCTTAGTTTTCTGAATGTTGAGCTTTAAGCCAGCTTGTTCACTCTCCTCTTTCACTTTCATCAAGAGGCTCTTCATTTCTTCTTCACTTTCTGCCATAAGGGTGGTGTCATCTGCATATCTGAGGTTATTGATATTTCTCCCGGCAATCTTGATTCCAGCCTGTATAACTCAGAAGACTAAGCTGTCTGGGAGACAGATGGTGCTGATGGTAAAGAACCTGCCTGCCAGTATATCAGACATAAAAGGCGTGAGTTCGATCCCTGGGTGGAGAAGATCCCCTGGAAAAGGAAATGGCAACCCACTCCAGTATTTTTGCCTAGAGAGTTCCATGGAGACCGGAGCCTGGCGGGCTACAGTCCATAGGCTTGCAAAGAGTCAGACACGACTGAAGCAACTTAGCACACTTAACTTCCATTGAAGTTTTATTTCCCTTTAGTTGCTTTCTTTAAATCAATACAATAAAGCCTAAAATGTGTTGTTGTTTCTTTTTAACCTTTATTCCATTGTATTGTCCTGCCTCTTCCAAGATTTGAATATTATTTTCTTGAGTGCTTGGCTTCTGCATAATCCTAAAAGACAGATAAACTAAACGCTATGCTATTAGAGTAGGGTGACTCTTGAACTGCATGATGTTAGATCAGGATTCAGAAGATAAACCTGAGTGTGTGCTTTAGCAATGGTTCCTTGGTAAGACAATAAGGTAACTCTGGACGAATCTGGTGTCTGAATGAACAAGTGGTCTCTTGTTGATGTTGGTCGATAGCTTGCTCCCTGCCTTTTTACTGCAGGCTCGATTTCTTCAGGAGCCAAGCCTTGGGAATGTAGTTCTCCATACCTCCTCTGCCTCCAACTTCCCAATATATATGTGATCTCTCAAAAAAAAAAACAAAAACTTAAAAAATTTTTTAAAAATATTTATTTATTTGGCTGAACTCAGTCTTAGCTATGGCCCAAAGAATCTTTAGTTGCAGCATGGAGGACCTAGCTCCCTGAGCAGGGATCACTCCCGGGCCCCTGCATTGGGATGCAAATCTTAGCCACTGGACCACCTGGGAAGTCCTTCCAGCCCCCTCTTTCCCCTTAAAACTCCCTCCTAGGATGGTCTTGACAAGAATTGGATAGTCTTCTCCATATTCTTAATTAAAGCAGAAATTTCCATGGATTCTCAAGATCTCAGTGGTAAAGTGTAGAAACACAGTTCCAACTATTTAAAGAAGAAATGAATTAGTTTATAAAACACACCATGGAAAAGCTGGGATCTGATTCCAGGGATTGGATATAGGACTCAAAAGCTGAACAAAACAGTCTCTCTCTATGTGTCTTTTCAAGCTTCTTCTCTGCTTCTTTCCACATGTCAGCTTTGGTCTTCCAGGCCAGCCGCCCTCACAAGGCTCTGGGAATGGCCAGGTGTGGGTTTACATCCTGGTAACTTCCTGACCCAGTATGAATGAAAGCTCTGCCCTGCCACCTCCAGGAAAATCTTGAGGGATGACATAAGCTATAAATACTCTCACTGGCTTGACATAGGTCACAAACTGTCCCACAGTCACTGTGGCCCAGAGGAAGTGATCAAAGATTCGACCAACCTGGGCAAGTGCCCCCTTTTCCTGATAGATAGAGCCTTGCAGGTCTGTACGGAGTTACATGGTCGAAATGAGTGAGGAGCATAAGAAGGGCGGGGGCGCCGCTCTAGGTAGGCTCAGTAATGCCTGTCCACTAAGGATGGCAATGCCGGCGAAGGAACCGTTTGTTTGGTGGTGAGGTGGACAAGTTGTGTAGGGACCGCTGACTCACCTGCTACAGACCTTCAGTCAGTGCTACTGAACAGGAAAGTTCGTCTTGAGTTCTCTAGCTTTAGAAACAGATTTTACTCATTTCTCTGTCTAGAGATTTCTGTTTAACCTGTCTCATCCCTATTGTCAATCTGGGGTCCTTCTACCTAACTTCTCAAGGGACCTGATGATTTTTTCACAAGTAAAGCTAGCAGTCTGTCAGGCCATTGACTTCCCTCGATCCTTTTGAAAACTGAAATAGTTTTTCCTTCTCAGTCTTTGCTATCCCTCAGCTCAACTCCTGGCTCCTGTTTGAACTTAGTGGCTTCTATAGCCACAGTCATGGTGTTTCCGAAAAGAATCATCCCATCACCTAGATGCAAGGTTTATTTAAGGTATGCAAACACCATTGGCAAAGGCGCAATGACACACAGTCTATATTTAGGAGCCTAGACTGCTGCTCCCATGGTGATGCCTCTGTGTATTGTAGCCCCTGATGTGCTGTGGGTGACAAGCACAGAATGAAGGCTGGCACACCAGGAGATAGTGTGCGTTCAGTCCCAGACCACCAAAACAAAGCGAGTATTGCAACAAACCGTGTCCGGGGAATCTTTGATTTCCAAGTGGGTGTATAAAAGTTGTGTTTATACCATAGGGTAGACAGTATGTGTGTTAAGCCACTTCAGTTGTGCCTGACTCTTTGCGACACTATGAGCTGTAGCCCACCAGACTCCTCCATCCATGGGAGTCTCCAGGCAGAAATGCTGAAATGGTTGCCATGCCCCCCTCCAGGGGACCGTCCCAACCCCGGGACTGAATCCGTGCCTGTCCTGCCTTCTGCACTGGCACGTGGGCTCTTTCTCACCAGCACTACCGGGGAAGCCCTGATGCTCTAGTAGGTACACACCTGAATTGAAAATACGTCATTGCTAAAAAAGGCTGACCATCCTCGAGCCTTTTGTGAACTGTAATCTTTTTACAATAGTAACATCACAAATCACCATAACAGATTTGATAATAATAAAAAGATTTGAAATTCTGTGAGAATTACCAAACTGAGACACAGTAAGAAAATGCTCTCGGAAAAAATGGCACCAGTAGAGTTACGCGAGACAGAATTGCTGCAAACCTCCGATTGTAAAAAATGCAGCGTCTGCAAAGCGCAATAGAGCAAAGTGCAATAAAATGAGGTGCAGCCTCACTTCCCAAGTCCCATCTCTAACCAGCAATAAATGTGGAAAGTCCTGAAGCCAGTCTCTGCGCAGTTCCTCGTTGAATGCTCTTGCCAGATGATTGCCTTATTACAATCAAACATGTGGAACACAGACAAGAGTTCCTGAAGAGTGATCTTTAGTTGACTATAAATAACTGGGAAACAAATGTCCACTGGAGGCACCAGGAGGATTAGCTTGGCAACTAATGTAACAGAGAAGAAATAGGAAGGGATAATTGCTTCCTTCTTCTTGGTACGAATACAGAGAAATGGAACAATCTCTCAATGTCTGAGAAATAAGAAAGTGCATTCTACTGAAAAACAAGGTAATAAAATTACGTATTCCTTCGGAAGAAAAGTAGACTCTGAATCACACCGTTGTGCAGCATAACTACAAATAAGAAACTCAGATAATTTCAAATAGAAGCACGTGGTCACAGCATTACCACCATGAATCCTCTGAGACAGACGCAAGAGTCTAAAATAGTGATTCTGGCAGCGCTCGTACGACTCTCCATTACCGCAAAGTTACTGAAGTGGAAACGGGGACTGCCATTGTGCAAAAAGGATAATCTCAAAAACACGGCTATCTTGAGAGCGAGAACACGAAGACATTGGACTCTCTATTTCTCATCTATCATTTCGAGATTTCTCAGAATTCACAAAAACAGAACAAGATACTTGGTTAACATTTACTGAGTTGGAAAAAAATAAAAATCTCCTATCTGGTATGTCAGATTAGTCATTGAGAAAAATGCAAATTAAAACAGCTTGTGGGGAAAATGTGATGCTCTGTAAATATATCTAGCAAGTTTAAAAAGGAAAGTGGTAGAGGATAAAAGGAAGCTCATGATATTAAGAACAGCTGATGTGACTTGTCCAAAAATATCTATCAGAAACTTGTATGTGGTGGGCTTCATAACATCACTGAAAATGTCAGTCTCTCTTATTAATTGAATAATGGGCACTCAGAGTTAATTTCAAACACTTAATCTTTATTACTTGTGTTTTTTTAAAAGCAAAATACATTTCAAGAGAACATTATGAAGATTAAAAATCAAGAAAATTGAAAATGTCAGAACAAATAAACTACTTATTTATGATATTAAGGATATTCTTTCCCAAAGAAGTCACATTTTAAACACAAACATATTGTGTTTCTCTTATCGTAAGAGATGGGTGTGAATCCCAAGATTCATGGCTAGAGGATGACATAGTGAGAATTGGTATTTACTTAGATAATTCACAATCGTAAAAAAAAATTGTAAACAGGGATCAAATTTTAAAAAAAGAAAAAGAAGCAATGATTTTCAACTGACCACAGTCACAGACAGGTGATAGATGTGGCCGACGCTGGAGCGCTAACAGAAAGACAGTGGCAGAAGTGGTCACGTGTCGTCCTGGGGCGTTCGATCCAGGGCCCACACATGTTGGTGGCGTGAAGAAAGATCACGAGTTGATTCCAGAAGTATGAAATCATGGAACATTTGCCCTTGAAGAAGCCCTTCAGTGAGCCCAGCCCTTCCATCTGATATGCAGAGGATGGGCTGGGGGATTAGCTTAAAGTCACAGCATCTTTCTGTCTGAAGACAACTTTCAGGTGAGTTTCGCTAGTCTCACCATCACAAACACAAGATCGTTGAGGGCCTTGTCCCTGGAAAAGAAGCATAGGTTAAATTTCATTTTTTTACGTCTCTATTTTCTGTCATATAAAAAGTAGCTTCAAATTTGCAATACAGAATATATGTATTCTGGGGAAGTCCAAAGTGACAGAGCTTTTTTATTTGACTTGCATTTTGGATCCACCCACGTGCCACCTGGCGAATCTCAGAATTCAAGAAGGTTTGCAATGAAAAGGCCTAAGGAGTGCTAGTGGTAAAGAACTCGCCTGCCAATGCAGGAGACATGAGACTCAGGTTCGATCCCTGGGTCGGAAAGATCGCCCGGAGGAGGGCATGGCACCCCACTCCAGTGTTCTTACCTAGAGGACCCATGGACAGAGAAGCCTGGTGGGCTACAGTCCATGGGGTCGCAGAGTCGGACACGACTGGAGCGACTAAACACATGCGATGCCCTGCTTAGAAAGAGCAGGCTGTCTCAGCTGCAGGGTCTCAGAGGAAGCCATGGGCTGGCAGGGGGCCCGGCTGTCCCGACCACCACCCTAATACTGCTCCCCTGCTCCTGCGTCTTCTCTAGCTCTCGGTGTCTTCCTCAGCAAGAAAAAGAGAGACAGACCAAGAGAAATCCGAAGTTCTCATACTGACCTCACACACAAAGCCTTTTCATTATGTGACATTTTTGCCAATAAGCTGTAGTATCTATTTGGGAAATCATCTTCAGGTCGATAAATCACTAGTCCAGCCCTCATTTATAAATGACCATCACTCAGGGACTGTTTGGGAACTGCACTTTCTTCCATTCATGCGTTCATTCAGCAAATACGTACCGAGAAGTTCCTCTGCCAGAAACTGCTAGGAAGGGGAGAGAGAAATCCCTTCCCTTCGAGGCTGACAGTCCAGTCAGAAAGACAGATGTACATTAAACACAAGTGCGCGTCCACGTTATGACTGCTACCCTACGACTGCTCTGCAACACAGCATAGGGATTCAGCACACTGGGTAACTGACACACTGCCGGGGAGGTTTCCCACTGCTGGTACTTCTGAAAAACGACTTAATCTCTCTGAGCTTCAGTTTCCTCCTTTTGAAGCTGTAAATAAAAATTCGTTTTTATGGCATATGTTGTTAGGAAGGTTAACTGAGATAAAACATGTAAACATGACTGGCATATAGTAGGTGCTCATAACTGTTAGCCATTGTTACTGGTCTTTCTACAGTAGAAATGAAAACCCTGTTTCACTTGGCTTGTGAAGGTCTAAAGATGCTTTCCATCACTTCATGGCACATAGATGGGGAAACAGTGGAAACAGTGACAGACTTTATGTTTTGGGCTCCAGAATCACTGCAGATAGTGACTGCAACTATGAAATTTTAAGATGCTTCCTCCTTGGAAGAAAAGCTATGACCAAACTAGATAGCATATTACAAAGCAGAGATATTACTTTGCAAACAAAGGTCCATCTAGTCAAGGCTATGGTTTTTCCTGTGGTCATGTATGGATGTGAGAGTTGGACTGTGAAGAAAGCTGAGTGCCAAAGAATTGATGCTTTTGAACTGTGGTGTTGGAGAAGACTCTTGAGAGTCCCTTGGACTGCAAGGAGAGCCAACCAGTCCATCCTAAAGGAGATCAGTCCTGGGTGTTCATTGGAAGGACTGAAGCTGAAGCTGAAACTCCAGTACTTCAGCCACCTGATGTGAAGAGCTGACTCACTGGAAAAGACCCTGATGCTGGGAAAGATTAAAGGCAGGAGGGGAAGGGGATGACAGAGAATAAGATGGTTGGATGGCATCACCGACTCAAAGGACATGAGTTTGGGTGAACTCCGGGAGTTGGTGATGGACAGGGAGGCCTGGTGTGCTGCAGTGCATGGGGTTGCAAAGAGCTGGACACGACTGAGCGACTGAACTGAACTGAAAGATGCTTCATGGAAAGGCTTTCCTCTAGCTGAGTCTTGAAAATAAATTAAATCTCTGCCAGGTAACTGTGGGGAGGAATAGACTGGGTAAAAGTTACATGAGTAGAGTGCTAAGGGCAGGGCACAGCCTGACACACTGGAGGACCTCCCGGCCACAAGACACAGGCCTGCCTGTCCCCACATGGGCCCAGACAGGGACAGGGGCCAAATGCTCTGAGGACTTAGTTCTGTCCTCTCCCTCCCCCGGGCCAGCCAGTCCTTTGCCTTGGCCTTAAGTTTCTTATTTGGAAATTAGAGTGATAAAAGTAGAGGACTGCTACCTTCACTCCTAGCTCCAAAATGGTAAGGTTTTATCTTAGGATCTAATAAAGTCAAACCAGAAGGTTTCTGTTGCATACTGGCCCAAACCAAGTGAGTGTTCTGAACTGGGAGGCTGCTTAAGAAAGATATGGGTACTTCTGTTACCAAACCAAACTTGGGTCTATTTGCCTGATGTGCAGCAAAGTCAATTGACTGACATTCGTTTCTGGTGAAATAAAGAACAGTATTTAGTGCAAGTCGTCCATAGTGGGACCAAGCCAGGAGAAGGAGCAGCCGTGCTCAGAAGACATGAACTCTCTCTGATGTCTTTTGCAAGAGTGCATGCTAAGTCGCTCAGTCGTGTCCGACTCTCTGTGACCCCGTGGACTGCAGCCCACCAGGCTCCTCTGTCCCTGGGGTTCTCCAGGCAAGAACACTGGAGTGGGTTGCCATGCCCTCCTCCAGGAGATCTTCCTGACCCAGGGATCAAACTGATATGTCTGGCATCTCCTGCATTGGTAGCCAGGTTTGTTTGTTTGTTTGTTTGTTTGCCATTAGTACCACCTGGGAAGCCTGATGGCTTTTTGGGGAAGGGTTTTAAAGACAAAGTGAGGGAGCGGGTCACAGCTTGATCACTTTGTGAATGATTCTCTGATCGGTTGATGGTGAGGTCTCAGTCCCACCATTATCAATTCTCAGGTGCCAGCTGGTCTGGGGGCTGCGCGCTCATGGTCATCATGCAGTTAGCTTCTTCCACCTGGCGGGGGTTTTAGTGGCTACAAAACAACCTGACGATATGGCTCAGGATATTATCTATAGTCCCTGCTGCTGCTGCTACTGCTGCTAAGTCGCTTCAGTCGTGTCTGACTCTGTGCAACCCCATTGACGGCAGCCCACCAGGCTCTGCTGTCCCTGGGATTCTCCAGGCAAGAACACTGGAGTGGGTTGCCATTTCCTTGGAAGTGAGGACAAAACAGGTCAATCTCACACACGTGCAGTTTTCGTTTTTTAAGAAATATATTTATTTACTTCTGGCTGTGCTGGGTCTTGGTTGCTGTGCGGGCTTTTCTCACTGTGGCGAGTGGGGGCTACTCTTCAGTCTTTCCCACCATCAGGGTCCTTTCAAATGAGTCAGTCAGTTCTTTGCAGCAAGTGCCTAAGGTATTGGAGCTTCAGCTTCAACATCAGTCCTTCCAATGAACACCCAGGACTGATCTCCTTTAGGATGGACTGGTTGGATCTCCTTGCAGTCCAAGGGACTCTCAAAAGTCTTCTCCAACACCATGGTTCAAAAGCATCAATTCTTTGGTGCTCAGTTTTCTTTATGGTCCAACTCTCACATCCATACATGACCACTGGAAAAACCATAACCTTGACTAGACAGACCTTTGTTGGCAAACTAATGTCTCTGCTTTTTAATATGCTGTTTAGGTTGGTCATGACTTCTTCCAGGAGGAAGCATCTTTTAATTTCATGGCTGCAATCACCATCTGCAGTGATTTTGGAGCCCAGAAAAATAAAGTCTCTCACCGTTTCCACTGTTTCCTCATCTATTTGCCATGAAGTGATGGGACCAGATGCCATGATCTTCGTTTTCTGAATGTTGAGCTTTAAGCCAACTTTTTCACTCTCCTCTTTCACTTTCATCAAGAGGCTCTTTAGTTCTTCTTCACTTTCTGCCATAAAGGTGGTGTCATCTGCATATCTGAGGTTATTGATATTTCTCCCAGCAATCCTGGTTCCAGCTTGTGCTTCATCCAGCCCAGCGTTTCTCATGATGTACTCTGCATAGAAGTTAAATAAACAGGGTGACTATTATTATTTTTTGTCTTGCTTGACTGTTTCCCTCTGTTTCTGCATTTTCTCACTTCTCTGATTAAATTTGCTCTCTGGAACTTGGGGAAGGCCTAGGAGGCTAGAGCTTTCCTGAAAATGAGAGGCAGGTGTGGGACCTGGCGGGTGAGGGAGTCTGTCTCCAGGAAGGCGCCTCAGGAAGCTGCTCGGTTTCTTCTCATGGAAGTCTGTGTGGGGACGCGGGAGATTGTGGGAAAGGGGCACAGACTCCTGAGCGGCCGCTGGAGAGGATCCGCTCCCTGGAAGCGAGGGCTGACACAACCCAACGCTCTCGCTCACACACTCTGCCGCCCTTTGGACTTGTGAACTCGTCCGCTTCCACTGCAAGGTATTCACATGCTTCTGCTTTTGTCTTCATGTAATTTCTCAGTCAATGGATAAGAAAGATCTGCTATTATAACGTGGGGATCAGGAAAGATGTTTAACCTGTTAAAGGATCTCAAGTGTGAAAACCCTGAGAATCACTAGACCCTGCTAAGTTGCTATGAATTGACTTTTATCTCAAAGCTAAAAGCTAATCCACACAAACTGAAACATTATATAAAAAATATATATATAAAGAAAGTAAAATGATGCCGAGGCAAATACAATGATATTAAGGGAAAGTGAAATAAGACAGAAATGGAGAAATCCTCTGAAGAATGAATGCAGTCTTTCTTGGAGCCTTTCTGTATCAGAAATCTGGTACTGAAGATACTGATAATGTGGGAAGGATCGTGGACTTTTTGTAACCAACCCCTCACTCCCCTGAGTTTGAAAGTTCTCAACCAAACAGTGTACGTAAAGATATCTGCATGGCAGAAACCACCACCAGACCTGGTTAGTCCTCACTGGTGCTGACTGGTATGATGGTGAAAGCTTTTCATGTTTTCAAAAGCCCAGATGAGCTCCATGTTTGAAGATAGGGTTCATTCATTATGGAAGCTACCCCAGGAAGGGTGTTAGGCATAGGCCAGAGTCAAAGACAGTTCTCTACTCTGATGCAGGGGTATTATCTCCTGTCCACTAGGCACATCTCAGAATATTCGCATCGATGGTGTTTTAGGAAGTTGAGGCTCCAACCTAAGGGAAAGCAGTGCAGTAGTGGGGAACTGCGGAGAAGGCAATGGCACCTCACTCCCGTACTCTTGCCTGGAAAATCCCATGGATGGAGGAACCTGGTAGGCTGCAGTCCATGGGGTCGTGAAGAGTCAGACTCGACTGAGCGACTTCACTTTCACTTTTCACTTTCATGCACTGGAGAAGGAAATGGCAACCCACTCCAGTGTTCTTGCCTAGAGAATCCCAGGGATGGGGGAGCCTGGTGGGCTGCCGTCTATGGGGTCGCACAGAGTTGGACACGACTGAAGTGACTTAGCAGTGGGGACCTGGGGTCCGGAAGAGACAAACGTGTTGAAACTTCTTACAGCTGTAGCTGGCACAGAGGCCACACGCACCCTTCAGTCTATCCGGAGGGTTCAAACCATCACTTGATATTCGGTCTGTATTTACAAAGGGCATGGTCCTCCCCCAACACTCTCGCTCATCAATACTCCTCTCACAGGTCCCTTCAGCACTCTCAAGGTTAAGTCAGTAGAAACTTTCTCACTTCTACTTGTATAAATAATTGAAGAGCTCTTATTTTAAGTTTTTTTTTTTTTGGTCTTTTTTGGTTTTCGTTTCTTAGAAGAATCTTCCATTTATGTTAGGAGCATTGGGGAAAGCTAATTGTTTATGGTTCTGGCTATATCAAAATCCTAAACCAAAAATTTGGTGGTATTCTTCCCTTGAAGTTGTCACAGCTTCCATATTTGGTTATCTGCAGGGTCTCAGAAACAAATCTTGCCTTATTTTTAATGTCACTTAGATGCTTCAAGGGTAACAGGAAGCAAGTGGATGCAAAGTCTGTTGCCTTGTGGGCTTTGTACTTGCTAAGATGAAAAGACAGCAAAGGTGAGATGAGAGAAAAAAGCAGAGCCCCCTACGATGACCAGCACTGTTAGATATAATACGGCAGCACGAGGTCACTGCACCACTACCCTCAGCCAGAGTCCTGGAGAAAAGGTTCCAGAAAAAAGGAGATGGGCCCATGTAGGACACACACGATTTGCATATATTATTTCCTTTAATCTTCACAGTAACCCCTACTGATTTGTAAATGAGAAATCTTGTGTTTCAAGAGATGAAGCAACTTGTTCAAAGAGCTAAGAAGTGACAGTGCCAAGATTAAAATCTTGCTATAATTTCAGGCTCAGAAGAGAGGACTTATTGAGAGTAAAAATTTATTGCCCTTGCTGGTACAGGAAGTTTTGTTGTTGAAATTAATTTTGTGTAGTGGTTTTCCAAATACATTCTTAGAAAAACTACTGCTCTGAAGTTTTAGTGGTTCTTCAGTGGTTCTAGAATATTTTACTTTAACTTCATTCATGTAATAGAGTTCTATTTTAATAAAATACATGTGTTATATACCAACACCTAGGAAACCATGAAATTATTCATTTGAATTCTTATTGGTTAATTTCATAAGTAAACGTTACAAATTAGGACTTGCAAAAACAAGGGGATTCTATGAAGAAAATAATTGTTTTCCTACAGTTGGAATTCTGTCACCATCCCATTTCTCTGCTTCTCTTTTCAGCAATATCTATTGAAAGAATTACTATTTGTTCTTACATCTCCTAAACCTCCATGTTCCCTTCAACCCTCTCCAGTCGGGGTTCAACCCCATCCACTTCACAGAAGCCTACCCTAGCCTGTGCCAACACTGCCTTGGCCAAATTAAGCCAAATTTGGGGTCTTTTTTTTTTTTGGCTCTGATGTTATGTGACCTCTCAGAAACATTCAACATAGATGACAGCTCCACTCTCCAAACCTCTCCCACCTCCCCTATGTCTTCCAGGATGCCACATTTGTCTGGTTTCCCTTCTCCCCTGACATCCCTCACGGTGCCCAGCTCTGCGTCTTCTACCTTAATCTGGCCCCTAAATACTGAGGAGATCAGCACTCTCCCCTCTGCTCCTCCCAGTAACCCTCTCTTAGGCTCTCTAATCCAACCTCAAGGGTGTACACACTTCCTACATGCTGGTAACTGTTAACTGGCAGCACAAGCTGGAACCAAGATAGCCGGGAGAAACATCAGTAACCTCATGTATGCAGATGACACCACCCTTATGGCAGAAAGCGAAGAAGAACTAAAAAGCCTCTTGATGAAAGTGAAGGAGGAGAGTGAAAAAGCTGGCTTAAAGCTCAACATTCAAAAAACTAAGATCGTGGCATCTGGTCCCATCACTTCATGACAAATAGATGGGGAAACAATGGAAACAGTGATGGACTGTATTTTCTTGGGCTCCAGAATCACTGCAAATGGTGATTGCAGCCATGAAATTAAAAGATGCTTGCTCCTTGGAAGAAAAGCTATGACCAACCTAGACAGCATATTAAAAAGCAGAGACATTACCAACAAAGATCTGTCTAGTCAAAGCTATGGTTTTCCCAGTGGTCATGTATGGATGGAAGAGTTGGACTGTAAAGAAAGCTGAGCATCAAAGAATTGATGCTTTTGAACTGTGGTATTGGAGAAGACTCTTGAGAGTCCCTTGGACTGCAAGGAGATCCAACCAGTCCATTCTGAAGGAGGTCAGTCCTGGGTGTTCATTGGAAGGACTGATGCTGAAGCTGAACTCCAATACTTTGGCCACCTGATGTGAAGAACTGACTCATTGGAAAAGACCTTGATGCTGGCAAAGATTGAAGGATGGAAAAGGGGACAACAGAGGATGAGATGGTTGGATGGCATCACCGACTCAATGGACATGAGTTTGAGTAAACTCCGGGAGTTAGAGATGGACAGGGAGGCCTGGCATGCTGCAGTCCACGGGGTTGCAGAGTTGGACACAGCTGAGCAACTGAACTGAACTGTTAACTGAACTAGTTTAACTTTACCAAAGCCCTGACATGCCAAAATTTGCCACAAAGAGAGGATATATTTGCAAGGTGGTCAAGCAAGGAGAGGGGAGAGGTCTCAGATCTGCCTCTCCAAAAGCAATGGGCTCAGAGTAATTGCAGGATAAAGAATAAAGAAGCAGGCATGGGGAATGTGGGGAAAGGTGATTGGAAAAGGAGTGGTGATTATCCTGCTCAGGCATAACCAGCGCCAGGTCTCTGCAGGTACTCAGCACGCTCTGAGGGTGGAGCTTTGGTCCTCTGACGTCACAAAAACCACCAGGTGGACACTTGCGCAGGCCCATTTGGAGCATTGGCAATTCTAACCAGTCTTAACCAGCTCAGCTGGAACGAGACACAGCTGATTACAAATACCTTATTGTTTAGTTACCTGCAGCTTGGGAGACATGCAAGTCTTTTGAAGACCACCTTGATTAGTGAAGCCAGGTGAAATGGATTTGACTAATGACCACCCATGGTTTCATTCCCAACCCTGACATTCAGTTTCAGATTCACATTCAGTTGCTCACGCCATCTCTCCGCGGTCTAACAGATGTCACATTGAAGATGCCCAGAGCAAAACTCTTGAACTTTCCCTTCTCAATCTAGTTCTGACCTGTTCTTTCCCACCTTGGAAAATGACTTCACCATCTATCCGGTTGCTCAGACTAGAAACGTGGGAGTCACCCTTGACTCCCTTCCTTAATGTCCTGCAGCCAACTTATCCAACTTACCCTGCGTCACTCCACCTCTCTCCAGCTTTGTTGCTGCCATTTTAGTCCAAATAACTGTCATTTCTCCGGGGTTCCTGCCCCAGGCTTCTACTTCCACTCTTTCCTCCTTCCTAAAATATCAGGTCTTTTTACCAAAGCTCAGAGTTTCTCGACTAGAGCAGTACTGACTCTTTAGGCGGTCGAACTGTTTGCTGTGGGGCTATCCCAGGTATCGTGGGGTGTTGAGCAGGATCCCTGGCCTCTGCCCACTAGATGTCAGTAGCACTTTCCAGTTGTGACAACCAGCAATGCCCCCAGACAGTGATAAAGCTCCCCTGGGGGGCAAAATCGTCCCCTGTTAAGAATTACTGCCATAG
This sequence comes from Ovis aries, assembly GCF_016772045.2. Taxonomy (NCBI): domain Eukaryota; kingdom Metazoa; phylum Chordata; class Mammalia; order Artiodactyla; family Bovidae; genus Ovis; species Ovis aries. The sequence goes on from NC_056058.1 coordinate 105,202,274, forward strand.
CCAAAGCAACTTTTACTAAAACAAAAACAAGGAATCACAGGTAATAAATATTAAGATAAAATAATAAAACTAATGTCACCTCCCTACTTTAGACCCCCGCTGACTCCCCGCGCCTTCCGCGTCCAGGAAGGCTCCGCACCATCTGGCTCTGCCAATTCATCTCGCTCTGAAGCTCCCAGTGGCTCTACTGCTATTCCTCCTGTAAATTAAGCTCATTCTCACACAGGACACTGCCCTTGGTGTTCTTTCTGTTTAGGCTACTTCTCCCCTAACTTCCTGACTTGTGCATGATGTCTCTCCACATAATGGACCTAGCTTCTCTGCACTCCTTATCTCACTCTGCTGCCTTCCTGTCCAGCTTTGCCTTTCCACATCGCCTTTCTTCACAGCATCTCCAGGCCCCTGAAATTACCTTCTGTCTACGTTTGCTTGTCTGTCTGAGTGAAGGGAGAGCCCCTAGTCTGTGACACAGCGTCACTGCATCTCCAGTGCCTGGAATAGCACTGGGCACACAGTAGACGCTCGAGAAATATTCATTGATTTTTAAAAGCCTTCCTGTCTTGACTTCACATGCTGAAAGGGTTACATGTGAAACTTCACAGTGTAAACATTAAAAAAAACACAGGTGTTTTTTATTTTCAGTAGACCAGGATATCCATCACACAGAGCTCAAGTGAATTCCTGTGTCACCGCCGTGTTTTAGGTGACAAACGTGGGAAATGCCCCTTCTGTAAGGAAAGGCTGCTGGCGTGATCAGATTGTGACAGGAACCCTAGTGCCAATAAACAGTTTGGCAAAGTCCACACCGCGAAACTCTGCCCAAGTGGCCTAAGCTGTGCGGAAACCCGTCCCCAGGGGCGACGTCCTAACGAATCTATCTCCTGTGCCGAAGAACCTTTTGCTTGATATAAGCTTTGTCAGGGGAATGAGGTCTTCACGTTTTAATGTCTGCGGATTATGGTAATGTGCTTAACTATATCGATCTGTTCAGCATTCTGTACTTGCTTTGGCCACCAGCCAAGAAACTCCGAGAGAAGGAAGTGTCCAGATGGTCATGACACCGGCTGTGGAAGGGGATCCAAGCAGCAGCACATCGGTGTTACTCGTGAAACCTTCGACACCACATTCTGACACCTCGCTGAAGCCGCAAGCCTGATGGGAAGGTGCTTCGCGGGCTGCGTTATCCCGGCGTGCGGCGCGAAGGAGCCTCCTCCGCGGGCCTGCCGTCCGCCGGCGCAGCGGCTCTCCGTGCGGGCGCCCCGGGGCTCGGCCATCGGGTGGGGCTCCCGCGGGCGGGGGAGCAGAGAGCCCTCGGGTCCCCGAAGGGCTGGCGAAGGCCCAGGGCAAAGAGCGGCGGGGCTGGGGGGACTCGGGCTGGGAAGCTGCGCAGTCGGGGCTCAGCGCCCGCTCGGCAGCTTGCTGGTGAGAAGAGCGTTTCTCCTCTCCTAAGATGGAAAGAGCATGAAGCGTGCTAATGTAAACTCCCTGCGCCGGGAAGGGCGAGTCCGAGTTCCTCCTCCATCCTTCCAGGCTCCGCGTGCCTTCACTACCTGACCTTGAAACCAGCAAAGACCTTCAGAGACAAGCCCACACTCACCCTTCTGTTCTCCGTGGCTTCTGCCAGCTGCCTCGGAGGAAACGCGAGGCTGTGTGGCTGCTGACATTGCGCCGCCCTCTCTTCTGTGAAGGTGATCGAAGGCTTGGCAGGACGCAGCGCTTGGGGGGGCGCCTGTGCCCACCCCCACCAAATTGCCAGCCGGCAGGAGAAGGGCAGGGAACACAGACCTCTGTCCTGCTAGGCTGCTCATCACAGATGCCCCTGACACTTCACAGCTATTAGGATAAAAGCGGAGTCTGCCAGCCCTGGCTTCACACGATGGGGGAATAAACAATAGCTTGCAGATTAAATAACACAGGATATTTTATATTCTAGTTTGAGAGTTTAGCAGAAACTGAGAGCATGATAAATAAAAAGGACTGCTCGCCTTTAATAAAGCAAACAGACCAAGGAGCCATTCATTTACCGTATGAAGGATTTGTTTTCCAGGGCAATCATGCAAAAAGGCTTAGCCTATCTTGCAGATGAAAAACTGGCCTGACCCTATCCTGCCCAGCTGACTGAACTTTGCAAACCGGGTTTTCAAAGTGCTCTTTTTCAATTAATGTTTTAATATTTTGAGGCTTTTCATGGAAATTATAGCTCTAGCTGTTCAAGATGACTTCAGCGACTGCCTGATTTACAAATGCACCCAAGCAATGCCAATGGCCTTTGCAAATTAGATTTTTAAAATAATTCACATGGTGGCTTTTTAATGTACTCAAGTGCTTCCCATATGCCGCCTTCTAGCCTCATTCTGAAGCACAGATATTTCAGAGCAGAGTGCACATTTCAACTCTGTTTTTTCATACCTTTCCCTTTCAGATAGCTTCAACGCTGCTTTCATTAATCAGAATAATGAAAAGAGAACCCTGGGGCTCAAGATGAGATGCCAATCATCAAGGCTGCTTTCATGTTGAGCCTCAGATCGCCACCAAATCCTCAACCCTCTCTCATCATCTAGCGTCTGTTTTGTTGCCACAGCTCCTTGCTGTTTTGATCCACTCCATACATTTGTGGCCAAGGTCTTCTTCTTAAGACACTGCTCTTATCACTTTATTCCTTGCTCAAGAAATAAAAGCACCTTGCCGCCTCCAGTCTAAACTTGCCATTCCCCATACTGGCTTTTTTGCCCCCATTAATTTAAAAAAAAAAAAAACAACTTTCTTTTTAGAGTACTTTTTAAGATCAGAGCAATGCTGAGCAGAAAATGAAGAGTTCCCATATATTCCTTCCCCCCACGCCACCCTAAGACACACAGCTTCCCTCATTATCAGCCTCCTGGACTAGAGTGGTACGTTTGTTACAATCGCTGGGCCTGCATTGATACACCATCATCATCCAAAGTCCTTAGCTTAGGTTAGGGTTAACTCTTGGTGTGATATTTGGGGTTTTGACAGATGTACAATGACCTGTCCCCTCCCCTGTGGTCCATACAGAATAGTTTCACTCCTCTAAATCCTCTGTGCTCTGCCTGTCCATCCCTCTTTCTTCTCTAACCCCTGGCAACCATCGATCTTGCTGTCTCCGTAGTTTTGCCTTTTCCAGAATGCCGTATCGTCGGATTCATATGTTGCACAGCCATCTCAGATGCGCTTTTTTTACTTAGCAATGTACATTTAAGATCGTTCCATGGCTTTCCATTCTCTTTAGCATTGAATACTATCCCGCTGTCTGGATGTGTTTGTTTTTCTCTGCACCTACTGAAGGGATTCCCATCTGCTTCCAGGTTTCAGCAGTTATGAATAAAGCTGCCATATACACATGGGAGTGCAGGTTTTTGTGTGGACACAATTTTCATCTCATTTGGGTAAATCCCAAGAAGTGCAATTGCTGGACCCTATGGTAAGAATGTGTTTAATTTTGTAAGAAGCTGCTGAATTGTCTTCCGAAGTGGCGGTTCCTTTTTGCATTCCCACTAGCAACGAATCAGAGTTCCTATTGCTTCACTTGCTTGCCAGCATTTGTTGTGGCCAGTGTTTGGGATTTTTGCCATTCTATAAGTGTTGCAGCCTGACTTTTAAATCCTGATTCTATTTACCTTGTTTCTCCAAATGTGTTTGCCATTTTTCAATGGAACATCCTACTGTTGTCCAGCCTGTGTTCCAACTGAGCCCCCACCAGCCTTGGTTCCAGGTCTGTGCCCTTGTTTTTCCTCACATGAAAGCCTGCCACCCTCTGGGTCAAACCATGCTGTGCTCTTCTCTGCGGGATCTTCTTGACTATACCAGACATCATTTCTCTTCCCTTGCTGGGAATGTCTCTAAAGGAAAGCTTGTCAACCCAAGACATAATGCAGACTAGCTCTCATCCCTAGAGATTCTGCCATTACTGAGCTATGAGCAAGGACCTTTGAAAGTCGTCCCAATGACTCTAGATGTGGTCCCAAGGTCAAGAATCAAACACTAGGACTTACAGTCTTCCCCAGACGATCCAGGACCTTGTATGATCAGGGTCTCTGGAGGAAGGACTCAGCACCAGTAATTTTTCAATCTCCCCAAGTGATTATAACGTAGAGTTCAGACTGAGCACCACTGGGATTCTACCTTACAACTTGCCCCACATGTATTTTATCTACTCAACTAGATCCCCAGTTAATATTTGGGGTTTCAAAGACTCCCAGTTAATATTTGGGGTTTCTACTTTAAGATTGCTGATCCCAACCCATCCCCTATTCCTAAAATACATCATAATACAGAATACACAACAGAAATTCAGTTCAGTTCAGTTGCTCAGTCGTGTCTCACTCTTTGCGACCCCATGGACTGCAGCACGCCAGGCCTCCCTGTCCATCACCTACTCCCGGAGTTCACTCAGATTCACGTCCATCGAGTCCGTGATGCCATCCAGCCATCTCATCCTCTGTCATCCCCTTCTCCTCCTGCCCTCAACCCCTCCCAGCATCAGTCTTTTCCAGTGAGTCAACTCTTCGCATCAAGTGGCCAAAGTATTGGAGTTTCAGCTTCAACATCAGTCCTTCCAATGAACACCCAGGATTGATCTCCTTTAGGATGGACTGGTTGGATCTCCTTGCAGTCCAAGAGGCTGTCAAGAGTCTTCTCCAACACCACAGTTCAAAAGCATCAATTCTTCGGCACTCAGCTTTCTTTATGGTCCAACTCTCACATCCATACATGACTACTGGAGAACCATAGCTTTGACTAGACGGGCCTTTGTCGGCAAAGCAATATCTCTGCTTTTAATATGCTGTCTAGGTTTGTCATAGGTTTTCTTCCAAGAAGCAAGTGTCTTTTAATTTCATGGCAGCAACAGAAATTAATAGTAAGCAAATATGTAAGTAGGTAAATAAGTAAGTCTAGGCAGCCTGTTTTATTTTATCAGTTGTTTAAGCTCAAGGATTATAGGCAAGATCATATGTTTCAATATCAAATAGGTTATTTATGAAATTACTATCCCTTGACCAAAGGCTAAAAATGTACCCTCCACTAAGTGCTTGATAAACGTGCTATTAGAGCATAGATGAGCTGAGTGAGTGTTGAGCTTGACCCCAACAGTGGACGGGCTGTCACACCTTTGAGGAAAAGAAAAATGTCAATAAAAAATGAGGAAAAGAAGCATTCAGTACAGATCTTTTGTGTTGAGAATTTTGCTGATTCTTGTTTCATGGTTTTGTGTGATGTCATCATTACCACTTGCTGACTTAAAAAAAAAAAGACTGTCAACCAGACAACAAATGTTACTTGCTGCCCATCTGAGTTGAGCCTCTAGATTTTTCTTACCAACTTCACTGCATCCTGAAAATAAGATTCAGACCTCGAGAAATTAGTTTTCTTCCTTTCTTTCCCAGGCACAAAGCATATCAGGAAAAACCCACTGATGGTCCGTCACAGCAAAGTTCCCATGAGATGAGTCCGTCCCAGACAATGATGTTCATAATTAGTCCATCGATTCAGTTGTTTGCTGGAGTGGTTGAACTTTGCCTTCCCTAAAATTCACCTCTTTTCGCGTTTTCTGCTCACTATGACGCTGCTGTAATAAGAAAGCAGTGAGAATGCTTACTTGGTGGAATATGTTGCTTTTAAGGATGCAAATTATGTTAAAGTGAACTTTAAGCCCATCAAAATGCAGAAGCCAGGTTCTGGCTCAGAAAGCTGGCTGGAAACCTGTGTTTATTTTTCCTCCTCCATATCCCAGAGAAATGACAGTCAAGATACCCAAAGAGGGATAAATGATGGTAATATGTGACACTCTTCCTTTCTTTTATCCTTCCAAAAAATTTTCCTTTGAGTAGCCTTTAGACAGCTTTCTAAAATGTGTTGATAATGTCCCCTGATACCATAAGGATGTGGAAATCCTTTATTGTTTATATGCTCTTCTAGGCAATGTAGCCATACACATCGGTGATAAAGTATGAGCTGCCTTGTCTGGATGGGCCAAGCTTGGGAATAACTGCCACGCCCACAGCCCTTTTCAGAAGCGATCTTTCCCCAAATCTCACTGTTGCATATGATCTCCAACCCAATTTAGGAGAGCCAACAGGTGAGTTTTCCCTAGAAAGATCCCTCTCAAGAGTTCTGAATTTAAGGAGTTAGAATGAACCAGCCATTTGGGGAATTAAGTGAAATACCCAAGGAGAGAAAGTAAGACATCACAGTCATGACTAATCAGGAGTACTGAGCGATAATAAATAGAAGCCGTGCAAAAGAGGGGAAGGTGGTGGGAAAGAGCAGGAGCAGGAAAAGCAGAAATAGTAAGCAGACGAAGGCCAGTGGAATCAGACAGGGCCTTGGGGAACCCTGTTTAAGGAGGACAGCCTTGGTCAGCACGCTTGTCTGCTTTTAACCTTTCATGAAAATGACGGTCCCATACACTAAAAATATTAGTGCAGGAAGGCGGGAAAAAGCACAGACTACCTGAAGTTCCTTTTCTAAGCTACTTACTAAGGAAAACACAACCTCCCTGATTTCTTTTCTGCTAAGCTATAAAGAAGCTCTTCAAGTATATGTAGCCTATGGCAGCGAAGAAATACAGCGGGGAAAGGTCTGGATTTCAGCCCTAGGATTCCTTTTGAATTCAATGTCTGCTTCCATAGGTTGTGTGTATATGACATCAAAGTAACTATTTTAACTTGTGGGGTGAAAAGGGAGTCTTTGACGCCCCACAGACAAGAGACGCGAGGATTTTTCTTGTTTAAGCTCTTCAGTCAGCGTTTATAGCAAGAGCCCCTCTTCTGCCACACTGCAGCGTCATTATTCTCCTCTTCCCTAGAGGAGCCCAAATCACTTAGAGGATAAACTGGCAGGTGTTGTGTCAACACTGGATGCAACTGAGCATTCCTTTCAAACAGCGTCATGGTAAAACCCACAAGGCTCAAAGAATCCGCAGTACTCTGAAGAAGAAAGCAACACAATAGCCTCAGAAACACTGACATTGCTAGCGAAGTAAACCTACAGTAGTGACTTTGAGAAGAAAAACACCCAAACACTAAAGCAACAACAAAACAACAACAGAGTCCATATTTAAAAGGAAGCAGCCAACATCAAAGTAAACGCAATGTCTTCCTGCAGCCAGAAGTTCTGCTGCTTCCCACGGGTTCAAAGTGCTTTTGTGCCCCCAAATTATAGTTTGCTGTCCCTGTGTGATTAAGGAAGTACGGTGGAAATGCCTATGTATCTTCTGGAATAGGTAAGAAGTAGAAAGGATAAAAGCTATTTCCTGTTGTTTTTCTTAGGACTTCAAGTCAGCTCTCTGCAACAAATGTTAGCTTTATTTTTACACGGGAAACACTTTATCTTCCTATTCTCTTTGGTCCAATTCACACTAGTTTATTGAGCATCTAGTATGGGCCACTGATGAAAGATGCCGAATCCTTAATGACAGAGAAGCCTCAGTGTGGAGAGTGGGATTCAAACGGGGGCAAGAGTCTGTGTGGCCACAGGGCAGAAAAGACACGCGATGGGAAGTAACATCCGAAACAGACCTAAAAAGACCAGGCAGGTGGAGATGGCAACAGGCTGTGTCCCATGCTGGAAGAACAGCACAGGCCTGAGCATACAAGATCACCAGGCTCTGAGACAAGGGCAAATAGTTTGGCGTAACTGTAGAGGGGCAGGAGGAGACAGTTGAAAGGGTAGGCGAAGGCTGTATGAGAATTCTTTAGGTTCAGGATTCTTTAAGCTCAGAAATACAAGAATTGGCCCACTTCACTGCAAAGTCAAGGGGAGCTCTGGCTTCAGTCAAAGCTGGATCCGGGGACTCCCACCTTGCCCTGTAAAAGCCTCTTTTCTCCCCGTTGGTTTCATCATCACGTTTTAGTTGTTAACTCCTGGCAGCTTCAGTCTCTTACCACACCAATTCTAGCAGTCTCAACAGAAAACGAGCTGCTTTTTCTCAGCTGCTCAGCCAAGACTCAGAACAGAGACCCTTTGCTCTGATTTAAGTCATTTCTGCCTCCCCCTGTGTCTTACGTCCACTCCCAGAGCCAAGAAGAGGGATCAGTGCCAGCCAATTCACGTGGACGCGGGAATGAGTCCCCATAAGGAATCCTAAAGACACTATCACTGCAAGAGCTGGCTTCTGGGATGGAAAAACAGCAGGTGTCCCCACAAGGGGCCAGATTTTGGGGGCTCTGAAGCCAAGCTGAAGAATATGCACTTGTTTCGGCTGTGGAGAGTCATCAAACATTTTAATGCAGAGAAGCAGAATAATGGAAGCTGTTCCAGAATGAACTGGCCCCAAGATGAAGGAGAAAATAAGAGAGCTGAGAGATAAGAGGCTCTCTTATCAAAAATCTTATCAATAATCATTTCTGAAAAAGAAAATGAGGGTTCAAACTAGAATTGGTAGTCCTAATGTGAAGGTGACGGATTAGAGACGGAAGCTGCATCAGCTCGGCTATCAGCTGAATTCTGTGCAAGAGAAGGAAATGAGTCTTCAGAGATGATTACTGCTTGCAAACCTGGTCAGCTGGGGAAACAGGGAGTCAGGGGGAGTAGTTTGGGGGTGAAATTGGTTGAGCTTGGCAGTACTGAGTTTGAGGATAGGTGATGCGCCCGGTGGAGATTTTCATCAGGCAGCTGGGAAGGGAAGTCAATACAATCCAGAAGCAGAGCCAGGTGCCTGGAAAGGGGAAACATCAAGGTCATCCCAGGAGACAGCAACGGAGGCCCAGGGCAAGAGCGATCCTGGGCGGAGAGTGACCGTTCACTCCGGTTTCTATGTTCGCACCCATCGGTTGTGTGACGGTCCCAGGAGGGACTGAAGAGCAGTCTAGAGCCTGGGGTTTCGCCCAGGCGGTCTCAGTGGCTAGGCACCAGGAAAGCGCGCAGGGCAGATGGTGTGAGCAGCTGATGTGTTTCTTGACCCCTTCCCTAATAATTGAAAGTTCTCATTTCTTCCTTCCACAGTCTTCTCATTCCTCATGTATAATCTGACTCTCCAAGGCTGTTAGCAGGTCCGCACAATCTTTCTATTTCCAAGTCTCTAGTTAACTGTTCTCTGAATAACTCCTCTGTGGATCATCAGCTCCTCTCATCTCTGTCACATCCGTTCCAACAGTTCTTGTGGAAGCAGCGTTCCAGCCCAGGACTAAGATCTTTGCTCTGGAGCAGAGTCACCATGTGACTGTGGCCAAGTATTGATCTTCTGAAACCTCCATCTCCTCAGCTGAAAAAAAATAGTAACCATACCTACTTAGTAGGGTTGCTGTGGAGATAAGTAAAATACGTGTGGTGCAGAAGCAATGATGGTGTGTTTAACATACCCAGTTGTATGTCCTAGTGAAAAGTAATTGCAAGGCAGGAGTTTTAGTCTGGATAAGAACTCCATCGTCCTGCTCTCGATCTGTTTCACTCCACTCCTCACTGAGCCCTCCTCCAGAAGCACACGGACAAGTTCAGTCTGAGACCCCCGCAGACAGCCTTCAGCTGCACGGGTCACAGAACCTACGGAGGACGGTGGAGGACGGTGAACCTGCGGAGGAAGCCTTCACCTTCGCCAAGAGCACGGTGAGGCTGCTGGCGTGGCAGAGGTGCTCAGGGCCCTGGGCGTGCAGGGGCAGGGGAGGGCGGAGGCAGCTTCCAAGCCTCTGAGCTGTGATCTCCTCTTTCACAAACAAACCAGAATGCAGCTAACATTCGTTCCAACCCAAGTGAGGACCCAGGGGCAAGTGGGGTGTGGAGGTGTGTTGTCACGAGAGACGGCAGGCGAGAGGCTGGCATGTTCCAGGGAAGGGGAAAGGAGCAGGACAGGGCTACGAGCACAGACGGCAGGTGAGCTGAGGACAGGTGGTGAGAAGGAAATTGTGCCATGTGGGAGAGCGCAAAAGGCAAGGCAAGGCTGCCAAAGCCGAGGGTCGTGCTCTTCTCTGCGTGCTTGAGGCCAGCCTCCAACCTCTTACTGTGCAGAGGATGGGAAAGAATCTGAAGGGTTAAGAAGCCCAGGAATATCAAGTTGAGAAAACTAGCTTTGCGAGATTTTCCACTTTGTTCATTTGCTGTCAGTTAGAGTCAAGAGCCTGGACTTCCCTGGTGGCTCAGTGGTGATGCAGGAGACACGGGCTCGATCCCTGATCTAGGAAGATCCCACCTGCCATGGAGCAACGAAGCCCATGTGCCACGACCCTTGAGCTCTAGAGCCTGGGAACCGCAGGTACTGCGCCCACCTGCCCGAGAGCCGTGCTCATCAACAAGCGAGGCCGCAGCAACGCAAAGCCTGGGCACTGCAGGTAGAGAGTGTCCCCACTCTCTGCAACTAGAGCAAAGCCATGTGCAACAGTGAAGACCCAGGGTGGTGAAAATCAATTTTAAAATAAATAACATTATTTTTTAAAAGAGCATCAGTTCGGTTCAGTTGCTCAATTGTGAAACTCAAGCTCAAGCTTAACCATTTCTCTGTTTTGATTTAAACTGAAAGATGTAGGACTCTTTCTTTCACTTGAACACTTAGAGGATGCTATTGGCTTCTTTAGGTCAGCTCAGTCGCTCAGTCGTGTCCGACTCTTTGCAACCCCATGAATCGCAGCACGCCAGGCCTCCCTGTCCATCACCAACTCCCGGAGTTCACTCAGACTCACGTCCATCGAGTCAGCGATGCCATCCAGCCATCTCATCCTCTGTTGTCCCCTTCTCCTCCTGCCCTCAACCCCTCCCAGCATCACAGTCTTTTCCAGTGAGTCAACTCTTCGCATCAAGTGGCCAAAGTATTGGAGTTTCAGCTTCAACATCAGTCCTTCCAATGAACACCCAGGACTGATCTCCTTTAGGATGGACTGGTTGGATCTCCTTGCAGTCCAAGGGACTCTCAAGAGTCTTCTCCAACACCACAGTTCAGAAGCATCAATTCTTTGGTGCTCAGCTTTCTTTCTAGTCCAACTCTCACATCCATACGTGACTACTAGAGAAATCATAGCCTTGACTAGACGGACCTTTGTAGACAAAGTAACATCTCCGCCTTTTAATACACGCCTTTCTTATCTTCGCGTGTTTTGGTATCCCACCAAAGGAGCGAAGCAGGAGGACATGGAGAGCGGCGCGGGCACCCCTGTGGGGACAGGAGGCCTGTGTGCGCTGCAGGCGGGGCCGTGCACAGCACCGCGGATCCCTCGTTCCCACAGCGGGACTGGGCCAGCACCAAGAGCATATGTAGGAATGGCCCTTTCATGAATCGTGCTATTTTGAAAGGGCCCTTCATCCATCAGGCTGACCCAAAATAAATACAACCGTCACATTCGGAAGCCCTGAAGAAAGCCCTTCTCTTTGGCACTCAGATTACAGCTGGAGCTGACACAGCACAGAATGCAGTGATTTATGCAGCAGGAAGATGACTGGCTGTGGGGCAACAGGGAGATTTTCTTCTGTAAGAATTTCTGTCGTGGCCTTTCCTGACCCTTCACTCTGGTGATTGAAATTTAAAAGTAAAATGAATGCCTTTTCCATGAGTTATTGCATTTTCCTCTCCCGCACTTAGCATAACTTGCTCCTTGGGGGGAGAAAAGGGTAAAGGGCTCTGTTCAGTCGAATGTCTGGATTAATGATCTCCCTGAGTGTCTTGGATTTAAATGGTAGGTTTGAGGGTGCAAAGAACCTGGGTGTTTCCAGTGAGACATACAGCTTTACTAGGGCTTGTAATAGAAAGAGAAGCTAATCACCAAAATGGTGATGAAATCCCAGTGAGGATGACGGCCTCAGTTTAGAAGTGATTTTAAGCTGTTCCAGTGAATGCCAGAGGGCCTTGGTTTCTAAGCCCTCTCTGCTCGTGTTGACCTGGTTTCAGGAAACTGATTCACACAAACACTAGCCCTGACCTTACCAAAGGGGAGTGGTAAGAAAGAGGGTGAAGCGTGTTTACTTTAGATTTGCCAAAATAAATTTGGTGATTTAACCAAAAAAGAATGAGCATCAGTTAGAGATGGGGGCAGAGAAGGCCCAAAGGAACCAAGTGACAGATCTCTATTTCTCTGAAATTGATTTAACATTTAAATCAAAAGTTTTCAAGATATTTTTACAATAGCATGTGACACTAGAGGAAGTCAGGGAGAAAGGATGTCTGTTGTACTACAGTGGACAAAGCGCCAGCACCAGCCTGTGGGTTGTCATTGTTTCCTTCTAGGCAGACGTGTTCCCTAAAGCCATCAGCATCTGTGACAAGACAGCTGTGAGAGAGCGAAGCTGGAATGCAGACGTCCACGGTGAACAGCTGAGACAAGCAGCGTGATGCAGAGAGACAGTGTCTGATTGGAACCAGGACACCTTCACCCTGGCTGGCTGCTGAGACACCCTGCACCACAGCAACCCCACGGGAAAGGACAGGAGAGGTTCTGAGAGGGAGGTTTCCTGAAAGCCTTCCACCCACCAAGCCTGCCTGTCAAGGGTCAAGTGCCAGAGGACCAAACACAGAAACGAGGCACTTGGCCTGGATGCATGAGAAAAGCCTGTATGATGCAAAAATGCAACGCCACGCGCACGCAGAAGTCTCGCGGTCGGCTTTCTGACGATCTCCGGGGCCCACTGGGCCCGTGAGGAGCTGCCTGGCAAGCAAGACAAGGCTCCAGCATCCAACAAGCGCTGGTTAAGCAGCGCCACACCCCAGGGCGGGGGGCTTTGTCTGTGCCGTACACTGCCATCACCGTTCCAGACGGAACAACAACACTAGTGCCACGCAAGCCCTGTGGCACCAAGTTTCCACGTGTTAGCTCATCAGCCTCATGAAATCGATACTATCATTCCCGTCTCATGGCTGAGGAAATGGTGACTTAGACTGGGAAAGGAACTTGACTAAAGTCTGGCAGAGCTAAAGGACAGGGAAGCAAAGATGAACCTGAAGAGCCAGTAGGAGGGGGGCATGGAGATGACAGGGTAGGAAATGCGGAAACACGAGGGCAGATAGTCAGATGCAAGTCAGATGCAAGTCAGATGCAAGCCAGGGCTTGGCAGCTGTTGAAGTCTGTACCTGGGAACCGCAGATGCTGAACGCTCCTGCTCAATAGCACCGGGTGCAAGGGCTTCTCACACTTCAGTGTGTCTGTGAATCACCCAGGGATCATGCTCAAACTCCAGACGGATTCAACCAGTCCTGAGATTCGGCATTTCTGACAGATTTCCAGGTGACGTGATGCTCCTGGTCTGAGCTCTATTTGAGTAGTTAGTAAGAATCTAGATGGGCCCGTATGCCGGTCTGAGAACCAAGGCTAAATGGTCTTATAGACCATTATATACATAGAGACCTTATAGGTCCACAAAGCTCAGTGGGAACAATAAAGATGATGGACTGAGTTTTTTTTTTTCTGTTTCTATTTACTAGATTGCTGGTTTACTATGAAAGGATACCACTCAGAAGAGCCAGATGGAAGAGGCGCTGTCAGGACAAGGTGTGGGAGTTTCCACACCCTGAAAGGCATGCCTCCCTCCCAGCACCCCAACCCAGACGCTCTTCCAACTCCAGTTGCTGATTTTTATATAGCTAACTTCATTCAGCTTTTTTATTATTTATGTTGTTATAGTTTACTTTATTTGCAACACAGTCCTGTTACAATAGACCAACTATATGAACACCAAATTTAATCATAGACTAAAATGTTGGGAACCCAATGTCAGTCTCCATATTTTTTTTTTTTCAAAAAAGCTAAACTGCAGAAGTGACCCATCCTTTCAATTTATAGATGGGGAGACTGAAGCCTGGAGTGAAGTGCTTTACCAGTTACTAGAAGATGCAAGCTGAGCGTCTCTTGGCCCTGAAAGGTAAAGAATAGGCTACAGAGGTAGGTAGGTTAGAATATGCTGCAGAGAGCATTACTTGTCACATTGAAAACCTAGATTTTATCATTCAGGCAAAGGCAAATTTTGAATATTCTGATAAAGAAAAGTGTTGAAAATTCTGAGTTAGGGTAACAAATCTGGCAAAAGAGCATAGCATTAAGTGCTGGAGACTGGGAGACCAGTTCAGAATCTAATGCCTTATTAGCCTGACCTATAGAACATAAGATGCCATCTGTTATAAGAAGCACTTATGTTCCTCAAAGAAAGAAAAATTTCTGTTACTACAGCTATGACAAATGATTTATCACTTTGGAGTGTTTATTTTATATGTATTGAATTGGTCTCATAACTTACTTAGACATTACTTTTTTATTATGTACTACCCTTATGCATTCATAAAAATAAACCACGAGCCAAATGGATTGGTTAAGGTCATGGTTCCCAAAATAAGCACCAAGCCACCTCAAGGAGCCGGTGAACTAATGGGGGTACCACGGGGCGGTTAATATTTTCAGGGGAGACACAATAATGTTTGACATATGTTAGACATGGTGCCAACTATGAGCTCCAAGTTATTCATAAATTCAACGTGGGATCAGACTATACTTTGATGATGTATTTTGTCAAGTTGGGTTATTGGCAATTGCCGTGATAAAAGAAAGTCTGTACTGAAAAAACAGTGTGGGTCAGGAAGGGAAGGTGTCCAAGTTGATTCCACGGTTTGAAAAGTTGTGTAGCGCCCCAAAGGCACACCCATTCCCTTAGTGAGTATTCTAGTTATCTACGAGTGAAATTAAAAGGGTTTTTTAAGAGCTTCTTTCTGTATTTGTTTGCTTCCATGTGGGGCTGTCCTGGGTCTTGTTGCTGGCGTGGACCCTCTCTAGCCGTGAGCGGGGCGCCCCTGGGGCACGGGGCGCGGGCGTCTCATCGCGGCGCCTCTCTAGCGGCAGAGCACCCACCGTAGCTGCACGGGCTTCTGCAGACGCGGCTCGAAGGCTCGGCTCGGGCTGGGACTCGCGGGCCTAGAGCACTGACTCAGTAGCTTAGTTGTTCTGTTCATGTGGAATCTTCTCGGACCAGGGATCAAACCGGTGTCCCCTGCATTGCAAGGTGGATTCTATCCCCTGCACCATCAGGGAAGCCCCCAAAGTTATTTTTACAAATGGCTATTAAGTTGTTGGATCAAAGGATTTAAAAAATGAAACTGTTGGATATTTCTTTTAGCCTAGATGTGCTATGAAAAAGAACTCAGACCCTAGAAATGTCACGCACCAATAAAGTTGGAGAATCTCTGGGTACTCCTGAAGCTGGTTCACATTCATTGTGTACCTGTCCTGGGTCCCTCTCAGCTTCAAAGCAGTCTGCACCCACGTTTCACCTGTTCAGAAATGTCGTCTGTGCCACGGATGCCCTGGTGCCGTGCCATGTTTTAAAGAATGCTGCACTGCTGTTTCTGCAATTTTAGAGCCTCATTCATTCTGAAAATATTGTTGCTGGAAAATATCCCAGTTTGTTCAATAGAAGGTTTTAAGGCAATAACCAAGACTCATATTCCTTCCTTGAATAGACTGTTAGGAGCTAGCAGTTGACAACAATGAACGCATTTATTTCACCAGGAAAAATATGTCAGACCGAGCTAGCTTAGGCAATGACAAGCACACCACTGCTGATACCTTGCTGTTAATACGGCACCGCTGCTACACGGAGAGCAAGTGTTAACTGGCCATTGAGAACAAAACCCATCACGATCTCAAAGACGTTGCAATGTGAAAAAAGGTTTATGTATCAAGAAACCGACAAAATATAATATCTGTCTCACAATGCCATGAGAGTCGAGGTAATAATGTGAAAAGATGAGTCGGAAGTGACATTGTTCCGATTAACTACCAGGAGATAAGGGCCTAAGGAAACTGTTGAAAGAGGCCATAGGGAAGGGCTACGGCGTTAGGAGGCACAGAAGTAGAATCAGCAGGGTTTCAGAATTAGAACATCAACTTACGTCGTTAGCAGCTCTCAGCTGGTGAAGATTGTCCTGTAAGTGAGCGGTGAGGTGCGTGCACCTACGTTAGAACCTCATAGTGAAAGTGAGTGAAGTGAAGTCGCTCAGGCGTGCCCGACTCTTTGCGACCCCATGGATAGTAGCCTGCACCAAGCTCCTCCGTCCATGGGATTTTCAAGGCAAGAGAACTGGAGCGGGTTGCCATTTCCTTCTCCAGGGAATCTTCCCAACCCAGGGATCGAACCCAGGTCTCTCGCATTGTAGACAGACGCTTTACCGTCTGAGCCACCAACCCACCTGGCAAGTCCTTGGCCCTCTTTAGATCTTGTTCCAAAGTCACAGCCGCAGACTCAAACCATGTGCTCCCGACCCTGACAGATATTCAGTGGTTAATTCAGAGAGAGCCCTTGGCAAAGTGAAGAAATGTCCTTGCGTATTTACAGAAAATCACATATATTTCATTCTTGAAAACAAGTACAGTTTGATGAAAGTGAAAGTCACTGAGTCGTGTCCAACTCTTTGTGACCCCATGGAATTTAGAGTCCAGGGAATTCTCCAGGCCAGAATACTGGAGTGCACAGCCTTTCCCTTCTCCAGGGGATCTTCCCAACCCAGGGATCGAACCCAGGTCTCCCGCATTGCAGGCGGATTCTTCACCAGCTGAGCTACCACACAGTACAAGGCTATTATAAAACACTGACTGTACTCCCTACTTGGTGGCGGTGTGGTGCTGTCATGTCTGACTCTTTGCGACCTCATGGACTGCAGCTCACCAGTTTCCTCTGTCCACGGGATTCCCCAGGCAAGAATACTGGAGTGGGCTGCCATTTCCTCCTCCTCCAGGGGATCTTCCGGACCCAGGGAGCTCCTGCAATGGCAGGCGGATTCTTTCTGCCTGCATACTTTCTGGCCACTTTACAGAGAGCCGGAAGCAGCTCTTTGCCATCTCTAGCCTTTCCTGGCACTAAGCAAAACCTTCTATCAATCCCTTGAAGAGATCGTTCGTTCTTTTTCAGACTTTCAAGGAAGCCAGCCCAGAATGATGAGGCAGTCACAAAGCATTTCTTGGAGTCAGAAAAATGTGCTACATTTGGAGCATAAGATCTCAGATCGACGAGCCCACTTCATGCCCAATTCATGGGCTCAGGACTGGGGATGAGACAGAGGAGGCAGCTTGTACCCGCCCCGCTGGTCTGGCACTAACTTTTGTTGCACCAGCTGTGCGTAGAGACATTCAGTGAAAGTGGCCAATGCCATTTTTTTTATTTCAGGCAAGAACGTCTCACAAATACGACAGGCCTGCAGGTCAGTGGGGTCCCAGAGGGGAAATGCCTGGACTCTGGCAAGCACCCGTCTGGGGCAGTCTTCAGGACAGATGCAATGCCAGCTGGGAGGAAGCATTGGGCCTGGTGCAGGGAGGCGTTAATGTTTTCTGGGTGCCCTCTGATACATCCATTCACAGCAGCTCGTACAGATTAGAAGCCAGAATGTTTTTCTGGGTGTGTTGAGATTGTACTCAGTGCTTATGAGATAGTCAGGGGTGTGGTGGGCAACCAGGATACTGTTCCAGACTTGCTTGGTGCAGGAATAATGCGCAACTCCCCTTGGTGGAATAACACCCTGCTGGAACTGTTACCAGGATCCAACCATCTAGGGAGAGAGTCAGCAGCTGCACGTCACAGCACGGCGACCTTTACTGGAGAACTGGGAGTTTGTGCCTCTTAATCCCCTTCATTTGTCTCACCCCTGCCCCCACCCTTCCCGCTTCTCGTCGCCGCGCGTTTGTTCTCTGTACCTGCAGCTCTCGTTTCTGGTTTGTTGTACTTGGGTGTTTTTGAGAGTCCGCCTGCACGGGAAAGCTGCAGTTTATACTTGTGTGTTTTTGAGAACCCACCTGCAAGGGAAAGCTGCAACATTCGTCCTTCTCTGTCTGGCTCAGGGCTTCCCTGGTGGCTCAGCTGGTAGAGAATCCGCCTGCAGTGCAGGAGACCCCGGTTCGATCCCTTGGTTGGGAAGATCCCCTGGAGAAGGGAAAGGCTCCCCCTTCAGTATTCCAGCCTGAGAATTCTCCATGGGGTCTCAAAGAGTCAGATGTGACTGAGCAAATTTCACTTCCAGGTCCATTCAAGTTATCACGAATGGCAAGATTCATTCTTTCCTATGACTGGTATTTCAGTGTGTGTGTGTGTGTGCAAGATTCATTCTTTCCTATGACTGGTATTTCAGTGTGTGTGTGTGTGTGTGTGTGTGTGTGTGTGTGTGTGTAGACATTGGGGTGCATATATATTTCCTAATTGCTGTTTTACTTTCTTTGTATAAATACCCAGGATGGAAATGCTGGAGCGTATGATAGTGCTATTTTTAATTTGGAGGGAAACCTCCATACTGTTTTCCATGGTGGATGCACCAATTTACATTCCAAAGGCTTTACCAAAAGGCTCCCCTTTCCTCCACATCCTTGCCAGCACTTAGAGTTTGTTGGCTTTTTGATGATAGCCATTCTGACAGGTCCGAGGTGATATCACTGTAGCTTTGATTTACAGTTCCCTGATAATTAGTGATGTTGAGCATCTTTCCATTTACCTATTGGCCATCTGAATGTTTTCTTTGGAAAAATGCCTGTTTTTCAAATGATACTGTCTGTTAGTTATATGCCTATTTTAAAATGGTATCGTTTGTTAACTACACTGTTTATTAGCTGTGTGAGCTTGGGTCTCTTAGCCTCAGTTTCCCCATATCATAAAATAGAAATAATTATAATATCTCCTTCTTAGAATCGAAACAAATAAGATAAAGCGTAAACCACAGATCTTGGCTTACGTTCGGTGTCTAAATGTTGAAAAGGCTAAGGCAGTCTAGTTCCTTGCCACGTCTTTGCCAGAATTACGTTCCCTTCTCATGGGAGTTTGTCTTCCTGCCTAAAGTTTCATCTGGAAAAGCTCCATGAGCAGTTACTAGACAGGAGCCAGACGCGAATCGCAGGCCATTCCCCTGGTTCCGTCTTCACTAGTGTCTCCCGGTCTGTGCCACCATCGTGGTTTTCCCGAGCCAGAACTGCACTTTCTCATTAGAAACCTCGCGTCCACTCTCAGCGTGCTGTGATCTGTTCTCTGCCCACATTTCTAGATGTTCTTTGGAGTCTGTCGCTGCTCAGGTTAAAATCCCCTGGCAGCTTCCCACTGCACTGAGTAAAATCCAAACCCAGCACCGGGACCTCCATCTGCTGTTCCAGCGCGACCCCACCCTGCCCTTATCTCCTCTCCACCCTCGGTGACCCGCCTTTTGTTTCTGCAGCTGCCAACCCCATTCCCACAGTAGGGACTTTAATGTTCCCCTGTGCTTATCACTTTCACTCTGATATCTTTCCTGTTCATTAATTTATTTGGCAGCCATGTTTTCTCCACCTACCCCCAGCCCCAGCCTTCAGAAGCTAAACTCTGTGAGAGCAGGCATTATTTTGCTCTTTGCCATTTCCCCAGTGCCTAAAGATCTGGCATTCATGAGGTATCCTATAAATGCTTCATCATAAATAAATACATACTCATCAGACACCAGCAAAATACCATTACTTGTGTACCCTTCTAGGTACACCATTCTTAGGAGGCAATATTCTGTACGCATGCAGTAGGATCCGTGTCTGACAGGGAAGGACTGAGAGTCTTACCCAGGCGCTGACTGACAGTTTGCACAAAGTCCAGGAAATGATGTTTCATTTTCACCTCCCTTTCTCTGAAACTGTTTTGTAACTGAAAGCTCATTGTAGCGTTTTGTTCCTCTTATCTCTAGAAAGTCTTCGGGTTCTGGCTCCTGAAAGATTTTCTTGTCCGTCTTTACAGACAATGCATCTCAAAGATTGACGTTCTATAGCAATCTGAACAACTTGCAATTATTTAAGTCTCCTGGCATTTAACAAGCAAGCTATTCCAAAATTCCAGCCTAGGCTCTGAATAGCTACCACAGGAGGAAACTTTATCTCCTCATGTTCATAAACACATAGGAATCTCCCTTTCTCTCCCTCTCTCTCTCATTATCTCTATGTTATTGGTGGACAAAATGTCAATTTACAGTCGAGATTTATTTCTTCAAATTCTTTACTCATGAATCAGGCAGAAACTGCAAGCCAAACACGCTTGTTCCATTCTGAAGGACTAGTCTCTTTCAAGCCATCAGGAGTAACAGCATATAAATCTGTTAGCATAATAGTAGTTGTTCAAGGCAAATCTGTAACTTAATTACCAAGAAGGTGCAGCAGAAGAAATGGTCCCCAAACTCTGAATCGATGTAGAAAAGATTGTTCAATTTATTTAAATTAAAATGTTCACTGAGCAACCGCCGTTCCTCTCCAAGCACAACGCAGTCAGCAAGCTGGACACCCGGAGAAAGAGCTTTGGGAAAAGCGTGTGAACTGTCAGGTGCAAGGCTAGGCACACAGAAGGTGCTCAGCAAACACTGGATTTCCCCTAAGTGTCTTGATTTCTCCTGTGAATCTGGGCATGTGTCTTCAAAAGTACTGTGACTCAGCTCAACTTTAGATATGTCCCCAGGCGGGCTATGCAGAGGGGAGCAGCCCAGCTTGACAGCCTGGTCTGTGCCCTGCATGGCACAGAGCTCTCGTGTACAGAAAATCTCCTTTCTGTCTCCATAGGTTAATCTTTTGTTCCCGTTTGCCAAAATAGGAAACGGGAGCACTCGGAGATTAAATAAATTGCTCGATAATGTGTGATAGATACAGAATGCAAATTAAGTTTTGTTCATCCATAGCTATATTCATCCCATTCAGAACACATTTATTGATCACCTGGAATCCCTGAGGCTGAGGATTCAAACAGGGCATGCTCCAAATACCCAAAGAGCTTTCACTTAATGTGGGATGATACATATAACACAAAGACCTTTTTGAAAGTGGAAATATCATCATGGAGGTACACTTGGTAGGCTTCCCGAGTGGTTCATACTGTAAAGAATCTGCCTGCAATGTGGGAGACCCAGGTTCGATCCCTGGGTCAGGAAGATCCCCTGGAGGAGGGCATGGCAACCCACTCCAGTGTTCTAGCCTGGAGAATCCCATGGACAGAGGAGCCTGGCAGGTTACAGCCCACAGGGTTGCAAAGAGCTGGGCACGACTGAGTGAGTAACACTTTTACTTTTCACTTTTCTCACACTTGGTAGGACAGAAGAGAAAATGGCTCATTCTGCCAAGGTGCAATAGTGAAGGGATAGTGAAGACTTTACCAGAAGGAAAGTTATGACCAACCTAGATAGCATATTAAAAAGCAGAGACATTACTTTGCCAACAAAGGTCTGTCCAGTCAAGGCTATGGTTTTCCAGTGGTCATGTATGGATGTGAGAGTTGGACTGTGAAGAAAGCTGAGCGCCGAAGAATTGATGCTTTTGAACTGTGGTGTTGGAAAAGACTCTTGAGAGTCCCTTGGACTGCAAGGAGATCCAACCAGTCCATCCTAAAGGAGATCAGTCCTGGGTGTTCATTGAAAGGACTGATATTGAAGCTGAAACTCCAATCCTTTGGCCACCTCATGTGAAGAGTTGACTCATTGGAAAAGACTCTGATGCTGGGAGGGATTGAGGGCAGGAGGAAAAGGGGATACAGAGGACGAGATGGCTGGATGGACGTGAGTTTGAGTGAACTCCGAGAGTTGGTGACGGACAGGGAGGCCTGGTGTGCTGCGATTCATGGGGTCTCAAAGAGTCGGACACGACTGAGTGACTGAACTGATTGAATAATAGATGAGTTCTGAAAAAATTAATAGGAGCTTACGGGGCCATCTATGGGGGGAGGAGAGAGAGACGAGGGTGGTATGGGAGGGCTGTGGCGTGGGTGTGGGGGCAAACACCAGGTCCCCGGGACTCGAGGAGCAGCAAGTCACTCAGTTTGCCTGGAACGCGGGTGGTGTGACAAGGGCGGCAGGAACTGACCCTGGGGGAGGGCGCAGAGGAGCCAGCAGGAGGGGGTGTCAGACTAAAGAGTTCAGGCTTGACCCGAAGGTCATAGGGACCCAGCAACTGGTTTTAAGCAAGAGGATGACATCCTTAGAAAGGTATGGTCTAAAGTCCCTCACTGGTGGTTTGGGAAAAGGTTAGAGAGACTCATTCAAGGAGGCAGGAAGCCCTGAGAAAGGGCTTCTCCACCAGTCCTGGCAAAAAAGGCCCAGATCCATGCAGGGCTCAGAAACGCCCCCCTGAAGCAGCTCTGTGCCCCAGCAATGAGAACTGACTTCAAGGAGCAGGAGAGCCCTGCTCTCAGTCTCACGCTCCTGTTCAACCCTCCGGCTGGATTTTGTGAAAGCCGGCATTCCAGTGATGCTGACCTTGCAAGGGCCCTGAAATGAGCCCATCAGTGCCTCCTTTGCATCAAGTTAAGGAGACCCCTATGAAAGGGAACGGCAGACACCCCAGGAGGAATGGAGCAGTACCAGCCACTAATGCCCTGCCCTTAATTGCTTCACCAGATTAATTAGTTGGCTCCCCAGCAAGGCCCTAATCAAACGGGGACAGAACAGGTAAATGTTGACACGGTGAGGGAGGAAATGAGATTCAAAGCACTGGGCACAGCCTGGGAAGAATGGAGCTCAGGAATCTGGGCAGAAATGGGGCCCCGAGTACAAAGGAGAAGAGTCAGGAGAGGAGGAGGGGCAAGGAGCTTTAACGACCAGAGGAGGCCAGCAGGCTCATCAGGCCTGCAGGCCGCCGGGAAGATGCCTTTCCCCGCCTGAGACAGATTCTCTGTCCTAGCGAGCCTCACCTGGGTGGGAGCGGGGACCAATCAGTGCCACGCTTACATCCAGCCATACCTGCAGAGCTCTGAGCAGAACACTGGGTGCGTTCTGTGCATTCCCTCAGGTAACCTACACGACCGTGCTAGGAGACACCCTCGCTGCTCCCAGGTTTCCCAGAGAGCTTGGGTAAATCGCCCACAGTCATACCACTGAGCAGCAGAGTCAGGGTTTGAGTGTAGACCCGTTTGGCTCCGGTATCTTGCCTGCTAAGTTGGCCTCACACCTCTCACCACCCGCTCCAGCAATCACTGCCTGACTCTTCTGACTGGCGTAGGGCTCCCACGGCCTGTGGAGGTGGTTTGACATTTAGAAATCCTTGGATGCATTGAAAACACGCCAGCCCAGCTCCATTTGCACCCCACACGGGCAGACTTTACCGCACCCCCAGCATTGCCTGGAGCTGCACTCTGCGCTGCACCAGGAGACCCATCCTCCCCGCTGTCTGAGCGCCAACAGAAGAGTTACCACCGGGGAACCTGCTGGGTTCCTGCAGCAGGAAGTGAGAAAACTGGAATTACGACCCGAGTCTGTTTGACCTTAAAGCAAATGCGTGTCTGCTCCACGACCTTCTCAGACGGTGCCCGAGCTGAGCTTGACCAGTGGGTCACAGAGGTGCAGAAAGTGCAGCTGTAGGCAGAGGGCATACCACGGGCAGCGGCGTGCAGTGCAGGCGCGGTGTGGCCAAGCAAAATGCCTGGAGAATGGCGAGGAGGCTGACGTGCTGGTGGGAGGAGAGGGACGGCGGGAGATGAGACTGGAAAAGGAGTTTGGAACGATGTTGGGAAAGCGATGATCTGGGAGGCATCCAGGGGAGGGAAAGGCCCTCGCGGTTGATGAGGTGATGCAGGCGTACGGAGACTATGCGGAGAACACAGCCTGCAGTGCTGTTGGCTGGTTACTACTAAGTTATACTGAAGCCTCACAGAGGGATAATTAGAAACCGAGGCTCAAGGTGAGCGCTTAACTAGTTTACAAAGAGGCCCTTATCTCCTGCAGAGAGAAAGCATCAGGATCCGGTTGCTGAACATCAGTGATACTTAAGTATTCAGCCAAAGGAGGTCTGTGTGATAAGTGAAGGACTGGAACTGGGAAAACCTGGGACATGGAAATGGGAAATGGGAAAATCTGGCTGGGTGCTTCTTTGCAGTCGAAGGAACCGCTGAGCTACGGCCAGCCTGTGGCTGGGTGCTTCTTTGCAGAGCCCCCTGAATTCCCAGAGCTTGGAGAAGCGGCCTACCTCCCTGGAGGAAGAACTAGAAGCTCCAAGAAGGAAGATTCTGCTGAGTTCTTTTTCCCACAAAGCACCAGATAACCCCCTCAGGAACTAATTCTACCCACATGTCTGACTGCCAAGCTTATTACTAGGAGTAACCCCACATTACCTGACTGAAGACTTGCTGTACCTGAGAAGGGAGGAAGGAAACCGATTTCCATTGAAGAAGCTGCAAGAATTAGCATGTGTTATATTAATACATGAACTGGAGGCTGCCTCTGGGATTGCATTCTGGGGATACAGCATTTGATCAAGGGGTTTACAGAATAAAACTGAATAAGAAAAAATTCAGTAACCTGAGACAACTTTCTCAGGACATGGGATTTACTACCCTGGCAAGGACCCAAGGGGATGGGACAAGTCTTCAGCTATGATGGCGCTTAGAAGCCTGGAAAAAACAATGTCCTAGGCTGGGCAAAGTGGAAATGCCCGAGTTGCCCTTCATATAAAGTGAATGAAAAAGCTAAAGAAACTGGGATGCTGGAGTAGATACATTATTGACGCTAGGAGGCCTACTGAGGGATTGTATATTCCGTAAGGGGCCCAGAAGATTCCAAAGCCACTGGGAATGTGCTGGTGAAGGGGCACCAGTAACACTCAGGAGTTCAGGGGTGGCCTTGTCTGCAGGCCAGGCAGTTCACAGAACTGCACTCAGGATGGGAGGTAATAGAAGCTGGTCGGTGGAGCTCAGCCACCAACAGCCAGAAGGACACAGTTATCGTAACAACCAGCAAGGACAGGGCGGCGGCCCAGGATGCTTGGTCCAGAAAGTTGTAGAGAAAATTAAGAGAGTATGGTATCCCAAGGGGCAAAGTTGGCCAGTGCTGCTTAACGTTTGCAAGCAGGAGCAAGACCAGAGGGCAAGAATCAGCGTCATGAACAGGTAGCCTCTGTCCCAGATCACATCTAGGACTATCTGTGGGGCCCTTTATGACCATCTGTAGGAGGGAAGAAAAGCCTAAGCTTGGTGTGCCTATGGATCAGGTCGATATGTGGGTGGAAATTAAAAGTGGATGGTAATTGTGTATACATTATTCAGAAATGGCTTTGTAACACAGTTGCTGCTAATTCCCTTCAGTCGTGTCCGACTCTGCGACTCCATAGACGGCAGCCCACCAGGCTCCTCTGTCCCTGGGAGTCTCCAGGCAAGAATGCTGGAGTGGGTTGCCATTTCCTTCTCCAATGCATGAAAGTGAAAAGTGAACGTGAAGTCGCTCAGTCATCTCCAACTCTTCGCAACCCCATGGACTGCAGCTCACCAGGCTCCTCCATCCATGGAAGCTTCCAGGCAAGTGAGAGCAGAAATCTCCCCAAAATGGAAGTGATGTATCTCATCATTAATTTTATGTGTAACAGAAACAGACCCTAGGCAAGAATATCTATATAGATTCCTGGGCAGTGAGCGATGACCTACCCAGACCACTAACCAGGAATCTAGAAGGCACAGCACTGGAAGACTAGGGGCAAGAAGTTCTGGGATGAAAGCAAATAGATGGCAAGTTCTGAGGAATTTTTATTTCCCACAGTAATACCCGGCAGAAAGTCTCTACTGTGGAAGAGACAGTGAGCAGTCAAGTAAACAAAAATGACAGTTGATGTGAGCCAACTTTCATTATTGTCGCGGCAGAGTGGAAATACTGAGCCAGGAGCAGAGATGAATGCTACCCAGGAATCTACGACGTGTACTTCTGTTTGCTAAGGCTGATCTAGCTGCCACTGCCTCTGAATAGTTAGCCTGTGAACCACAGGCGCAAATTGGTGTTGACTCCATGCCCTGGCATTACTCATTGAGCAAACCAACCTGTCTGCTTGGCGGCAGGCAAACAACACTGAGCCCCTTCTACTTTAGAAGGGCTGGTAGTCCGCCCTCAGAGTAATCGATCCCTATTTCCTCCTCACAGATGCATAGGCAGTGTCCCTGTCTGGAGGCTTACAGGATGCTTGAGCCACAGGACAGAATCCCAGGTAACATGGCATCCAATCAGGGGAACCACTTCCCGGCCAAGAACACAATTGCTATCCCCCACTGCCCCCTCCAGAATGAGCCAGCCTCACAGAATACTGGAACAGCCTACAGAAGACGCACCTGGAGCACCACCTTTAGGCCCAGCAGGCTGTCAGCAATGGGCTGGCATCAGAGGGCCTCTAGACGTCTCAGTAGGAAGAATACATGGGGCTTCCCAGGTGGCGCTCGTGGTAAAGAACCTGCATGCTGATGCAGGAGATGTTAAGGAATACGGGCTCGACCCCCCTGGGTCAGACAGATTCCTGGAAGAGGGCACGGTAACCCACTCTAGTATTCTTGCCTGGAGAACCCCACGGACAAAGGAGACTGCTTGGCTACAGTCCATGGCGGTTGTGAAAAGTTGGACACAACTGAAGCGACTTAGCACGCATGCACACAGGAAGGATACATACACCTGGGAGCCAGGAGTGGGCACAGAAGAGCCCCACTTATCACCACCCTCTGTGACCTCTCAGGGCGCTCTGGGCATCTCCTTCCTTCAGTTCTGGACTCTGGAGGGCTGGAGGGCCTGGTCACCGACGGAGTCACACTCTTGTGTGAAAGGATGGCAACAGTCCCTTGAACTACAAGCTAGGACTGCTGCCCAACCACTCGGACCCCTCCAATCCAAGGACCAGCAAGTGAGAAGAGGAGCCAGCGTCTTGGCAGAGATCGTTTACCCCAACCAACAGAAGGAAGGAAGGGCTGTTTCAACAAGACGAGGCCAGGAAAGAAGCTGTGTGGAAGGAAGCAGGATGGCCCAGCGGGGTGCTCCTTGGCACTCCTTGCCCAGCTGTAACTGTGGACAGATGTATGCAGCAACCCTGGCCTGAGCAGGCTGTGATTTCCAATGTATCAGACCCCTCGGGTAGGAGGGTTTGGGTTACACCACTAGGTAAGCCAGCAAAGGGGGCGTCTGGGAGTGGACGGAGGGAAAGCACGGTCATCACTGAGGCCGTGAGACCTAATGCAGCCACAGGAGGCACAGTTCATTCCACACGCCTCCCTCTTCCAAGCTTCCCGCCAGCAATAAAGGCACGCTACCCTCCTGATGCTCGGAGAAGCACTAAGCCACGCTCCGCTCAGGCCGCCTGCCCTCACTGGCTGAGCACGGCGGGAGTGGGAGAGCCACCCAGCCCTGTTCCACGGCTTCTCCAACAGGAAACTTCTGCTCGGTCAGGTCCCGTCAGCACAGCTGAGACGTTCTTGGAGCTTCGCTCTAGCCTGTGACTTCTCCCACCCCACCCTTCCTTCCTCTTCTCCTTTGATGGTGTCCAGGAGCTCTCCCTGCCTCCACCAGCTCCTGCCCTGCACAGGCACTTCGCCCAGCGGATCTCTTGCGTGTCTAATCCCGTCTCGGTGACTGTTTTTCCAGAAGTCCTGAAAGATGCACCCACCATTCTTGGTGTTCCCTGAAGGCGGGACTCATGCCTGCCTCGTTTGCTGCTGTGTCCCGGGTGCCCTGCACCTTTCCTAGGAAGGGAGTCAGCCATGCCCTCCTTAATCCAGCAGCATCCACAGCGCGGTGGGAGTGCAACCCAGACTGGGTGGAAAAGAAGACAGTAAGGCCGGGTGCTCTTTCGGAAATACCGGCAGGGAAACATTAGCAGGATTGGGGGGTGAGGGCAACTAAGGAGAAGGCGCGACTGCGAGTTCTTTTGGAGCTGGAAAGGCGTGGTCACGTGTATACGCTGAGGAGAAGTCAGTGAAGAGGGCGAGACTGCAGGGACTCCACACGGAGTGACAGGTGAGTGAGGAGCAGAGCTTGGGCGGGAGCACGGGGAGGAGCGGAGGCGCTGAGCACTGCCTTGGCGTCTCTACGTGTTAGCGTCACGGGGGGAAAGGGCATCTGCTGAGAGAGAGCGCGCGTGGTGAGGGGCGGTAGAGGCGTGAGGGGAGTGAGCGGACCAGCCCCGTGGTGAGCGGCCGCAGAGCACTCGGGCCAGGCGGAAGGCCGACAGGAGCGGCTGTCCTGAGGCCAGAGCAAGGCGTCTGCCGTTCCAGCCAGGGGATGCCTTCAGCCTCCCTGGGCAGGCCCTGTGAAGCGCTGGAGACGGTGGACCGCTGTGGTGATACAGGGAGGGGAAGCAGCCTCTGAGGAGGGCCGTGGGGCCGAAGCCAGTGAGGGAGAGGAGGCTGCCGGTGACCGCTTTCAAGGAAGGAACTCACGCTGAAGGAGTAATAAACTGACCACCTTTCTTCGTGTATCTTGTCTAATTCTCTCACATGAAAGTATTTTCTGCCCACAGATGAAGTCCTGGAGGCTCAGAGAGGTTTGTAGAACATGCCCAATATTTTCCCTCAAAGTTCTGTGTATTGAAAAACTCACCCAAGATGTGGATTTGACTAGGTCAAGAGGATATCTCTTCAAGGGAACAGAGATAATTGGACTGGCTGTGTTCAAAATGGGCTCTGGCAAGAATTTTAAGAAGTTGTGCAAATGAGATGGCTTCTGAAAACTTGTTCACTCATTATGAGGCCCCCTCATCCATTATCTGATAAAGATAATTTGAGTCAAAGAGTGAAGTTCAAAATGAAAGCAATAAAGGATTTATTTTCAAATCTGGTGATGACTGTCTTCCCATAAGCATTCTAGTGATGCGGATTTATGGACATATGTGACTCTGCAACGGGTCTCAAAATTATAGTGCATTCCCCACGGTGCCATCTTTGACAGCTGGTCCCACGCAAATATGAGACTGGACTATTAACCACACAACACCACAGATGAATGTGGGGAAAACGGTTCAGGCTGTCATTCGTTTTAATTTTTTAAGGAATTAACTAGAAGAAACATGAAAAGATTCATTATATACAGAAGAGGAAACGAAATTACTTTCCTGGTGTTTTCTTACTGGAGCTGAAAGAGATAATGCACTGAATTATGTGTAATGTATAACCACTTCATTAAGGAGAAATTTTATTAAAATAGTATTTTAAAAATCCAAAATTAATCAGATCTTTGGAAAGTTTATGGATTGTTTAAAAGGAAAAAAAAAAAAAAAAGTAGGAGTGCCAGAAAGAATTTGGACCACAAGTTGATTCTGAATCACTGTTAATGTGCTAAGACCCTTGCTCATTGCAAGTAATACCCAGATTACAATAGGTTTGTTTCTAATTTTTCATAAGCGAGTAGTTCAGAGCTTGAGACATCTTGCTAAAGAAGAAAAAAGGACTGCTACAGAACCAATATGGGTCAGACTCATCATGGTAGGGAGCTTTAGATACCCAGTCCTTTGGATAGCTGATCCAGTGAGGCTGTGCGTTTCATGATGAAAGAATGCAGGCTCAGAGGTGGCCCGCGTGGAGCTAGTCTACCCTGGCAGGGCCGGCATGTGTTCTGCATCCTGTGAGGGGCTGTGGCATTTGAGAGGAAAGACGCAAAGCTTAGAGAAAGCGAGAGTGGGAGGCGCTCAGTCGTGCCGACTCTTCGCGACCCCAGGGACTACACCGTCCATGGGATTCTCCAGGCCAGAGTGCTGGAGTGGGCAGCCGTCCCTTCTCCAGGGGATCTTCCCAACACAGGGGTCACGCTCAGGTCTCCCACATTGCAGGCAGATTTTTACCAGCTGAGCCACCAGGGAAGCCCAAGAATCCTGGAGTGCGTAGCCTATCCCTTCTCCAGGGGATCTTCCCAACCCAGGAATCAAACCGGGGTCTCCTGCATTGCAGGCGGGTTCTTTACCAACTGAGCTATGAGGGAAGAAGCTTAGAGAGATTCTACCTAATTCTTGGTTACAGAGCAGGGCACAAGTGCTCAGCAGAATAATATCCTGAAGGTCTAGAGCCTCACTTGCTCAGGGGAAGGTTAATGACTTTTCAAAGTCTTGATTTTTAAACAGCAAGATTGTATAGAGTGTGAGGCCTCTGTTAATTGAATAAGAGGGGGAGAACCCAGCTCTAAGTATTGAATACAATTGCCTTCTAAAACCTAGAAGTGGAGAGGTGGTGGGGTTGACAGTTGTGCCCGGTGGCTGACTTGGTGCAGAGGCAGTGGATACAAGGATCAAGGAAACCACATAATCACAAATCGTGAGTGTCTCAGTTCAATTTGGATGAGCTCAGCACCAGGCTCATCAGGATTCTGGCCACCTGGGATCTCACATAGTACCAGAGAGACTCAGCGGCCCAGTCATGTCCAACTCTGCAACCCCATAACCGTAGTCTACCAGGCCCCTCAGCCCATGGGATTTCCCAGACAAGAATACTGGAGTGGTTCAACCCAGGGATTGAACCCAAGGTTCCCGCACTGCAGGCAGATTCTTTACCATCTGAGCCCCCATGGAAGCCCATACCAGAGAGGAAGGCCTCCTAAACAGGACTTATACTTAATTTCCTCCCTTGCAATACAGTTTTGAAATTTAAACAAAATATCCTTTCTTGTCCCAAAGATTTTTTAAAGCAATCTCACCCAGTTACATACATACATTTCTGAATGACAGATATTACACTAACCATCCCAGAGGTGTTTGTGGTCCTTATACGAGCCTTTGATATTAGTTAATCAAATTAGTTTCTCACTGATGAGAATTGTAAGCAGTGTGAAACAATGAAAATGCGAGGAAAAGTCCTGGGCTCTGGGAGATCTGTTCAGCCGCACTAGCTCCTGAGCATACCACCCACAACTTCTTCATTTCTGAAGTGACACCTTTTGAAGTTCCAAGATAGTTTCAGCTCTCAAAGTTCCAAGGTGATGCTGGGTTGTTTATTTCTACTCTCAGATGGAGCTGTCGAACAGAAGTCAGTGTAATAGACAATGCCCAGTGCACAGAGCCACTGAAGTATGTGAAGTGAAAGTTGCCCAGTCGTGTCCGACTCTTTGCAAGCCCATGGACTCCATAGTCCAGGGAATTCTCCAGGCCAGAATACTGGAGTGGGTAGCCTTTCCCTTCTCCAAGGGATCTTCCCTACTCAGGGATTGAACCCAGGTCTCCTGTGTCTCCTGTATTGGCAGACGGATTTTTTACCAGCTGAGCTACCTGGGAATCCCTACACATAGCTATTGCTATGAATCAAATACTCTCTATACTAGGGGAGATCTCTCAAACTACTCTCACTTTATTTCTGAGTAGCCTTTAAAATAGCCAAATGAGATCAGTCATTTGTGCTTGGAGACCCAGAAAGCGACTGCTGGGAGCATTTAATCTTTAACGTTTCCTCACCCAAATAAACCAGTCATTTGTCTCTGTCCGTGAAATAAAATTATATTGACTGAAGTCTCTTCTCATAATTTTTTTTCCTCTCCTAAGTATGTATTACACTTGATCAGAGCAATTAGCCGTGATCCAATTCAGGTAGGAAGGCATTTTCAAAAGCCTGACAACCAATCTGAATTCCAAACCCACTGGCAGAATGTCTTCAGTGTGTACAAATGTGTGCCTTGTTCAAAATCAAGGAGGAAGAGGATGAAGCTCTCTTACAGGCGGCCCAAGATGGTGGCACTGATACTCCCGCCCTGAGAACCGCTGCTGTTCTGTCGGGGGAGGTGTGTTCTGGCATGCAGACAGGACGCGAAGGTGTCACAGGAACAAGTGAGCAAACAGTAAGTGTGCCCAGACCTCCTGTTCGATGATCTCAAAGCAGCAGAAAGAAATCAACTGAAAGTCTTTTTTATAGATGCCAACGTGGCTTTTTACAGATTAGCATTCTAAATGCCAGATGGTTAATGAAGGTCAGGCAGGCAACTTTCATAATTTGTCATCATGAGTTTAGCTGTGTGCCTTTATTAGGAATTGATGGATAACTTCCTACTTGGCAATATTTTAGGGAGTATTCTTCCTGTAATACGAAAGTATATAGCATAAATGCCACTTAACATTCTTTTTTAAAAAATAGAGCTAGGAAGGCAAATGAATTGCTCCATAGCCATATTTGCACAGCCAGATGAGATTACTCGCTTGCTTTACTTTCACCTGGAGGAGTCTTTGTGCATCTGAATCACATTTTTTACTGACTTTTGCGTTCAAGAACCAAAGCTGAGGAGGATAAAGCCGAAAAAACTGCTGTTAAAATGGCCTTTGCAGTACAGATTTCAGAGGCTAGAGGGCGTGATTGCTATAGCTGATCCAAAGCAAGGAAAAGCAAAATCTGTTCATCTGTTTCTCATACAAGGACCTAGAGGCTTTAAATGTTGGATCATGGGTGGGGGCTTGTTTCTCATGAAAAATCCAAGTCAGTATCTGCAAGGAGGAGCAGCAGAATGAAACATGCATTTTCCGTGGTTGTTGTAGGCGTTTCTTGCAGAGGCCTTGGGCTTCTGAGAGAAAGTGGAGCACGCTCCAAGGGGCCCTTTGGTTCTCTGTATTTTCCTATCTTACGTTCATCAAGCTGTCTGCTTGATCTCCACTTGGACTTTTGTCCCCAGAACAGGAGTCCTCCTATCGAAGAATATGTATATATGTTTGCATGTATGTACATATAATGTACTTGTGAAGGATCTCAATGCATTCCATTAGCAATGCATTATCATTAGGAAATGACCAGATTAATTCCAGGTGGTGAGATTTGACTTACATGAAAACGGTTTCTTTTCAAAATGTATGAACCTTGATCATTTTTCCTTCCAAAGCGGTTAGCTGATCAGTGATGCGTGGACCGAGGGCTGTTTCTACCTTTATCTGGCCTCTTCCTATTTAGGACTTTCTGTGTCTTCTTTCCCATTTTCCCTTCTTTACTATGACAAACTTCTTATTTCCCTCATCACGTGTTGTATGTGAGCTCAAGGCTGAGATCGCCTTCCTCTTCATTTATTCTCCTCTTGTTTATGCCACCATACCTAGATAGAAGAACAGTGGGGAGAGTAACTTCCACACTCAAAAATTCTTAGTTTCATCCTGTCTTTGCCTCACAAACCACTTCCTATGACTGCATTCAAACTTTTCTTGAATGAGAGTGGCCTTTCCCCTGTCTTTGCACATAGAAAGCCCTCAGACAGGATATTTGTGGACTAATGAATGCCACCTATGCAAGGAAATGATGGGGGCCTGTAATAAGTTTCTAAAGAAGGAGTAAATGTCTCATCAGATAAAATACGAAATGTTTTTTGAAGCACATCTTTTCACCTGCACCTCCAAAATATATTCCAAACTCATCTATGGTAGGCAGAATTTTGGTCCCCTTGATCTTTACTTGGTGATGTCTCCCCTGTGGATATGTTACTTTACATGGCGGAATGGACTTTGCAGGTATAATTAAGGTCACTAATCAGATGACTTTAGAATAGGAAGATTACTCTGGATTATCCTGGTAGGCCCAGTGTAGTCACATGAGCTATTTAAGGAGGAGAGACTTCTCTAGCTGTTAGCAGGAGATAAAGGCAGATAGTCAAAGCATCAGAAGGATTTGACCACTGTTGCTTAAAGATGGGGGAGGCCATATCAAGGAAATGGAAGCTTAGTCCTGTAAAGCCCCAGAGAACTGAATTCTGACAACAATCTGAATGAGACAGAAAGCAGGATCTTCCCCAGAGTCTCCAGATAAGAGCCCAACACAGCTGATACCTTGATTTCTTGATTTCAGTTTGGGAAGGCCCTCAGTAGCAGACCCTGTTGAGAGAGGCTGTGCGCAGACTTCTAACCCATGGAACTGTGTTTGTGGTCATTATTTACAGCAGCAGTAAAGCTATTAGAGTGCTCCTTCCTGTTATGGGGGATTTAAAACCTTTGTTATTTATAGCTGAAAAAAGAATTATATCTGCTTCTCAAGCTGTGAAAATAAATCTGAGATTAGAACTGTCCCTTCTTGACTAAGGGACTATTCTATGTATGGGGCCTCCCAGGTGGCGCCAGTGGTAAAGTGCCTGCCTGCCAATGCAGGGCACACAGGAGGCGCGGGTGTGATCCCTGGATTGGAAATATCCCCTGAAGGAGGGCATGGGAACCCGCTCCAGCATTCTTGCCTGGAGAACACAATGGACAGAAGAGCCTGGCGGGCTATGGTCCATAGGGTCACCAAGAGGTGGACACGACTGAAGTGCATTGGCCTTTTGAGGAAAGGATACAACTCTCTCTGCATTGGCTGAATGTCTATCAGAAACAAGGCTATTTAGTTTACAGACCCTACTTTCAATCTTGAGAATAACTTTTATGTTCCAGAACAGAATATAAATGATCAAATTGGGGAAGAAATAGAACCATCTTAAGTGGTAAGAGGAATAGGCAAACATCATTCCAAAAAGGAAGCAGGTATATAAGGAAACAGTTCATTTTTTAATCTGACTCCAATACACAAAATAACCAGGCTTTCAGCCAGCTACAGAGCAGAAATGTTTCTATTTTTAAGTCTTATGACACAAACTGAACTGTACAATAAATAAAATTTTAAAATTTTTATATGACAGCTTAATTGTTTACTTCTGAGTCCTATAAAAGGAATATTGTGCCAGACCAGTAAAAGAGCCAGGGAAAACTTTATTCAATATGATTGCAATAGGGGAGAGAAATTGAATTCAGTTCCATTGACATGAAAAGTGGGAGGATTTTTAAATGCTGAGATGAGCTAGTGGAAAATTATGGGCGCTGTCTGTCAATGTGATTAGGCTATCCATATTTACTAATTGTCACTTATCGAAGTTAGGTTCCTAATTTCTGCCAGAGACTAGGAGACAGGGCCTCTATCTTTCTTGATGATTAAATTTCAAAAGGACGGCTCCCTTTGTCCCTGAGAAAAACATTTCTGGGTTGCATAAAATTTACATTTCAAAGAGAACAATAATTTACAACTGCAGGTTTTCTAAAGTAAGTGCTCCAGGAAAGAGATGGTCAGGAGCCTATCGTCAAGGATTCTTTTTGAGCCCGTGGACTGCAGCCCACCAGGCTCCTCTGTCCGTGGGGTTTTCCAGGCAAGAAGAGTGGGTTGCCATTTCCTTCTCTGGGGGATCTTCCCAACCTCACGTCTCCTGCCTTGCCTGTATTGGCAGGTGGATTCTTTTATCACTGCGCCACCTGGGAAGCCCTTGGTCCAGGACAAGCTCCTCTAAAGCTTTGTCAAGCTGAGGGAAATATTTAGGCCTTCTTGGTCAGTCCCCATTTTGCTCACCTTCAAAAACTGTAGACATGGTCTCTTTGGAGAGCTTTGCATCCCAATTCTAGGATTGGTTCCAACCCTAGCTGCCTTTCATCAGTTAGGTTGTTCCAGACAGCTCTTGGAGTGTCAGTTGTCCACAAGCCCAGTTTATGGTCCACTGTGCTGGTCCGCACAGCTCCTGCAAGCCCAGCGGCTCTCTGCCGTTCCTGCGCATCATCTGGAGCACAAGCGTTGTACCTGGAAGTGGCGTGTGAGCAGTCATCTGCCTGATAGCCAGCATAGTTCACTCTGCCCCATTCCCCATCTGATCGAAATAATACATAGCCTGATGGAGAGAAAGGCAGAGGAAGAAATGAAAAGAAAGATAACGGTTAATTTCTCAAACATACTTTCCTGCTGCACATCCTAAATAGGCTGACTCAGTCAACATACATGAAAGCATTAAGATGCTAATGTCGTGCCTTCTCATGCTAATTCAGGAAAACAAAGAAAATGCATCTCATTAGCGTAAAGTCTTTAGAGTGAGTTGAATCATGCTTTCAGTGTAGTTTCTGAAACATTCAAAGAACTTGTCAAGATTGGAGCAGTAAATTTAAATATTAAATATATACTTTTTTTTCAATAGCACCCTGTATTGGAAAGCATACCAATCATTTCTTTTTCAATATGTTTTTTACTCTCATGTTTTTGAAAGTTTTTGGTTGTGTGCTTTTGTTAGCTATGTAAAGATTTTCACATTTTAAGATTTTTTTCTTTTTTTGAACTTTCTGATAATCACATTTACTGAAAAAAGTATAGGACAGTGTATAACATACAGCACAGAATGCATCTATTTGTATGATTCTGCAAAAATAAGGTGTCATTTTATACATAATCTCTGTGCGTGAGAATGAAGCCTGTGATAAAATTCTTAGAGGCTGTTTATGTGTTGAACACAGAGCTGGAGTTCCCATCAGGACGATGCATCGTAAATCCACAGAAAGATTTCTGAAGAGACTGAGAGAGAAAATATGAAGACTCATTTTTAGAAAACCTTGCAGGTTTAAATAGCGTCGCAGACATGGACAAGCATTCAGGCTGAACTACTCAGTTCATGATGTTGCCATGGCAACAGAGCTCAAGGAAATGAAAAGCGAGAATAAAGTTGAACAAAAATTTGGGTTGAAGACCTCATTTGATTATGATCAGATCTTTAATTTTTTAAAAGGAAATTTTCCGATGGAAGGATTCCTGCAAGAATCCCTGGGCAAAGCGCTTATCTCCTTGCCTCCTAAAGGTTATTTGAAGCTGCCACTGCACCCAGCCTCCTGAGGCTCTCTGCTGCCTTTGACTGGAGGTTGAAAAGTGGCACACACAAAAAAAATTCGATTGCTTAGTAGTGCAACAGAACCAGCTTGGAATACTCCGAAAGAGAGTCTGATAAGAAAACAGAAAAGAAAAAAAAAAGCAATATGAAATCTCCCCAAATTATTTTTCAACAATTCCAAGGTGTGTCTGGAGCTTTTTCCCAGACCTGATTGGTCTAAGAATAATACAATTTCTTTCCCAGTGATTGGTTCAGAAATGGTATATGGCTGCCTCCAGCCAGTAGGATGTGAAGGGAAGTTCTGATGGAGAGATTTGAGGAAGTTTTCTCGCACCTAAGACAGAGACACAAGAAGTAATAGACTCTCTTCTTCTTGAGACCACTGTGACTTGTGGATGGACAACCATCTTACTTTCTTCCAGCTCTGAAGGCTGCAGAAGAGATTAATGAAACCTAGTTTTCCGATGACATTGATGAACCACTGAATCGCAACCCTGAAACCTGCCTCCCTCCCCCTCTGTACTTTTATATGAGATACATTTCTCTTTTCTTCAAGTAAGCTTGTATCAGGGTTTCTGGTACTTGCAGTTAAAATGATTCTGACAGAAATAGTTTATAAATTTTGCCATTACAACGAACTTGGTGCATAATCTTTGTCTATCCCTCAGATTATTTCCTAGGATAGAATCTCTGAAGAGAAAATCCGAGGTCACAAGGTAGGAACATGATTACTATTCTTCATGTGTATTGCCGAGTTTACTGAGAAAGGCCGCATCATTTTAC
Source organism: Ovis aries (assembly GCF_016772045.2). Taxonomy (NCBI): domain Eukaryota; kingdom Metazoa; phylum Chordata; class Mammalia; order Artiodactyla; family Bovidae; genus Ovis; species Ovis aries. The sequence continues at coordinate 105,239,271 of NC_056058.1, forward strand.
ATTCCCATCAGCTATGTGTGGGTGACTATTTCAATGCACCTTTACTAGCATCCCCTGGAGAAGGAAGCGGCAACCTGCCCAAGCGTTCTTGCCTGGGAACCCCTTGGACAGAGGAGCCTGGCAGGCTACAGTCCATGGGGCTGCGAAGAGCCAGACACAACTGAGCAACTGGGCACTTACCCGTATCAAATACCACCTTTTAAAACCTTTTCATGGCTGTGATGGAAAATAACAGCACCGCGTTATGGTATCAGTTTGAGTCTCTGTTACGAGGGTGGAACATACTCTCTATAAGCAGTTTTTAGTCCCTCACGTTTAGCGTCTGCACCTTGCCTGCCTTGTCTGTGGCTGCTTTTTCTTACTGTTTTCTTCACTGAAATTTGACGACAAGCACTCATTTTAAAACATTGGTTATAAATACTTTTTGTTTGATTATCATTCTAGTTTGAATGGAAAGGCATATAATTACAGGGAAGAAACTGATTTTGGCTGGTTAGTTCATAAAATAAAAAAAACCTCAAACTCACTAAAGACATAAAAAGCATTTCTTCTTTAAAGCATGTTCATATCTATAGGGTGTGGGTAAATTCATTAAATAGTTTAATTTTTTTAACCCAATCTCACATGGAATTAAATCTTTAAAATTTCTCTAATCAGTACTCAGACTATCTAGCTACTCATTTTAAAGCTTCATTTATGACCTGTTTAGCAATATTTAGGTTTCCCTCTACTTTCTAATAACCGCTGTGACTTTCCTCATGCAGCTTTCTGTCAGAGTTTAGCAAAATTGTGATCAGCTGGAGAGAAACATGGGCGTGTAGAAGAAAAAACGAGCTCTAATAATGATACATACTCTAGACAGAACAGCCGACACGTGTCCGTTTTTATTCGGAGAGTGCCAGTTTCCCGTGTGTCTGCAACCCTGGAAAACAACGGGACGCAGTCTGCATCACTGATGTGTTCAACAACACCCGTTATATAGGCTAGCGTTAGCTACGGGGAAGGCGATGGCAGCCCACTCCAGTGTTCTTGCCTGGAGAATCCCAGGGACGGGGGAGCCTGGTGGGCTGCCGTCTATGGGGTCGCACAGAGTCAGGCACGACTGAAGCGACTTGGCAGCAGCAGCAGCAGCAGCAGTAGTGAGGTGCTCTCTTGGGAGAAAAGGGGAGATGGGATAAACGATAATGCACGTCCTCACTGCCAAACTCCTCCCATGATTTTTCCTGGGTCGGAAAGAAGAGTGTCGCCAAGTAGGGCGGCCTGCTTGGCCCAGGAGCTTTGTCAGAAGGAGAATCTCTGTCACCCCTGGGCCTGGCCTTGTGTGTATGTCGGTGTGCAGGAAGAAGGGACAGCTCCTCAGTGTACAGTCGTTGGGCTACTGGTCCTTGTCTTTAAGGGTATTTCACTCCCCTCACCCTCAGGGACCCTACACACAACACACCTGCATAGCTCTCATCTGGGCTGACTCTGTAACTCGCTTTTTGACCGGGAGATGCGGTGGAAATGGAACTGCATAACTTTTAGGCTTAGGCAATAGAATAGCTGGTAGCTGCTTCCTGGGTCCCGGACACGACCCAGTCTTGGGAGGGCCAGACTTCATATAAAAATTCTGACCACCCTGCAACTGCTATGCTGTGAGGAAGCCAAGCTAGCCAAGTGAAGGGGCCACAAGGCGAAAGAGACAAATGTCTGACCAGCCTCCTCACTGTTCCAACCATCTCCATCTCAGCTGAGGCAGAAGAAAGTGGCACCGGAAGGAAGTTTGAACCTAGGTAAAGAAGACTCTTGAGAGTCCCTTGGACTGCAAGGAGATCCAACCAGTCCCTTCTGAAGGAGATCAACCCTGGGATTTCTTTGGAAGGAGTGATGCTAAAGCTGAAGCCACAGTTCTTTGGCCACCTCATGCGAAGAGTTGACTCATTGAAAAAGACTCTGATGCTGGGAGGGATTGGGGGCAGGAGGAGAAGGGGACGACCGAGGATGAGATGGCTGGATGGCATCACGGACTCGACGGATGCGAGTCTGAGTGAACTCCGGGAGTTGGTGATGGACAGGGAGGCCTGGCGTGCTGCGATTCATGGGGTCGCAAAGAGTCGGACACGACTGAGTGACTGAACTGAACTGAACTGAACTGAAAGAAAGAAAGAGCAGGAGAAATAGTAGCATGTGCAGAAAAAATAATAACTTTTCTCATTTAAAAAATCCTTAAAAAAAGATCACTGACATTAAGCAAAAGTAGTAACTGTGTTGTGGAGGTTATAGAATGCACGGGACACATTTTTGAGAATATGACAGTAATAGTACAAAGGAAGAGAGGAGCAAAGCTGGAGATGAACCGTGGCGCCGTTCTGAACGATTCTTTGACCTGGCGCAGTACTGTTTACAGGCATACTGTGGTAAGTTCAAGACGTATGTTGTAAACCCTAGAGCAGGAGTTAGCAAACTGTAGCCTGTGAGCCAAATCTGACCTGCCTTGCCTTATAAATGAAGTTTTATTGGACCACAGCCAAGCCCGTTTATTTTCATATCTGTGTGGTCCGCAGAGCCTAAAAGATTTACTCTCTGGGCCTAGAGAGTAAAATCTGTCAAGCTTGCCTTAGAATAACCACTGGAAAACCAACAAAACAAAGGAGTCTAGCTAATAAGTCAATAGTGCAGGTAAAACAGAAGCATGAAAAAAATACTTAATTCAAAGGAAGCCAGACAAAGGGAAGTAAAGTAGCGATGTATCTGCTCCAGCTTGTGTAACTGAGCCCGTGTAACTGAGTTATCCTTGACTCTCCCCCTGCCCCTCCGACCGATCCTTCTCAGTCTCCTCCCCCGGTCTCTCCCTCGTAGCTGCTGGTCCTCTCCGCCTCACTAGCTTGTCTGCCGCACACAGACATCCTCCTCCCCAGGCGTGCAGAACCAGCTACCGTCCTGAACACTCTGGGCTGGGTCTTCGGCCAAGACTTTCCGTCTGTATGGCCCCCCTCGCTCCTTTTGTCCCTCTGCCCGTGCTGACTCTGCTTTACTGTAGTTCAAGTGCGGGGATTTAACTTAGACGTGATCTCATCCAGCCCCAAAGCCGTCCCTGAGCCCACCCCACCCAGGCCCAGCCTTCTTTCTGCTGTTAAGGCTCTTACTGCCCCGAACTGTAATCATATGGTTACTTGATTTTCTTCTCCAGGAGACCCTCGGATCCCTGACACTAGTGATAATGTCTTTCCCCTGTACCTATACCAAGTAAGGTGTTGAATAAATAATTGTTAAATACATGACTTAAATGAATACTTATAAAATAAAGATATTATAAAATTAACTTGAATAATTATCAAAGGATACTTATATGCCAAGCACTGTCCAATGTGCTTTACGTGCATAAACTTATTTGATTTTCTAGTAATCCCTATTAAAGTGAAAAGTGAAAGTGAAGTTGCTCAGTCATGTGCGACTCTTTGTGACCCCATGGATTGTAGCCCACTAGGCTCCTCCATCCATCAGATTCTCCAGGCAAGAACACTCGAGTGGGGTGCCATTTCCCTCTCCAGGGCGTCTTCCCCGCCCCAGGGACTGATCCCGGGTCTCCTGCAGTGCAGGCACTTTGCCCTCTGAGCCACCAGGGAAGTCCTGGTGGACTTAGTAATAGTCACCCCTCTTAGGCAGGGATTATTGTCCTCATTAATGGATAGGTTAAGTGATTTTCCTGTGGCAGTAAAGAAATATCCCAGGATTCAAACCTGGGCCTTCCGATCCCACAGCCGAGGCACAGATGTTAGAGTTAAAAGAATCCTTGCAGGCTGTGCGTTCTACCCACTTCACTTCAGAGACGCGGAAACAGGTTCATGGGGCCGGTGAGTCTTGACCTTCAGGAGGATAACTGAACACTCAGAAACATTTGTAAATTTGTCATCTTATTTAATTTATGAACCAAGTATCTTCACACTGTAAGCACCTCCAGAAAGTGGCGTTGTGCGATTGCAGTTGGGTCACAGGGCAGCGAGCAGCTCTCCTAGGAACCACTGTCTTAATGGCAGAGTGGAGTGTGCAGAACGGAACAAACATTTTGAAATCCTTGGAAGAGAGCGAGATGCTGCTAAAGAGAGGAAGACGGTTGGTTCAAAGAGAATGTATGGATCAAAGCACAGGAACAAAAACAGTTGTGCTTACAATTGAAAATGAAGAAAGATAACAGAAGACAGGAATACAGTAATTTTGCTACCTATAAATAGGCACTCATGGCAGGCACTGGTGACTTCATTTGTGCTTGTGTTTATGAAAATGTAATATCCAGAAGTCTACATGCTGAGGTCATTTTTCCATTAATACAGACATAGCGAGATAAGAAATGAAGCCCCGCATTCCTACCCACTCTCTGGTAGTCAGGTTCTGTTTTCTCATTTTTGAAAACAATTAAGAAAACCTGAGACCAGCCATCTCTACTACTGTATATGTAGGATTTAAAATTTTTATATCATGTCTACAGTTCAGTTCAGTTGCTCAGTCGTGTCTGACTCTTTGCGACCCCATGAGCCACAGCACAGCAGGCCTCCCTGTCCATCACCAACTCCTGGAGCTTGCTCAAACTCGCATCCATTGAGTCGGTGATGCCATCTAACCACTTTATCCTCTGTCGTCCCCTTCTCCTCCTGCCCTCAATCTTTCCCAGCATCAGGGTCTTTTCAAATGTCAGCCTTTTCAAATGTCCTGCCCTCAATCTTTCCCAGCATCAGGGTCTTTTCAAATGTCAGCTCTTCGCATCAGGTGGCCAAAGTATTGGAGTTTCAGCTTCAACATCAGTCCTTCCAATGAACACCCAGGCCTGGTCTCCTTTAGGATGGACTGGTTGGGTCTCCTTGCAGTCCGAGGGACTCTCAAGAGTCTTCTCCAACACCACAGTTCAAAAGCATCAATTCTTCGGCACTCAGCTTTCTTTATAGTCCAACTCTCACATCCATACATGACCACAGGAAAACCATAGCCTTGACTAGACGGACCTTTGTTGGCAAAGTAATGTCTCTGCTTTTGAATATGCTATCTAGGTTGGTCATAACTTTCCTTCCAAGGAGTAAGGATCTTTTAATTTCATGGCTGCAATCACCATCTGCAGTGATAAGATATCATGTCTTAGAAGTGGTTATATTTTATCATTTCAAGTAAAGTTGTTGTTTTTTACCTCAAATATTTATCTATATCTGTGAGCAGATATCAATAACAAGATAATCCCATATAATAATTCTAATGGTAAGACTGGTGATAACAGTTGCAAAGGACAGATAATATATTTTCTGCATTCCCAGTGTCCTAACGCAAGCAAATTATCAATGTAAATTACACCTGAGCCCTGAGAAATCATTGCAGACAAAGCAAACAGGCAGAGAATTTTACAAGGGTGACTGTGTATTCATAGAGTTCAAGCTCTGGCAGTTTTAGATTAAGTTTTTGCCTGCTGAACTGTAGTAAAAAAAAAAAAAATTCTCCAAATTCCCAAGTTTGGCCACCTGTGAAAGTCTTGTCCCACTCTTTGTGACTCCATGGAATCCATGAAATTCTCCAGGCCAGAATACTGGAGTGGGTTGCCTTTCCCTTCTCCAAGGGATCTTCCCAACCCAGGGATCGAACCCAGGTCTCCTGCATCGCAGGCAGATTCTTTACCATTTGAGCCACAAGGGAAGCCCAAGAATATTGCAGTGGGTAGCCTTTCCCTTCTCCAGGGGATCTTTCCAACCTAGGGATCGAACCCAGGTCTCCCGCATCACAGGCAGATTCTTTACCAGCTTAGCCACCTAGATGGGTTCAAATACTGAATGTTAAATTAGAAACAAGACTTTGATTATGATGGAAATAATTTCATTTTTAAGTTGTTATTCAGTCTAATTATCCTTTGAAACACTTTTCTAGATTTAAAGAAAATATCGATGGTAATAGCCACATATTAAATATATTAAATGAATATTATAATCCCAAGCCACATTTGGATTTTTCTGCCATGCTTTCTTAGAAGGCCAAAAAATTTTTTTAGAATGAGTATATATTTCCCATCAACAAGTTTTCAGCTTTTCAAACTCTGGGGATATTTAATCTTCTTTGACCCACCTCTGGATTTATATCAGTCTCTCTCCCTCTCTCCTTAAGAGGATGAGTTGTGGGTGCTTTCTTTCTATGAGGCAATAACTGCAGCCTCCACTAAATAAACTCAGTGGCTAAGGTATTTATAGGAAATAAACTCAAAGCTAAAAAGCTAGAGGGTTTTTCAGCCTAGGATTTGATGATAATTGAGTATTTCTAGGAGTACACCCTCAAGTTAGCTGTTACACTGAATTGGCATCTCTCTCCCCCTTTCCATTTTTCTTCAAGAACTTCTTCACTGAGTCCCTCCACATTCAGAGGGTAAATCTAAAAATTCTGTAATTAATTTCTCATTTCTCCATAACAAATGCTTTATTTTTAAACTGCCAGTCTCTAACCTACCTGCAAACTCATCAATTACAAAGTCAACATACAGGAATCAATATTTTAAAAGGAAAGTGTTTGGGCCTCCTCTTCCTCTACTACGAGAAGCATAGGAAAAGCATTTATTGGCATTCATGATTTAGAACCAATTAAAAACTATATGAGAAGGAAGCAAACAATTTTTAAAACAGTTCTGAACTCTGGGGAAATTTCAATCTGACTGTTTACTATCCGTGTCTATTTCAGTTCTGAAATGCAATTTGTTACCTATATAAAGAAAATGGGGTTTCTTAAATAAAACGGAGTCTTTGCTTGCTTATTGCTATAGGATGAAAAAGTAGCTGAACAGATTTTCACCAGTTTGTATGTTTAGGGTGGTTTGATGTAACAAAATCAAATAAAACTTAGGTCACAAGGGTATATACACGATTCATTTGGAAAAGTCATTAGGATGGCATTTCAATGAAACAAGACCACATCCTCCAGAACACCTGTAGACTTTCAGACTTGCAGGGGCAATTCAATCCCATGTACTTACATATTCCGTGTGAAAGCAGCAGTTATTTATTTGACAATGGTTAGTGATACTCCAGAGAAGGCAATGGCACCCCACCCCGGTACTCTTGCCTGGAGAATCCCAGGGATGGCGGAGCCTGGTGGGCTGCCGTCTATGGGGTTGCACGGAGTCGGACACGACTGAGCGACTTCACTTTCACTTTTCATTTTCATGCATTGGAGAAGGAAATGGCAACCCACTCCAGTGTTCTTGCCTGGAGAATCCCAGGGACAGGGGAGCCTGGTGGGCTGCCGTCTATGGGGTTGCACGGAGTTGGACACGACTGAAGTGACTTAGCAGCAGCAGCAGCAGTGATACTCCAAAGTAATGCTTGGTTGGCCCAGTTAATGCTGCAAATGTTTTTTAATATGTAATTCCACCTGTAATCAGTTGTACTATGGTCTTGGAAATGAACATCATTTACTTACTTTGTTTTTATATTATAAAACTTCCTTAAACTGAGAATTAAAGCTGAAAGTTAATTTATTTTGCTACAATTTGACTAAAGCAGAAATTCACTTATTTATGAAGTAAGCTGTTCTAATACAATTAGTAAAATTTCTGGTGATTGTTCTGAATTAGCTCATGTCCTGTAGCAGATGCTGTCGATGTCCCGCTCATATCTCATGGGCCTAACCCAAAGGTCTCCTGTACTGCACGGGTGGTTCCCACGTACACCAAGGACATCCTTGCTTAAACACCTGCACCTCTGGCTCAGCATGTGTATGCTGCAGACCAGAAATGGCTGGGAATTCATCCCTTTAGGAGCCTCAATCAGTCAATAAAGGATGAGAATTGGCAGGTAAATATGCCAGCTTCCTTTCTCCTTGGTGGGTCCGTTTTGAGCTGTGTTCTACAGTGTCTCAAAGTTCCAAAGGGGACCGACCCCACACAGAAGTGTGTTTGTTAATGCATCCTTCATCAGCCCCTCTCCTTTCTCCTCATGACCTCCTCACCCTGGGCCTCCTGAGATTCCCTCTCAGATGACCTCACATACATTCAAAGCCTTGTCTCAAATTCGCTCGGAGGGGAACCCAAGCTAAGATAAATTTAAAGAATTAGCAATTTCTTATTTTGGTGGCACAGTTTTTTTCTTTTTTACATCTAATTAAGAGGTTAAAATCACATGCTTTTCCACCAAGCAGGCCTAGATTTAGATCCTGACTTCTCCTCTAATTAACTGGGTAATTTGGACAAGCTGCTTAACTTTTGTGAGCTTCAGTCTTCTGTATCTATGCGTGCTAAGTTGCTTCAGTGGTGTCTGACTTTTTGCGATCCCATGGACTCTAGCCCGCCAGGCTCTTCTGTCCTTGGGATTCTCCAGCCGAGAATACTGGAGTGGGCTGCCATGCCCTTCTCCAGGGGATTTTCCCCACCTGGGGATCGAACCTGCTTCTCTTGCGTCTCCTGCATTGGCAGGCAGGTTCTTTATGATTAGCACCACCTGGGAAGCCCTCTGTATCTATAGAGCATCAATACTCACAGCACCTATTTTAAAGTATCATGCCTTATGTCCATGGAATTAAATAATACTCTCTTTGTAGTGTAATACATATCGTGCCTAATGTAGACATACCTTGGAGACATTGCAGGTTTGGTTCTAGACCAATGCAATAATCCAGATATTGCAAACAAACAGGTCACATGAATTGGAGGGCTTCCCAGGATATAAGAGTTACGTTTATATAATGCTGTATATTAAGTATGCAATAGCATTATGCCTAGCAAACAATGTACCTACCTTATTTGAAAAATATTTTATGGCTAAAAAATGCTAAACAGCACCTGAGCCTTCAATGAGCTGTAATCTTCTCTGGTAGAAGGTCTCACCTTGGTGCTGATGGCTGCTAACTGATCAGGGGGTTGGCTGCTGAAGCCTGGAGTGGTTGCAGTGATTCCTTAAGATAAGACAACAATTAAGTTAGCCTCATCTAGGCAATTTTCCTTTAACAATTTCTCTGCAGCATGCAATGCTGTTTGATAGCATCTTACCCCCAGTAGAACTTCCACATTTGGAGTCAATCCTCTCAAACCCGGCTGCTGTTTTATCAGCTAGGTTTACGTAATAGAATCCTTTGTTTCTACTTCAACAGGCTTCACAGCGTGTTTACAGGAGTAGATGGCATCTCAGGAAACTCCTTCCATGAGCAGGAAGCTCTCATTCATGACAGTTTCGTCATAAGTTGCAGCAATTCATCTGTAGCTTCAGGTTCCACTTTAATTCTGGTTCTCATGCTGTCTCTATCACATTTGAAGTTACTTCTTCCACGGAAATCTTGAACCCCCTCAGTGTCATCCAAGAGGGCTGGGACGGACTTCTTCCAAATTCCTACTAATATTAATATTTTGACCTCTTCCCAGGAATCACAAATGTTTTTCATGGCATATAAAATGGTGAATTCTTTCCAGAAGGTTTTCGGTTTAATTGGCTTAGATCCATAAGAAGAATCACTGTTGATGGCAGCTGTACCCTTATAAAACATAGTTCTTAAATAATAAGACTTGAAATTCAGAATTATTCCTTGATTCATGGGCCTCAGAATGGAAGTTGTGTTAGCAGGCATGAAAACAGTGAAAACCTCACTGTACATCTCCATCAGAGCTCTTGGGTGACCATTGTCCACAGGCAGTCCTACTTGGAAAAGAATTTTTTTTCTGAGCAGTAGATCTCAAATGTGGCCTTAAAATATTCGGGAAACCGCGTTGTGTGCAGAGGTCCTGTCATTCAGCATTTCCCCCGTTTATGGAGCACAGGCAGAGTCGCTTTAGTGTAATTCTTAAGGACTCTAGAGTTTGGGGAATGTAAAATGAGCATTGTCTTCAACCGCAAGTCATCAGCTGCTGTCGCCCCTAATAAGAGAGTCAGCCTACGCTTGAAAATTTTGAAGTCGGGCATTAACTTCTCCTCTTCCGCTATGCAAGCCCGAGAAGGCATCCTCCTCCAAGAAAAGACTGTTTTGTTTTCACGGAAAACCTATTGTTTAGTGTAGACACTTTCATTCGTTATCTTGGGCAGATGTTCTGAAGAGCCAGCTTCTGCCACCTTCAGACTTGCCTTCCACGGCCTCCTCACCCCTGTCAGCCCTCCTGAAATGAGACTCGGGACCTCGCGCTGGATCAGGTTTTAGCTTATGGGAATGTGGTGGCGGTTTTGATCTTTCACCCAGACCACTAAAACTTGCTCCACATCAACAATAAGGCTGTTTTCCTGTTTTTTTGTCCCCTCCCCCCACATCATTTTTGTGTTTACTGGAGAAGCATGTTTCATTTCTCTCAAGAATTTTTCCTTTGCATTCACAACTTGGCTAACTGCTTGGTGTCAGAGGTCTAGTTTTGGACCTATCTTGCCCTTTGACATATCTTCCTCATCAAGTTTAACTGTTTCTCTGTTTTGATTTAAAGTGAAAGATGTAGGACTCTTTCTTTCACTTGAATACTTAGAGGCCTCTTGAACACTGTTGGCCTCTTCAGGTCAGTTCAGTCACTCAGTCTTGTCCGACTCTTTGTGACACCGTGGACTACAGCACGCCAGGCCTCCCTGACCATCACCAACTCCTGGAGTTCTCCCGGGAGTGAGTTCAACCCATGTCCATCGAGTCGGTGATGCTGTCCAGCCATCTCATCCTTTGTTGTCCCCTTCTCCTCCTGCCCCCAATCCCTCCCAGCATCAGAGACTTTTCCAATGAGTCAGCTCTTCACATCAGGTGACCAAAGTGTTGGCATTTCAGCTTCAGCGTCAGTCCTTCCAATGAACACCCAGGCCTGGTCTCCTTTAGGATGGACTGGTTGGATCTCCTTGCAGTCCAAGGGACTCTCAAGAGTCTTCTCCAACACCACAGTTCAAAACCATAAATTCTTCAGCACTCTGCCTTCTTCACAGTCCAACTCACATCCATACATGACCACTGGAATTAGCCTAATTTCAATTTATTGTGTCTTAAGGAATAGGGAGGCCCAAGGAGAAGGTGAAGATGCGGAACTAGCCCGTCAGTGGAGAAGTCAGAACACATACAACATTTAAAGCTAAGTTTACTGTTGTGTGCGGCTGTGGTTTGTGGTGCCCCAAAGCAATCACAACAGTGACATCAAAGATCATGGATCCCGAGTCGCCATAACAAATATAATAATAAAAACTTTGAAATATGGCGAGAATTACCAAAATGGGACACAGAAAAACAAAATGAGCAGATGCTACTGAAATAATGGACTTCCTCAAACTGGTGTTGCCAGACCCTTCAGCCTGTAAAAGATGCAGTGACTGCAAAGCGCAGGAAAGTGGACACAGCGGGATGAGGCCTGCCCTGCACACGGCGCCCACGTTCCCCGCCTCTGCCATGTACGGCTCGCTGTGGCCCCGCGGGCTCTAGCCCTCCAGGCTCCTCTGTCCGTGGGGTTCCCAGGCAAGAATACTGGAGTGGTTTCCATTTTCATCTCCAGGGGATCTCCCTGATCCAGCGATCAAATCCTGCATTGGCAGGCGATTCTTTAGCCAGTGAGTCACCTGGGAAGACTGTACATACAATATAGTATTTAATAATATAGTATAATGTAGAGCCTAATACATATTCAGTAAGTATTAGTTATGGTGACTTAGTTTAATAGCTTCTTGTTTTGTTATTAGAAACATATGGCCTATAGGTATTTATTGAACAAAGAATAAATGCATTTTGAAAGCCACAACCTTGGATGCCTAGACTGCCCAAAGACAGCCCTTCCAGAGTCTTCATGTAGGAAGGGCTCTTACAGATTCTGTGTCCTCCTCACTGTAAAGGGTGAATGATAAACTTAGGCTTTAAAAGGTCACACAGCAGGTGGCGAAAGTAGGGGCCCAAGCTGCCTCTTGCTTTTTAAGTAAGCAGCAGGCTGAAGTACTCTTGCCACTGTCGATAACAGAGGCCCCGGCGTGTTCTTTCAGCAGCACCACCCACTACCCACCGTGTACACACTCAATGCCCTCAAGCCCCGGCCCCAAGTTCCCCAGGCTTTGATTCCTCTGTATTCCCGATGGCAAAAAGCAACTATTGAGTCCCTCTAGTTTAGACAAACAGAATGAACTTACTGTCAGGTTATTGGGGAGCCAGTCCATTGAGCTAGAATGTGAACTAAACAGAGGACAGGAGCCGACGGGGTCAACCCACAGTCAAAGTTACATCCCATAATAGTCTGTGACCGTTGGATAGGTGCTCAGGCCATTCTCCCAGGCTCCATCCTCCAGCAGGATGGCATGAGTGCTGGCTGCCGTGACGTATCCACCTCAGGCTATGCCCTCCCCTCACCCACAGAGGCACATCCAGCTGGCCAAGACTGGCGGTACACACGCCTTCCCTCCCCAGGCGCCTTAGCTGATGAGAGAGGGACTATTTGCTACTCTTCAGGTTTATTCACAGGGGACAGGGCTTTTTTTTGTTTTATTTTAATGATTTCTATGGGAAGTTTTTACTAATACATCTCAGCAAAATCATTGACTTTGGTAGAAATTAGAACTAGGATTAATAATACATGCAATTTCCTGCTCTTGGATTAGAAGAATAATATTATTCAAATGGCCATACTACCTAAAGCAATCTATAGATTTAATGCAATCCATATCAAAATACTCATGGTGTTTTTCACAGAACTAGATCAAATAATCCTAAAATGTATATGGAACCACAAAAGATGCAGAATTGCCAAAGCAATCATGAGGAAAAAGAACAAATTTGAAGGTATAAGCCTCCCAGAGTCCAGACAATACTAAGAGGGGCAGTAATCAAAGCAGAGTGGTATTGGCATGAAAACAGCCATATGGGTCACAGCACAGAGTAGAGTCCAGAAATTAACCTACACGCTTATGGTCCATTAGTCTTCAGCAAAGGAGACGATGAGAGTATACGGTAGAGAAACGCCAGTCTCTCCAGCAAGTGATGTTGGGAACGCTGGAAAGCTACATGTAAATCACTGAAGCTAGGACACTCCACACCGTACACAAAAATAAACTCAAAATGGTTTAAAGTCCTAAATATAAGTCAGGACACCATAAAACTCCTGGAAGAGAATATAGGCAAAATGTTCTCTGACATGTATCACAGCAATACTTTCTTAGACCAGTATCCTAAGGAAAGAAAAGAAAAACTAAACAAGGGGACCCAAGTAAACTTAGAAGATTTTTCACAGCAAAGGAAACCATAAACAACACAAAAAGGCAATCTGTTTGGAAGATAATATTTGTAAACAGTCTAACTGATAAGGAGTTAATATCCAAAACTGGAAGGACTGATGTTGAAGCTGAAGCTCCAATACTTTGGCCACCTGATGCAAAAAGCGGACTCATTGGAAAAGACCCTGATGCTGGGAAAGATTGAGGGCAGGAGGAGAAGGGGACGACAGAGGATGAGATGGTTGGATGGCATCACTGACTCAATAGACATGAGTTTGAGCAAACTCCAGGAGATAGTGAAGGACAGGGAAGCCTGAAGCCTGGTGTGCTGCTGTTCAAGGGGTAGCAAAGGGTCAGACACCACTGAGTGACTGAACAACAACAAAAATCCAAAATACATAAACAGCTCATACAACTTAATATAGAAAAAACAACCCGATCAGAAAATTGGCAGAAGACCTCAGTAGACATTTCTCCTAAGAAGACATGCAGATAGCCAATAGGCACGTGAAAAGACCCTCAACATTGCTAATAAGTAGAGAAATGCAAATCAAAACCACAGTGAAGAATCTATTGCCTTACTCCAGTCAGAATGGCTGTCACCAAAAAGCCCACAAATAGTAAACGCCAGAGAGGGTGGAGAAAAGTGGACCCTCCTGCACTGTTGGTAGGAATGGAAACTGGTACTGTCACTATGGAGAACAGAATGAAGGTTCCTTAAAAAACTAGAAATTAACCATGTAACCCAGCAATCCCACTCCTGGGTATTTATCAGGAAAAGATGAAGAAAACTCAAATTTGGAAACATACCTGCACCGCAGTGTTCATAGAAGCACCATTCACAGTAGCCAAGACATGGAAACAAACTAGATGCCACCAATAGAGGAGTGGATTAAGACGGTGTGGCCCAGATAGAGTGGAACATGACTCAGCCACGAGAAGGGAGGGCAAGACACTGCCGTTTGCAGCAACATTGACGGACATGGAGAATGTCATGCTAAGTGAAGTAAGCTGGACAAAGGCGAATGTAATACCGTCTATATGTGAAGTCTAGACATTAATACAAATGCATATACAAAACAGAACAGACTCACAGACACAGAAAACTACCAAAGGGAAAGGGGAGGGTGGAGGAATAAGTTAGGAGTGTGAGATTAACAGATACAAACTACTATACATAAGATAGATAAGCAACAAGGATTTACTAACACAGGGAACTGTATTCAATATCTTGTAATAATATATAATGGAAAATAATCCAAAAATGTATATATATATATGACTGAATCACTCTGCTGTACATCTGAAATTAACACAATATTGTAAATCAACTATACTTCAATAAAATAAGTAAATAAAAACTTCCAGCACCCTCCAAAAGTACATGTAATTTTCATGGAGTTGAAAATTGAATGGAGCACATAATGATAGATCGCTAAAGTTCCTGTAGCTGTGCTGAAAAACCTTAACATATTCACTGTTAGAGCCCTTTAAGAGGTTTTTTTTTTTTTTTTCCCCTTTCGTATAACCCACAGTAGTGGGTTAATAAAGTTACAGCTGTCATTTTTTTTGATAGGACTGTATGATACGACCCTGGAGAAGAAAATGGCAACCCACTCCAGTACTCTTGCCTGGAAAATCCCATGAAACAAATTATATTTAAAATATAAACTTAGAGTGTAAATTTTTTTCAAATTTCTTATGGCCACTACAAAGATCCTGTGTTGTCTTGAACCCTACTTGTTACTCCAGTGTTTGGTGTGTATTTATCTGTTCTAATCACAAATAGCTGTGAAAAGAAGAGAGGCGAAAAGCAAAGGAGAAAAGGAAAGATATGAGCTTCTGAATGCAGAGTTCCAAAGAATAGCAAGAAGAGATAAGAAAGCCTTCCTCAGCAATCAATGCAAAGAAACAGAGGAAAACAACAGAATGGGAAAGACTAGAGATCTCTTCAAGAAAATTAGAGATACCAAGGGAACATTTCATGCAAAGATGGGCTCCATAAAGGACACAAATGGTCTGGACCTAACAGAAGCAGAAGATATTAAGAAGAGGTGGCAAGAATACACAGAAGAACTGTACAAAAAGATCTTCATGACCCAGATAATCGTGATGATGTGATCACTCATCTAGAGCCAGACATCTTGGAATGTGAAGTCAAGTGGGCCTTAGAAAGCATCACTACAAACAAAGCTAGTGGAGGTGATGGAATTCCAGTGGATCTATTTCAAATCCTGAAAGATGATGCTGTGAAAGTGTTGCACTCAATATGCCAGCAAGTTTGGAAAATTCAGCAGTGGCCGCAGGACTGGAAAAAGGTCAGTTTTCATTCCAATTCCAAAGAAAGGCAATGCCAAAGAATGCTCAAACTACCGCACAATTGCACTTATCTCACATGCTAGTAAAGTAATGCTCAAAATTCTCCAAGCCAGACTTCAGCAATACGTGAACCGTGAACTCCCTGATGTTCAAGCTGGTTTTTTAGAAAAGGCAGAGGAACCAGAGATCAAATTGCCAACATCCGCTGGATCATGGAAAAAGCAAGAGAGTTCCAGAAAAACATCTATTTCTGCTTTATTGACTATGCCAAAGCCTTTGACTGTGTGGATCACAATAAACTGTGGAAAATTCTGAAAGAGATGGGAATACCAGACCACCTGACCTGCCTCTTGAGAAATCTGTATGCAGGTCAGGAAGCAACAGTTAGAACGGGACATGGAACAACAGACTGGTTCCAAATAGGAAAAGGAGTATGTCAAGGCTGTATATTGTCACCCTGCTTATTTAACTTCTATGCACAGTACATTATGAGAAACGCTGGACTGGAAGAAACACAAGCTGGAATCAAGATTGCCGGGAGAAATATCAATAATCTCAGATATGCAGATGACACCACCCTTATGGCAGAAAGTGAAGAGGAGCTAAAAGCCTCTTGATGAAAGTGAAAGAGGAGAGTGAAAAAGTTGGCTTAAAGCTCAACATTCAGAAAATGAAGATCATGGCATCTTGTCCCATCAGTTCATGGGAAATTGATGGGGAAACAGTGGAAACAGTGTCAGACTTTATTTTTGGGGGCTCCAAAATCACTGCAGATGGTGATTGCAGCCATGAAATTAAAAGACGCTTACTCCTTGGAAAAAAAGTTATGACCAACCTAGATAGTATATTCAAAAGCAGAGACATTACTTTGCTGACTAAGGTCTGTCTAGTCAAGGCTATGGTTTTTCCTGTGGTCATGAATGGATGTGAGAGTTGGACTGTGAAGAAGGCTGAGTGCCGAAGAATTGATGCTTTTGAACTGTGGTGTTGGAGAAGACTCTTGAGAGTCCCTTGGACTGCAAGGAGATCAGCCCTGGGATTTCTTTGGAAGGAATGATGCTAAAGCTGAAGCTCCAGTACTTTGGCCACCTCATGCGAAGAGTTGACTCATTGGAAAAGACTCTGATGCTGGGAGGGATTGGGGGCAGGAGGAGAAGGGGACGAGAGAGAGGATGAGATGGCTGGATGGCATCACGGACTCAATCGATGTGAGTCTGAGTGAACTCCGGGAGTTGGTGATGGACAGGGAAGCCTGGCGTGCTGCGATTCATGGGGTCACAAAGAGTTGGACACGACTGAGTGACTGAACTGAACTGAACTGAACTGAACTGAAAGTGATTGTAAATTCCTTGAGAGCATAAGGCAGCTGTACCTTGTCTTATTTTCTTGGCCCCACAGACCTCCAGTATTCTGCAAATAGCAGACAGTTAATGAAGGAATCCCTGGTTGATGGACTAAATGAATATATACACGCACTATGCATTGCTTTTCCAGTAGTAGATTTATTTTAATTTGCAGTCACTTTCTTGCTCATCATCACAATAAGAACCGCCGGTATGAGGTGGAATCTGCAGCTGTAGAACCCTTTGTGGGTTTTCCTGAGACTGGGATTCTACCCCTTGTTTGGCTACACCAAATATTAGTTCCTTTGCCTCTGCCAGACTCGTATGTCAGGAATTCCGGCTTAGTCATGAACCACAGAACAAATTCACATCCTAGGAGGGTGGCAAGGGCAGCCTCTGACCTTGGGCAAGTTCTCCTACTCCTCTAAGGATCATCCCAGGAATTGAAAGAAGGAACGTGGTCTCTGGCAAGCACTCCAAGAATGCTAGTCGCTGTTATTACCTCTGCCTGGGTGTGGCGTAGGCGGTCAGGATGCAGCACTAGCAAAGTCTAGGTTCCCTCCCTGGTGGCTGGCTGGTTAGCCACACCCATTCCTGTGCTGACCTCAGGGCAGGATTGGTAAACACCATGAATTCACGGCGGCTGGAGATTTGGTGAGAAGCATGAACCTAGAAACCCAGCTCCACTGCAGGTTTTAAGCGGGGGAATGACGGCGTTTCATTTGTATCACAGAGCTGGGAGAACAAGTGGAGGTGTGGGATGTTCTTCTGTATGATTAAAATGTCACACGGTTAGCATTTTTAAAAATAATTTAATCTATCTTTGGGGTCACAATTGAACTACTAATGTCATTTGTATTTCAGGCAGCGTGGAATGAGTTTTTTCCCATCTCACCATGTAGAGATGTGTACAATTTTTTCATCAATTTTTATTGATGAAATAAAAGTTTGTAGTCTAAGGCAAGGATAATTTAAACAAGAAAATTTCCCCTGCCCTTTGATCTCCTCTCTCCCTTCCACGGTACATTGTGTAACCTCATCATTTACTGACCAAACCTACCCATCCACAGAAATAGCTGCTCAACCATTAAGAGCAACATTTTCCTAGCATCAACAAGGTAATTCCTTAGGAGATAACCTTTCTGCTTAATCTTGGAAGGGTCCACAGCAACACATGACCCTCTACTAGGTTTGTACATTTAGATCAGGATTGTGCCAAATGTTGATAATATGTCTTTTAGTGTATAGCCTTCTGTCTCAAAACCTCATGAATACGTGTGCTTTGACCTTTAACTAGCAGAACAGTTCTTAGAGCTTTCTGAGAGGCTGTTCCCAGGTTATAACCCTCAGTTTGTCTTGAATGAAAATTTCAATGTCTTTCTTAGATTGACTGATTATTAGTTTTTTTTTTTTAATCAACAAACCAAAGGTAGCCCCTATTTTAATTCTTTGAATTTACTGCAGAATTTAGAATTAAATTCTTAAAATTTATTCTTAGAATTTCAAAGGTGCTCAAAGACATATTTAGATTGACACGTGTTGGTGCCTTGTTTGTGACAGCAGAATGCTCTGAGAACCCTACGTATCATACACACGGAACACACACAGCTGAGGACTGATTGAGTAATTTACAGTGGGTGGCTACCGGGGAACACTGTGTGGTTTATAGTCAATTAGCATTTAGCATCCATTCTTTTCCAGAAGAAGAAATTATTTTTCTCAAACTCTCTTGCAGCTAGGGTTCTCAAGAATTTGCTTCCACCAAGCAGTGTGTGTGTGTAAGATTTGGAAGCTGGAAGTTAGAGGAAGGCCTCCCTTGTAATGAGCTGTCAGCTCATTAGTGTTTACAGCCAGTCTCAACATTCCAAAGTCTAGTTATCAGCCTTGTCATTATCCAGAGGCCACAGCCCAGATGCAGCAGTCAGAGCCTGGTCACCAGCCTCAGGGGGATCTGAGGCCGCTGTGGGCTCTAGCAGTAGAAAAACATCAGCAATCAGCCGACCCCCTGCCCTTGAAACTGGTATTTGGTAGCACATTGCTGTCTTCTGTATCTTGAACCAGCCTACAACTGCGTAAGTACCATATTTAAATCCCTTCCTATCTGAAGTACTTGGATTGATTTCTGTTTCATGCACTGAATCCTGACAGATAAAATACAATATGGACGTCAAGAAGAATTAAAGTCTCTCTGGGCTGTAGAACAATATTCAGGTTATAGCATTAGACTAAGAAATAAAAGTCAAGAATAGTATGTAAAGCATATTTTCATTCATGTAAAAACTACACATGTGTATATTTAATTATATTGTTGACCTGAAACAAGTAGCCATATATTTCTCCAGCAAGGATGGGTTTATTTGGGGTCAGAGAGAATCACAGTTGGTTGTCTACAACCACGGCAAGCCACCACCTGGCAGGGGGAAAGAAGCCTTTTACAGAGGGGGAGAGGAAGTTGGGAGGCTGTAGTGACGCAGAGGCCGTGGCTTTTCATTGGCTGAGTCCCTGCCAGCAAAGAAGCGTCTGCTTCCTTTTGAACTCTGTTACCTCACAGGGCAAGAGATCTCCTCATTCTGGTCTCCAACTCTATGTAATTTCTGTTTATTACATATTCTGCTTATTAATATTTTACAGCATATACATATATGTTTGTTCATACATAGGAAAATTCGAGAAGTTCATATAAGAAAATGAAATCAGTAATTGCTTCTGGGAAGACAAAGTGGAGTCTGGGATCAGAAAGAGCTTTATATTTGCTTTATATATACCCCTTAACCTGTTGACTTTTAAAAATTTTTGCTATGTTCATTAAATACATTTTTTTGATTAAAAGTATTTTTTAATTATAAGAAAGTGGCAAATTTTGTAACAGATTTTAAACAGAAAGAAAAAACACTAATTAACCTCCCAACCTATTATTATAGGTTTTTTGGTGTACATTTTCTCTAAATCCATCTTTATTAAATTTTTACAGCAAAATATACACACATACTAGTGTATAGTCTGGTTTTATTTTTGTTTGCTTGTTTTCTGTTTTGATTTTGTTTTTCTTATTATATGTAACTCAGGAAATAAATACTTTTCATATGATTAGAAATTTCCTCAAATCATATTTCATTGGAATCAAAGTGTTATTGATTTAAGATGAATCATTACCTTATATATAATGAAGAAAGAACTTTAAAAAAAACTGCCTGCTAAATTATTACACAGACAATACACGGGCCTTCCCCTTCGCATGAGCCAGGTGTCTCGGGAAGTTAGGCAGCTCCTATCTAAAGGCAATAGGGCATTTCTGACACATAGTCTCTACCACTCTGGTGATGGTTCTACAGAAGGCATGAGTTGGTCAGACTACCCTCTCATTACTTTGAGATTCCTTTCATCAATTTCAAGCTATTTCATGGTTTCTCTTGCCCTCTGTGGCACTGGTTGGTATATGACAAGCTCATCCCACAGCGACAAAACATAACACAACCTCCTCTTCAAGGCTGCATTCCATGACTGTGTGGAATTGCAGTCTTTCCTTTCAGTTCAGTTCAGTCACTCAGTCATGCCCAACTCTTTGTGACCCCATGGATTGCAGTATGCTGGGCTTCCCTGTCCATCACTAACTCCCAGAGCTTGCTCAAACACATGTCCATCAAGTCAGTGATGCCATCCAACCATCTCATCCTCTGTCATCCCCTTCTCCTCCTGCCTTCAATCTTTCCCAGCATCAGGGTCTTTTCCAATGAGTCAGCTCTTCGCATCAGGTGGCCAAAGTATTGAAGTTTCAGCTTCAGCATCAGTCCTTCCAACGAATATTCAGGACTGATTTCCTTTAGGGACAAATATTTGTTTGCTAGTACCACATGTACGGCCTCCTGCTCTATTAGTCTGCCTTGTCCATACACAATAACTTTCTTTTTTTTTTAGTCTACTTAATTTTTATTTATTTATTTATTTTTCACCTTACAATACTGTATTGGTTTTGCCATACATTGACATTAATCCACCACAGGTGTACATGAGTTCCCAGCCCTGTACCCCCCTCCCACCACCCTCCCCATATCATCTCTCTGGGTCATCCCAGTGCACCAGCCCCAAGCATCCTGTATCCTGCATCGAACCTAGACTAGCGATTCGTTTCTTACATGATAGTATACATGTTTCAATGCCATTCTCCCAAATCATCCCACCTTCTCCCTCTCCCACAGAGTCCAAAAGTCTGTTCTTTATATCTGTGTCTCTTTTGCTGTCTTGCATGCAGGGTCATCATCACCATCTTTCTAAATTCCATATATATGTGTTAGTAGACTGTATTGGTGTTTTTCTTTCTGGCTTACTTCACTCTGTATAATCGGCTCCAGTTTCATCCACCTTAGTAGAACTGATTCAAATGTATTCCTTTTAACGGCTGAGTAATACTCCATTGTGTATATGTACCACAGCTTTCTTATCCATTCCTCTGCTGATGGACATCTAGGTTGTTTCCATGTTCTGGCTATTATAAACAGTGCTGCAATGAACACTGGGGTACACGTGTCTCTTTCAATTCTGGTTTCCTCGGTGTGTATGCCCAGCAGTGGGATTGCTGGGTCATAAGGCAGTTCTATTTCCAGTTTTTTAAGGATTCTCTGCTCTGTTCTGCATAGTGGCTGTACTAGTTTCCACTCCCACCAACAGTGTAAGAGGGTTCCCTTTTCTCCACACCCTCTCCAGCATTTATTGCTTGTAGACTTTTGGATAGCAGCCATTCTGACTGGTGTGAAATGGTACCTCACTGTGGTCTTGACTTGCATTTCTCTGATAATGAGTGATGTTGAGCATCTTTTCATGTGTTTGTTAGCCATCCGTATGTCTTCTTTGGAGAAATGTCTATTTAGTTCTTTGGCCCATTTTTTGATTGGGTCATTTATTTATCTGGAATTGAGCTGCATAAGTTGCTTGTATATTTTTGAGATTAGTTGTTTGTCAGTTGCTTCATTTGCTATTATTTTCTCCCATTCCGAAGGCTGTCTTTTCACCTTGCTTATAGTTTCCTTCATTGTGCAAAAGCTTTTAAGTAATTAGGTCGCATTTGTTTATTTTTGCTTTTATTTCCAATACTCTGGAAGTGGGTCATAGAGGCTCCTGCTGTGATTTATGTCAGAGAGTGTTTTGCCTATGTTCTCCTCTAGGAGTTTTATAGTTTCTGGTCTTACATTTAGATCTTTAATCCATTTTGAGTTTATTTTTGTGAATGGTATTAGAAAGTGTTCTAGTTTCATTCTTTTACAAGTGGTTGACCAGTTTTCCCAGCACCACTTGTTAAAGAGATTGTCTTTTCTCCATTGTATATTCCTGCCTCCTTTGTCGAAGATAAGGTGTCCATAGGTGTGTGGATTTATCTCTGGGCTTTCTATTTTGTTCCATTGATCTATATGTCTGTCTTTGTGCCAGTACCATACTGTCTTGATGACTGTGGCTTTGTAGTAGAGCCTGAAGTCAGGCAGGTTGATTTCTCCAGTTCCATTCTTCTTTCTCAAGATTGCTTTGGCTATTTGAGGTTTTTTGTATTTCCATAAAATTGTGTAATTGTTTGTTCTCGCTCTGTGAAAAATACCGCTGGTAGCTTGATAGGGATTGCATTGAATCTGTAGATTGCTTTGGGTAGTATACTCATTTTCGCTACATTGATTCTTCTGCTCCATGAACATGGTATATTTCTCCATCTATTAGTGTCCTCTTTGATTTCTTTCACCAGTGTTTTATAGTTTTCTATATATAGGTCTTTAGGTAGACATATTCCCAAGTATTTTATTCTTTTCACTGCAATGGTGAATGGAATTGTCTCCTTAATTTCTTTTTCTGCTTTCTCATTATTAGTGTATAGGAATGCAAGGGATTTCTGTGTGTTGATTTTATATCCTGCAACTTTACTATATTCATTGATTAGCTCAGTAATTTTCTGGTGGTGTCTTTAGGGTTTTCTATGTAGAGGATCATGTCATCTGCAAACAGTGAGAGTTTTACTTCTTCTTTTCCAATTTGGATTCCTTTTATTTCTTTTTCTGCTCTGATTGCTGTGGCCAAAACTTCCAGAACTATGTTGAATAGTAGTGGTGAAAGTGGGCACCCTTGTCTTGTTCCTGACTTTAGGGGACATGCTTTCAATTTTTCACCACTGAGGATAATGTTTGCTGTGGGTTTGTCATATATAGCTTTTATTATGTTGAGGTATGTTCCTTCTATTCCTGCTTTCTGGAGAGTTTTTTTTTTTTAATCATAAATGGATGTTGAATTTTATCAAAGGCTTTCTCTGCATCTATTGAGATAATCATATGGCTTTTATTTTTCAATTTGTTAATATGGTGAATTACATTGATTGATTTGCAGATATTGAAGAATCCTTGCATCCCTGGGATAAAGCCCACTTGGTCATGGTGTATGATCTTTTTAATGTGTTGTTGGATTCTGACTGCTAGAATTTTGTTGAGGATTTTTGCATCTATGTTCATCAGTGATACTGGCCTATAGTTTTCTTTTCTTGTGGCATCTTTGTCAGGTTTTGGTATTAGGGTGATGGTGGCCTCATAGAATGAGTTTGGAAGTTTACCTTCCTCTGCAATTTTCTGGAAGAGTTTGAGTAGGATAGGTGTTAGCTCTTCTCTAAATTTTTGGTAGAATTCAGCTGTGAAGCCGTCCGGACCTGGGCTTTTGTTTGCTGGAAGATTTCTGATTACAGTTTCAATTTCCATGCTTGTGATGGATCTGTTAAGATTTTCTATTTCTTCCTTATTCAGTTTTGGAAAGTTGTACTTTCCTAAGAATTTGTCCGTTTCTTCCATGTTGTCCATTGTATTGGCATAGAATTGCTGATAGTAGTCTCTTATGATCCTTTGTATTTCGTGTTGTTTGTTGTGATCTCTCCATTTTCATTTCTAATTTTATTGATTTGATTTTTCTCCCTTTGTTTCTTGATGAGTCTGGCTAATGGTTTGTCAATTTTATTTATCCTTTCAAAGAACCAGCTTTTTGCTTTGTTGATTTTTGCTATGGTCTCTTTTGTTTCTTTTGCATTTATTTCTGCCCTAATTTTTAAGATTTCTTTCCTTCTACTAACCCTGGGGTTCTACATTTCTTCCTTTTCTAGTTGCTTTAGGTGTAGAGTTAGGTTATTTATTTGACTTTTTTCTTGCTTCTTGAGGTATGCCTGTATTGCTATGAACTTTCCCCTTAGCACTGCTTTTGCAGTGTCCCACAGGTTTTGGGTTGTTGTGTTTTCATTTTCATTAGTTTCTATGCATATTTTTATTTCTTTTTTGATTTCTTCTGTGATTTGTTGGTTATTCAGAAGTGTGTTGTTCAGCCTCCATATGTTGGAATTTTTAATAGTTTTTCTCCTGTAATTGAGATCTAATCTTAATGCATTATGGTCAGAAAAGATGCTTGGAATGATTTCAATTTTTTTGAATTTATCAAGGCTAGATTTATGGCCCAGGATGTGATCTATCCTGGAGAAGGTTCTGTGAGCACTTGAGAAAAAGGTGAAATTCATTGTTTTGGGGTGAAATGTCCTATAGATATCAATTAGGTCTAACTGGTCTAATGTATCATTTAAAGTTTGCATTTCTTTGTTGATTTTCTGTTTAGTTGATCTGTCCATAGGTGTGAGTGGGGTATTAAAGTCTCCCACTATTATTGTGTTATTGTTGATTTCCCCTTTCATACTTGTTAGCATTTGTCTTACATATTGCGGTGCTCCTAAGTTGGGTGCATATATATTTATAATCGTTATGTCTTCTTCTTAGATTGATCCTTTGATCATTATGTAGTGGCCTTCTTTGTCTCTTTTCACAGCCTTTGTTTTAAAGTCTATTTTATCTGATATGAGTATTGCTACTCCTGCCTTCTTTTGGTCTCTATTTGCATGGAATATCTTTTTCCAGCCCTTCACTTTCAGTCTGTATGTGTCCCTTGTTTTGAGGTGGGTCTCTTGTAAGCAGCATATAGAGGGGTCTTGTTTTTGTATCCATTTGGCCAGTCTTTGCCTTTTGGTTGGGGCATTCAACCCATTTACGTTTAAGGTAATTATTGATAAGTATGATCCCGTTGCCATTTACTTTATTGTTTTGGGTTCGGGTTTATACACCCTTTTTGTGTTTCCTATCTAGAGAAGATCCTTTAGTATTTGTTGGAGAGCTGGTTTGTTGGTGCTGAATTCTCTCAGCTTTTGCTTGTCTGTAAAGCTTTTGATTTCTCCTTCGTATTTGAATGAGATCCTTGCTGGGTACAGTAATCTGGGCTGTAGGTTATTGTCTTTCATCACTTTAAGTATGTCTTGCCATTCCCTCCTGGCCTGAAGAGTTTCTATTGAAAGATCAGCTGTTATCCTTACGGGAATCCCCTTGTGTGTTATTTGTTGTTTTTCCCTTGCTGCTTTTAATATTTGTTCTTTGTGTTTGATCTTTGTTAATTTGATCAATATGTGTCTTGGGGTGTTTCGCCTTGGGTTGATTCTGTTTGGGACTCTCTGGGTTTCTTGGACTTGGGTGATTATTTCCTTTCCCATTTTAGGGAAGTTTTCAACTATTATCTCCTCAAGGATTTTTTAATGGTCTTTCTTTTGGTCTTCTTCTTCTGGGACTCCTATAATTCGAATGTTGGAGCGTTTCATATTGTCCTGGAGGTCTCTGAGATTGTCCTCATTTCTTTTAATCCGTTTTTCTTTTTTCCTCTCTGATTCATTTATTTCTACCATTCTATCTTCTATTTCACTAATCTATCTTCTGCCTCCGTTATTCTACTATTTGTTGCCCCCAGAGTGTTTCTGATCTCATTTATTGCATTATTCATCATATATTGACTCTTTTTATTTCTTCTAGGTCCTTGTTAAACCTTTCTTGCATCTTCTTAATCCTTGTCTCCAGGCTATTTATCTATGATTCCATTTTGATTTGAAGATTTTGGATCATTTTCACTATCATTATTCGGAATTCTTTATCAGGTAGATTCCCTATCTCTTCCTCTTTTGTTTGGTTTGGTGGGCATTTCTCCTGTTCCTTTACCTGCTGGGTATTCCTCTGTCTCTTCATCTTGGTTATATTGCTGCATTTGGAGTGGCCTTTCTGTATTCTGGCAGTTTGTGGAGTTCTCTTTATTATGGAGTTTCCTCGCTGTGGATGGGGTTGTATCAGTGGCTTGTCAAGGTTTCTTCATTAGGGAAGCTTGTGTCAGAGTTCTGGTGGCTGGACCTGGATTTCTTCTCTCTGGAGTGCAATGAAGTGTCCAGTAATGAGTTATGAGATGTCAATGGTTTTGGAGTAACTTGAGCTGCCTGTATATTGAAGCTCAGGGGTGTGTTCCTGTGTTGCTGGACAATTTACGTGGTATGTCTTGCTCTGGAACTTGTTGGCCCTTGGGTGGTGCTTGGTTTCAGTGTAGGTATGGAGGTGTTTGATGAGCTCCTGTCGATTAATGTTCCCTGGAGTCAGGAGTTCTCTGATGTTCTCAGGATTTAACTTAAGTTTTCAGTTTTATTTTTACAGTAGCCTCAAGACTTCTCCATCTATATAGCATTGATGATAAAACATCTAGGTTAGAGATGAAAAGTTTCTCCACACTGAGGGACACCCAGAGAGGTTCACTGAGTTACATGGAGAAGAGAAGAGGGAGGGAATAGTTAGAGGTGACTGGAATGAGATGAGGTGGGATCAGAAGAGGAGAGAACAAGCTAGCCAGTAATCACTTCCTTATGTGCACTCCACTGTCTGGACTGCTCAGAGATGTTCACGGAGTTATACAGAGAAGAGGAGAGGGAGGAAGGAGACAGAGGTGGCCAGGAGGGTAAAAGAGGGAAATGAAAAGGAGAGAGACAGATCCAGCCAGTAAACAGTTCCCTAAGTGTTCTCCACTGTCTGGAACACAGAGAGATTCACAGAGTTGGGTAGAGAAGAGAAGGGGGAGGAAGGAGACAGAGGCAACCTGATGGAGAAAAAGGAGTGTCCAAAGGAGGAGAGAGCAGTCAAGCCAGTAATCTCACTCTCAAGTAAAAATGGGTACTGAAGATTGGGTTTTTAAAGGTACAAAATTGATAACAAATACCAAAAAGCAAAGATTAAAAATCTAGAGTAGAGGTTGGATTTTCAAAAATACAATATTAAAGAAAAGAAGAAGAAAGGAAAAAAAAAAAAACACACAAAGTCACAAGAATTATTTAAAAAAATAACAACCACAAAAAAATATATATATGGCGTTTGCTTTAAGAACTTAAAAATTGAAAAATGTTAAAATTTAAAAAAAAGAAAAAGAAAAGAAGAAAAAACCAAAACAACAAAAAAAAAGAATGAGCATAAAAATGGTAAAGGTGTATCTGGGACTTCTCTGGAGTTGTTGTGGGCAGTGTGGGGTCAGTTCATTTTCAGATAGTTCCTTGGTCTGGCTTATATTTCTCAAGATCTATACTTCCAAGGCGGTTCCCTCTGTTTTAGCTTCTTCTGTTTGCTGCTCTCTTCAGTGTCTGTTTTCCACCCTGTCTCAGGGGGGACGGTGGTGGACACTTTTTTTTTTTTTTTTTAAGCTCACTTGTTCAGTCGCGCTGTGGGGAGGGAGCGATGCTGCAAACAAATAACACTGGCGTGTGCTTGCAGTGTCTCAGCCACACTGGGCCTGCCCTCGCTTATGGCGCACACAGCTCAGGCTCTAGGTCGCTCCACTGGGAACCCTCTGAGGCTGGCCCTGGGCTCCATGCACCTCCCCGGTCTAAGCCGCTCAGGCTCAGGCACTCAGGTAGCCCTCAGAGGCGCAGACTTGGTTGGGCCTGCGTTTTGTGTCCTTCCCAGGTCCGAGCAGCTCAGGTGTTTGGCGAGCGTGGTCGCTGCAACTTATCGCCTTTCCCATCCCCGCTGCTCAGTTTTCTGGGTGTACAACTGGTGCCCCTTCTTAGGCAGATGGTGACTGTCCAGAACCCCAAGAAGTCTTAGTTAGCAAAGAAGCTTGCTTGCAGTTTGGAAGTTAATGTTTCTCTGGGGCTGCGATTGCCCCCTTCCAGCCCTTCCGGAGGGGGATGGTCTGCAGCCGGCTAATTCTGTTCCGCCCTTTGTTCTGCACATAGTCCTGGCGGTGTCTTATGTTAGAGCTTTTCACGTGGTAGCTATCCCACAGTCTGGTTTGCTAGCCCAAGTTAGTTCACTCTGGTTACGCTCGAGGCATTCTGGCCCGATTCTTAAAAAGCACTGCAGCCCGTGCCTCCCTGCCCAGCCCCCACTTGCTAGTGGCAGATGCAGGCGTCTGTGCTGCTTCTCCACTGGGGGAGTTACCGTTGGGCTCGTAATCTGTTGCTTTTAATTATTTATTTATTTTTCCTCCCTGTTATGTTGCCCTCTGTGCTTCCAAGGTTCACCACAGACTCGGCAGCAAGACTGTTTCCTGGTGTTTGGAAACTTCTCTCTTTTAAGACTCCTTTCCTGGGACAGAACCCCCTCCCTACCTCTTTTGTCTCTTTTTTCCGTCTTTTATATTTTTTCCTACCTGTTTTTGAAGACAATGATCTGCTTTTCTGGGTGCCTGATGTCCTCTGCCAGCATTCAGAAGTTGTTTTGCGAAGCTTACTCAGCACTGAAATGTTCTTTTGATGAATTTGTGAGGGAGAAAGTGGTCTCCCCATCCTATTCCTCCACCATCTTAGGACCACCCTCCACAATAACTTTCATTTCCATGTTGATCATAGTGTGATTATAAGGGACTTAAAATGGCAATTAAATTCAAACTGTGTGCTACTACAGTGTAGGTAGTTCAGCTGATGTGACAATCGCGTGAACACTGATGGCCTGGTTTACATGTGTAAGCAACAGCAACTCTGTGGCTGTAAGACACCTTCAACTGTGAGTCACAGTCCAACATCAGAGATGTGTGAAAAATATTCTCCTTAGAATAGATGAAACATTATCCTTTTGATGCTCAGAAAAGCTTTAAGTCAATTCTATTCTTCCTCAACTAAGAAAGCTGGGAATCAAAAAGATCACCAAGATATTTAGCTATTAAAAAGCAGGTGTTTTTAAAATGTACTCAGTCTGGTTCAGATGCCACTGTTTTAACCAGTAAGCCATGCTGCCATTCTTCTAAAACTTTTCCTTTGTTTTTACATAATGTTCATAATATGGCTGCTTAATATTTCTTCAAAAGGACAAATCAGAATTTAATAATTATCAAATATTAGATAATTCAATTTAGTCACTCAGTCATGTCCGAATCTTAGTGACTCCATGGACTGTAGCCCGACAGGCTCTTCTGTCCATGGGGATTCTCCAGGCAAGAATACTGGAGTGGGTTGCCATGCTCTCCTCCAGGGGATCTTCCCAACCCAGGGATCAAACGCAGGTCTCTTAATAAAGATTATAAAGTGCATTTTATATGTTTGTGAAGACTAGAGATGGCATATTTTAAAAAATATTGCACAGCCAAATTATTTTAGACAGCAGATTCACCTTACAAAGAATAAGTGGGTGAGTGGACAACTAAGGACCTTGTGTATTACTTGGATGCCACTGAGCTTCATTAGAGGTAACCTGCGCTGCCCTAATGCAAGTGTTATTTTGCATCAACAATGAAAAACAGTCAAATGTTTGGTGAAATATTTCCACTTGGAGGCATATATTCTCTTTCCCTTCTGTGCCCCCCACCCCATTGTGAAAGCAAAGGTTCCTTGAGTGAGGCACAATCACAGAGTGTACACTTAAGAGTAAATCTACAGATTCCCTGGTGGCTCAGACAGTGAAGAACCTGCCTGAATGCAGAAGACCTGGGTTTGATCCTTGGGTCAGGAAGATCCCCTGTAGAAAGGAATGGCTACCCACTCCAGAATTCCTGCCTGGAGAATTCCATGGACAGAGGAGCCTGGCAGGCTACTGTCCATGGAGTCGCAAAGAGCTGGACACAACTGAGCAACTAATGCTTTCACTCTCTCACTTTTCTACACTTCAGCAGATCAAATGAATGATCCCTTACTCACAGCACACAGTTGATGTCCCTAGAGTAGCTAGCTTCAGTTCAGTTCAGTTGAGTCGCTCAGTAGTGTCTGACTCTTTGCGACCCCATGAATCGCAGCACACCAGGCCTCCCTGTCCATCACCATCTCCCGGAGTTCAGTCAGACTCATGTCCATTGAGTCAGTGATGCCATCCAGCCATCTCATCCTGTCTTCCCCTTCTCCTCCTGCCCCAAATCCCTCCCAGCATCAGAGTCTTTTCCAATGAGTCAACTCTTCACATGAGGTGGCCAAAGTACTGGAGTTTCAGTCTCAGCATCATTTCCTCCAAAGAAATCCCAGGGCTGATCTCTTTCAGAATGGACTGGTTGGATCTCCTTGCAGTCCTAGGGACTCTCAAGAGTCTTCTCCAATACCTAATGAAGCAGGGCAAATACTAATAGAGTTTTGCCAAGAAAATGCACTGGTCATAGCAAAAACCTTCTTCCAACAACACAAAAGAAGACTCTACACATGGACATCAACAGATGGTCAACACCAAAATCAGACTGATTATATTCTTTGCAGCCAAAGATGGAGAAGCTCTATACAGTCAACAAAAACAATACCAGGAGCTGACTGTGGCTCAGATCATGAACTCCTTATTGCCAAATTCAGACTTAAATTGAAGAAGGTAGGGAAAGCCACTAGACCATTCAGTTCAGTTCAGTCGCTCAGTCATGTCCAACTCTTTGAGACCCCATGAATCGCAGCATGCCAGGCCTCCCTGTCCATCACCATCTCCTGGAGTTCACTCAGACTCACGTCCATCGAGTCCGTGATGCCATCCAGCCATCTCATCCTCTATCGTCCCCTTCTCCTCCTGCCTCCAATCCCTCCCAGCATCAGAGTCTTTTCCAATGAGTCAACTCTTCACATGAGGTGGCCAAAGTACCGGAGTTTCAGCTTTAGCATCATTCCTTCCAAAGAAATCCCAGGGTTGATCTCCTTCAGAATGGACAGGTTGGATCTCCTTGCAGTCCAAGGGACTCTCAAGAGTCGTCTCCAACACCACAGTTCAAAAGCATCAATTCTTCGGTGCTCAGCCTTCTTCACAGTCCAACTCTCACATCCATACATGACCACTGGAAAAACCATAGCCTTGACTAGATGGACCTTAGTTGGCAAAGTAATGTCTCTGCTTTTGAATATGCTATCTAGGTTGGTCATAACTTTTGTTCCAAGGAGTAAGCATCTTTTAATTCCATGGCTGCAATCACCATCTGCAGTGATTTTGGAGCCCCCCAAAATAAAGTCTGACACTGTTTCCCCATCTATATCCCATGAGGTGATGGGACCAGATGCCATGATCTTCGTTTCCTGAATGTTGAACTTTAAGCCAACTTTTTCACTCTCCTCTTTCACTTTCGTCAAGAGGCTTTTTAGCTCCTCTTCACTTTCTGCCATAAAGGTGATGTCATCTGCACATCTGAGGTTATTGATATTTCTCCCGGCAATCTTGATTCCAGCTTGTGTTTCTTCTAGTCCAGCGTTTCTCATGACATACTCTGCATAGAAGTTAAATAAGCAGGGTGACAATATACAGCCTTGACATACTCCTTTTCCTATTTGGAACCAGTCTGTTGTTCCATGCCCAGTTCTAACTGTTGCTTCCTGACCTGCATACAGATTTCTCAAGAGGCAGGTTAGGTGGTCTGGTATTACCATCTCTTTCAGAATTTTCCACAGTTTCTTGTGATCCACACAGTCAAAGGCTTTGGCATAGTCAATAAAGCAGAAATAGATGTTTTTCTGGAACTCTCTTGCTGTTTCCATGATCCAGCGGATGTTGGCAATTTGATCTCTGGTTCCTCTGCCTTTTCTAAAACCAGCTTGAACATCAGGGAGTTCACGGTTCATGTATTGACCTAAATCAAATCCCTTATGATTATACAGTGAAAGTGAGAAATAGATTTAAGGGCCTAGATCTGATAGAGAAAGTACCTGATGTACTATAGACTGAGGTTCATGACATTGTGCAGGAGACAGGGATCAAGACCATCCCCATGGAAAAGAAATGCAAAAAAGCAAAATGGCTGCCTGAGGAGGCCTTACAAATAGCTGTGAAAAGAAGTACAGCTTAATGAAGTATAATAATTAGCAGGCCAGCTCCCAGTGCTTCAGCACTTGTAACTCTGAAACCAGAGTGATCTTAAAATGACTTGTAGATGGAGATATAGGTTATTATTTCTCTTATTATAAAATGAAATTATAGTCCTGTTATATTAAAGGTCTTTGGCTATATTTAAATTATTGTGTGTTGCTTTAAATTTACAAAATGCTGTAGCATTTTTAAATGTCTATAAAATGGCACAGTGGTAAATAATTTGCCTGCCAATGCAGGAGAGCTGGGTTCTATCCCTGGGTTGGGATGATCCCCTGGAGTAGGAAATGGTAACTCACTCCAGTATTCTTGCCCAGAAAACTCCATAGACAGAGGAGCCTGGTGAGCTACAGTGCATGGGGTCACAAAGAGTCAGACACAACTGAGTGACTCAGTACATGCACATAGCTCTTTTGGGAAATAAACCAAGAAACTCTTTGGCGAGAAGAAACCCCTGATGACTTTGACAGCTGCTGGGGTCATGGGCTTCTTTAGGAACGGTAGGAACAGAGCTTCAAATACATGAGATCACTACCTCAGAGTTGTGAGTTTTGAGGGGGCAGAAATATTGTCATATGTGTTCATTCCTTTTACAACACTGTATGGCTGAACCCAAGTCAATGCTCAGTAAATGCTTGTTGGATAAACAACTTACATAGAGAAGCAATGTTTTCCACTGTGGTGGGACATCAACGTTTAGGAAGTTCTTCACATACAGAACCTGCTGAAGTAGCAGTCTTCGAGTATTTGTCTCTCTCTCATTGTTCCACTTCCTTCCTGTTCTCCACGTGTAACACTGATGCATTAGACACCAAAGGGAAGCACACTAAACTTGTAATTAACCTTTTCTCTTGACATGCAATTGAAAGGCTGTGACGGCTGAGGACGGGAGCATTTATAGGGCAGGTTTTGTTTCACTAAGCTTGGAATAATAGTCATTTATTTTCATTGATACATTATGTATCTGATATATTTTTATTTCAAAATGGCTAATGATCTTCTAAAAGCTTAGATGTATTATTCTACTCCTATTCTGGAATAGAGATCTGATTTCAACTTTTTTTTCACCATAATTTTGGGGATCATACCAGTTGAAGTTCACATAAAGTTTTACAAAGTGTGAATTTACTTTCATCTTTATTTTGTTGAGATAATTTTACTGTTGTGCTACTGGTCAAAATTATGCTGTCAAAAGAATAACATTTTAGATGAACTAGGGAGGCCTGGCATGCTGTGATTCATGGGGTCACAAAGAATCGGACACAACTGAGAGACTGAACCTAATTGAACTGAAATGAATCGTATACAAATATATATTAAAATTTATATTAAACTAGAACTTAAAACTATTTGTACTGCTTTACAATGCATTACAAGCAAACTTTTGTCAAATAATAGTTATTTTGCATAAGATGGAATTTGATCTTTAAGATTAGCTCTCCTTTATATAGGGAAGAAATATTTTCCCACTGAATTTAGTAGGCTACCTTTGAGAGCAAAAACTGCCTATGGTAAGGAAATAGATTACAAAGTAACTAATTTTTCACTTATTTGGAAAAAAAATCTAACTGGCTTGCCGAATGAAATATGAGAGATTTTTAAGTTTTCTTCTAAACTTAAAAGTGTCTCACAATTTCTATGTTGTAAAGAACATGGACATCCAACCTCACCCTGAACTCTCTTCTACCTTATACTTCTTGGGCTTCTATGTCTTGTGAAAAACCTCTCTAACAGCATTTAGATCAGATATTTTCTTGAAGTCTTATGTTTTATCATGTCAACCGGTTACGGTTAAAATGAGCTGCTGGGACTGTTGTTCAAAGCATCACTTTTCCTCATCTGTATTGTAGTAAAGCACTTTTTATACCTTTTTAATTCACTCTCTAAAGTTTAAACCAGAAATAGTAGATATTTGCTCTATACTTGGCAATTTTCCTTGGCTTACAATTTAATTAAATTTTCAGAATGGAGCTGCACCTGTGATTGTCATCATTATCGCCACTGTCAGTCCTCTGTAAGGACAGCACGTGTTCTGCTGACGCCCTTCCCTCCAGGCTAGGTAGGTGCATTTGACCTTTGACTGAGAGGATTATGCCATAGCCTTTACCACCCTTCTTTCCCGCATTTATTGACCTAATTATTTGAAGAGCATTTACTGTGTTCTGTGATTTAATAATGGTGACTTATAGTAAAGGGTTTTTTAAGAAACACATTTTAACAGCATAAAATATGCGAGTTGAAGGAAGTAAAAATGCAATATGAAAGACATATGAAAAGAAGCAAAGTTTAAGTTAGCTGAATGGTGGCCTTCTGTTTAGGAAATTCCATATCTTTCTTATGAGACCTGAGATAAACCTTGATTTTTGCTTATGTTGGGGAGGAAAAATGGCTCTCAGTTACCCGTTTCATTACCTATTCACCAGGAATCTGGGCATTAGTTTTCATTCTACACTTTTACTACTATCCTCAGAGAAATTCTTTTGCTTCCAGTGATTGCAATCGTCCCTGTCTTTGGAGAGTTGCTGATCCAAGGTTAAACTTTACATTCCCTCAACCTTCTTACAAATGTTTTATTAAATGGCACCTGTCTGTCCTTAAATAATAGGTAGCAAAGCTATTAGGAAGAAAAGCTTAGGAGGACAGCAGACATAAATATCTTTTTCTGTGCTGCGGGGACAAGGTGACCTGGAAGACAGTCACAGGCTTGTTAATGAGGATACACAAGCCCTACAGCAAGACTCAGACTGTAGACCCCAGATCAGAATGTCTGGTGCAAAGCGCACCAGGCTTTGTGGTCGGAATGCAGAAACAAACAAGACGCTCTGCCTCGCGGAACTTGTCTGAGATTCTTTTTTCCCATGAGGGTAGGAAAGACCTCTGGAATTGAGGCGTCACTATTGGAATAATGTAGTGGACATATCTCAGAATGAGAAAGGTCAGACTTTGTGTGACACAGAATTTTTAGGAAAAAACAAAACATTTTAGCTGTCAATACTACTCATCTCCAAGCTGTTACTACTAGGCTTCTCAAATAGCTGGTATGCCACCGCCATCTTTATATCCTTGACATTTCATTTCTTAACCTCTCGAGATTGGACGACCTTCATTGATGATCAGATTGAGCTTTATCACTCCTCTGAAACCATAATACATTCTGATCACTTAACTGAAACTACATTCTAAGAGAACGTAATCTCCTGATTGTTAATGGTAAAATATTGACAGAACACCAAGGGACTTAGTATAATGAGCTTTGAAATCAGTGTTAGTTGCTCAGTCATGTCCAAGTCTTTGCGACCCTGGGGACTGTAGCCCACCAGGCTCCTCTGTTCATGGGATTCTCCAGGCAAGAATAATGAAGTGGGTTGCAGTTCCCTTCTCTAGGGGATCTTCCCAAAACAGGGATTGAACCCAGGTCTACCTGCATTGCGGGAAGATTCTTTACGATCTGGACCACCAGGGAAGCCATGTAAACTACGTTTGAAGAGAATATAATTCCCTGATTGTTAATTTATGGTAAAGTGTTGACAGAATAGCATGGCAGTTAGTAGGATGAGCTTTGAAGTCAGAAAATCTGGGTCAACATTCTGATTTCATTACATACGAACTAGGTCTATGACTTAGAAGAAGCATTTTTTAGAACCTTCTCTGACAAATCAGGATAATAAATTTATCTCGTAAGATTACCACAAGGATTAAGAGAAAATGTCTAAAGAACCTATCATAGGCAAAACACAGAAGATACTCAACACCCTCATGATTATTTTTTAAAAGGCTTTTTACACTCTTTATTTCACCTGACATTTCTGTTTGCTGTTGTTCAGTCACTAAGTCATGTCTGACTCTTTGTGACCCCATGAACCATAGCACATCAGGCTTCCCTGTCCTTCACTATCTCCCAGAGTTTGCTAAAACTCATGTCTGTTGAGTCAGTGATGCCAACCAGCCATCTCATCCTCTGTCGTCCCCTTCTCCTTCAGCCTTCAATCTTTCCCAGTATCAGGGTCTCTTCCAATGAGTCAGCTCTTCGAGTCAGGTGGCCAAAGTATTTAGCTTCAGCATCAGTCCCTTCAATGAATATTTAGGGTTTCCTTTAGGATGGACTGGTTGGATCTCCTTGCAGTCCAAGGGACTTTCAAGAGTCTTTCCCAACACCACAGTTCAAAAGCATCAATTCTTTGGTGCTCAGCCTTTTTTATTGTCCAGCTCTCACATCCATACACGACTACTGGGAAAACCATAGCTTTGACTATCTGGACCTTTGTTGGCAAAGTAATGTCTCTGCTTTTTAATATGCTTTCTAGGCTTATCATAGCTTTTCTTTCAAGGAGCAAACTTTTTTATTTTTTAATTTCATGCTGCAGTCATTCTCTGCAGTGATTTTGGAGCCCAAGAAGATAAAATCTATCACTGTTTCCACTTTTTTCCCTTCTATTTGCCATGAAGTGATGGGACCGGATGCCATGATCTCCGTTTTCTGAATGTTGAGCTTTAAGTCAACTTTTTCACTCTCTTCTTTCACTTTCATCAAGAGGCTCTTTAGTGCTTCTTAACTTTCTGCCATAAGGGTGGTGTCATCTACATATCTGCTATTGCTAAGTTACTTCAGTAGTGTCCAACTCTGTGTGACCCCATAGATGGCAGCCCACCAGGCTCCCCTGTCCCTGGGATCCTCCAGGCAAGAACACTGAGGCTATTGATATTTCTCCTGCCATTCTTGATTCCAGCTTGTGCTTCATCCATCCCTTCATTTTGCACGATGTACTCTGCATATAAATTAAATCAGCAGGGTGACAATATAAGCCTTGACATACTCTTTTCCCAATTTGGAACCAGTCTGTTGTTCCATGTCCAGTTTTAACATTGCTGTGATCCACACAGTCAAAAGACTTAGCATAATCAATGAAGCAGATATCTTTCTGGAATTCTCTTGCTTTCTCTATGATCCAGTAGATGTTGGCAATTTGTTCTCTGGTTCCTCTGCCTTTTCTAAATCCAGCTTGTACATCTAGAAGTTCTCATACTGCTGAAGCCTAGCTTGAAGGATTTTGAGCATTACTTTGCTAGCATGTTAGATGACTGCAATTGGCCAGTAGTTTGAACATTCTTTGTCATTGCCTTTCTTTGGGATTGGAATGAAAACGGACCTTTTCCAGTGCTGTGGCCACTGCTGAGTTTCCAGATTCACTGGCATATTGAGTGCAGAACTTTCACAGTATCACATTTTAGGATTTCAAATAGCACAGCTGGAGTTCCATCACCTCCACTAGCTTTGTATGTCATGATGCATCTTCAGGCCCACTTGACTTAACATTCTGGGATTTCTGATTTAGATGAGTGATCACACCATCATGGTTATCCTACATACTAAAGACGTTCTCTTTCTTCTTCTAGGGCACAAACCTTAAGTTCAGTTCAGTTGCTCAGTCGTGTCTGACTCTTTGCGACCCCATGAATTGCAGCACGCCAGGCCTCCCTGTCCATCACCAACTCCCGGAGTTCACTATAACTCATGTCCATTGAGTCAGTGATGCCATCCAGCCATCTCATCCTCTGTCGTCCCCTTCTCCTCCTGCCCCCAACCCCTCCAGCATCACAGTCTTTTCCAATGAGTCAACTCTTCACATGAGGTGGCCAAAGTATTGGAATTTCAGCTTCAACATCACTCCTTCCAATGAACCCCCAGGACTGATTTCCTTTAGGATGGACTTGTTGGACCTCCTTGCAGTCCAAAGGACTCTCAAGTCTTCTCCAACATCACAGTTCAAAAGCACCAATTCTTCAGCACTCAGCTTTCTTCACAGTCCAACTCTCAAATCCATACATGACTACTGGAGAAACCACAGCCTTGACTAGATGGACCTTTGTTGCAAAGTAATGTCTCTGCTTTTGAATATACTATCTAGGTTGGTCATAACTTTCCTCCCAAGGAGTAAGCGTCTTTTAATTTCATGGTTGCAGTCACCATCTGCAGTGATTTTGGAGCCCTCAAAGATAAAGTCTGTCACTGTTTCCACTGTTTCCCCATCTATTTGCCATGAAGTAATGGGACCAGATGCCATGATCTTCGTTTTCTGAATGTTGAGCTTTAAGCCAACTTTTTCACTCTCCTCTTTCACTTTCATCAAAAGGCTTTTAGTTCCTCTTCACTTTCTGCCATAAGGGTGGTGTCATTAGCATATCCGAGGTTATTGATATTTCTCCTGGCAATCTTGATTCCAGCTTGTGCTTCTTCCAGCCCAGCATTTCTCATGATGTGTTCTGAGTATAAGTTAAATAAGCAGGGTGACAATATACAGCCTTGACGGACTCCTTTTCCTATATGGAACCAGTCTGTTGTTCCATGTTCAGTTCTAACTGTTGCTTCCTGACTTGCATATATGTTTCTCAAGAGGCAGGTCAGGTGATCTGGTATTCCCATCTCTTGAATAATTTTCAACAGTTTATTGTGATCCACACACTCAAAGGCTTTTTGGCATAGTCATAAAGCAGAAATAGATGTTTTTCCGGAACTCTCTTGCTTTTTCAATGATCCAGCGGATGTTGGCAGTTTGATCTCTGGTTCCTCTGCCTTTTCTAAAACCAGCTTGAACA
Source organism: Ovis aries (assembly GCF_016772045.2). NCBI lineage: Eukaryota > Metazoa > Chordata > Mammalia > Artiodactyla > Bovidae > Ovis > Ovis aries. Next base: position 105,277,740 of record NC_056058.1, read on the forward strand.
TCTGGGATTTCACGGTTCACGTATTGCTGAAGCCTGGCTTGGAGAATTTTGAGCATTACTTTACTAGCGTTTGAAATGAGTACAACTGTGTGGTAGTTTGAGCATTCTTTGGCATTGCCTTTCTTTGGGATTGGAATGAAAACTGACCTTTTCCAGTCCTGTGGCCACTGCTGAGTTTTCCAAATTTGCTGGCATATTGAGTGCAGCACTTTCACAGCATCATCTTTTAGGATTTGAAATAGCTCAACTGGAATTCCATCACCTCCACTAGCTTTGTTCATAGTGATGCTTTCTAAGGCCCACTTGACTTCACATTCCAGGATGTCTGACTCTTGATGAGTGATCACACCATCGTGATTATCTGCATTGTGAAGATCATTTTTCTACAGTTCTTCTGTGTATTCTTGCCACCTCTTCCTAATATCTCCTGCTTCTGTTAGGTCCATACCATTTCTGTCCTTTATCAAGCCCATCTTTGCATTAAATGTTCCCTTAGCATCTCTAATTTTCTTGAAGAGATCTCTAGTCTATCCCATTCTGTTGTTTTCTTCGGTTTCTTTGCGTTGATCGCTGAGGAAGGCTTTCTTATCTCTCCTTGCTATTCTTTGGAATTCTGCATTCAGATGCTTATATCTTTTCTTTTCTCCTTTGCTTTTCACGTCTCTTCTTTTCACAGCTATTTGTAAGGCCTCCCCAGACAGCCATTTTGCTTTTTTGCATTTCTTTTCCATAGGGATGGTCTTGATCCCTGTCTCCTGTACAATGTCATGAACCTCCATCCATAGTTCATCAGGCAGTCTGTCTATCAGATCTAGTCCCTTAAATCTATTTCTCACTTGCACTGTATAATCATAAGAGATTTGAGTTAGGTCATACCTGAATAGTCTAGTAGTTCTCCCTATTTTGTTCAACTGAAGTCTGAATTTGGGAATAAGGAGTTCATGATCTGAGCCACAATCAGCTCCCGGTCTTATTTTTGCTGACTGTATAGAGCTTCTCCACCTTTAGCTACAAAGAATATAATCAATCTGATTTCGGTGTTGACCATCTGGTGATGTCCATGTGTAGAGTCCTCTCTTCTTGTTGGAAGAGGGTGTTTGCTATGACCAGTGCATTCTCTTGGCAAACTCTATTAGCCTTTGCCCTGCTTCATTCCATATTCCAAGGCCAAATTTGCCTGTTACTCCAGGTGTTTCTTGACTTCCTACTTTTGCATTCCATTCTCCTATAATGAAAAGACATCTTTTTGGGGTGTTAGTTCTACAAGGTCGTGTAGGTCTTCATAGAACTCTTTAACTTCAGCTTCTTCAGTGTTACTGCTTGGGGCATAGACTTGGATTACTGTGATATTGAATGGCTTGCCTTGGAAATGAACAGAGGTCATTCTGTCGTTTTTGAGATTGCATCCAAGTACTGCATTTCAGACTCTTTTGTTGACCATGATGGCTACTCCATTTCTTCTAAGGGATTCCTGCCTGCAGTAGTAGATATATAATGGTCATCTGAGTTAAATTCACCTATTCCAGTCCATTTTAGTTCACTGATTCCTAGAATGTCAACGTTCACTCTTGCCATCTCTTGTTTGACCACTTCCAATTTGCCTTGATTCATGGCCCTAACATTCCAAGTTCCTATGCAATATTGCTCTTTACAGCATCAGAACTTGCTTCTATCACCAGTCACATCCACAACCGGGTATTGTTTTTGCCTTGGCTCCATCCCTTCATTCTTTCTGGAGTTATTTCTCCACTGATCTCCAGTAGCATATTGGGCACCTACCAACCCAGGGAGTTCCCTTTTCAGTATCCTATCATTTTGCCTTTTCATACTCCTCATGGGGTTCTCAAGGCAAGAATACTGAAGTGGTTTGCCATTCCCTTCTCCAATGGACCACGTTCTGTCAGACCTCTCCACCATGACCCGCCCATCTTGGGTGGCCCCATGGGCATGGCTTAGTTTCATTGACCAGGCTGTGGTCCATGTGGTCAGATTAGCTAGTTTTCTGTGGTTATGGTTTTGGTGTGTCTGCCGTCTGATGCCCTCTCGCAACACCTACCATCTTAGGTTCCTCTTATCTTGGAATGGGGTATCTCTTCACGCCTGTTCCAGCAAAGCACAGCAGCTACTCCTTACCTTGGACAAGGGGTATCTTCTCACCGCCACCCCTTCTGACCTTGAACGTGGAGTAGCTCCTCTTGGCCGTGCTGCCCATGCCCAGTCACCGCTCCTTGGACGTGGGGTTGCTCCTCTCTGCCGCCGCCCTGACCTCTGGGGTCGGGTAGCTCCTCTAGGCCTTTCCTGTGCCATCGCAACCCCAGCCCTTGGGTGAGGGGTAACTCCTCTCGACCATGCTTCTGCGCGGTCCATCACAGCTGGCGCGCTTCTGAATCCTTATACGCACAAACCTTATATAGTCCTTAATGTTTAATCCTTGTAGTGTTCTTCTTTATTCCATA